>NC_137608.1:29701731-30301731 GCF_963280865.1 Gymnoscopelus braueri
TGTGTGTGTGTGTGTGTGTGTGTGTGTGTGTGTGTGTGTGTGTGTGTGTGTGTGTGTGTGTGTGTGTGTGTGTGTGTGTGTGTGTGTGTGTGTGTGTGTGGGCAAAGCCCGTCGGTGAGAGGGAGGACTGATAGCGCACGCTGCAGCCAGTGCTGCAGTGAGAGCGCAGCAGGGTAGCCTCAGAGGCGAAAAAAACGCCACAACAGAACAGAGCGGCGTTATCGAGAGAGAGAGAGAGAGAGAGAGAGAGAGAGAGAGAGAGAGAGAAAAACTTGGTTCATGGAGACAGATCTGCAGCGGCACCAAACCCGTAGGCCGACATGGAAGACTATTTGCGGAGGGTCAAGAGCACGCTGCTAGGGGTGAGTTTTGAGACACAAATCCTCAGCAGTGTTGTTAACACGGGGTTGTTGGCAAATGAATAAAACGGTGTCGTACACGGGCTGCTGCTGCTGCTGCTGCGCTACAGGCTGCGTTCCTGTTGCTGATAAAAACGCAGGGCAATAGTCTCTCCTGTTGTTTCTTCTGTCCCCCAAGCACCTGTAGATTGAGAAATTGTGATACGAGTGGGGGAAAAAACATGTCACCGGCCCCAGTCAACGTTGTGAATGAGTGAATTTGAATGAGCGAGTGGCTGAATTTTGATGATGAGGCAGAAATGTGACATCAACAAGTTCAATCAGCGGCTTGTGCCTGTGCTTCCCTGACAGTGGACTGCTCTGTCTGCACATATAGGCTACTGTAGTGTGATTTGCATTTAATCCTGAACAAAATAACTGGCGACTTGTCATGGAATATCATGCAAATTCAGTTTTCGGCTAGTATAAGACCGAATTGTTTCTTATAGTAATCAATAATCAATGAGACTGGGTTGGGTGACAGAGGCTATACTCATTTGGTCTTTTTCAACAAAGAATAGTTGAAAAAGGAGCATGACTTTTCCAACTATTCATTTAACACCCAGACATGTTGCTATATACAGTATTGCCTACTATGGAGATACACAAAAAGGCCCCCAAGAGAGTGCCACCCCACAGTAGGCCTATATATTATTTATTCGTGACATTATGACATCTCATTGTTTTCAGCTTGGATGTAGCCTACAGCAGGTTATGCAGGCAGCAAACCTTGCATTCAGAGTCTATGTAGCTGTGGCTGCTATCTAGTCAAATTGGTCTGAAACTGTACTTGGGTAGGTTGACTGGATAGGTAGGCTACTGTAGGATAGGCCACTCAAAGATGTAGGCCTACATCTACTCTACAGGATGAATAAGTAATTGTCAGAGGTGACCAGCCATGGTGCTGTCTAGTAAAGCCACAACTAGTGTAAGGACTATATTTATCCTGTGCTCTGGGTGATTAAAACCATGGTAAAGTCACAATTGTGTGATGTTGGCCACTAAACATTGCTCAATTGCATCTTGATAGTAGAACAAACAACCAGGTGTTCAGTGAGTACAGGTCTTTAGAGAACTTATTATAAAATCTGGTGCTCCTGTAAAGATGGGAACAAAGATATATTCCACACATGAAAACGTAGGCACGCAAAAATAGTAGTTGGAAGGAATAAATGTATTTTTAAAAGCCTTTATTGTGAGGTGGCTAGATAATTAATAAAAAAAAGATGGCAACATGTTTCAACCAACACACTTGGCCTTCATCGGGGCATAATGCATGTGGATAGTACTGTACTTAATGATTGGAGAGCACTTCCTTTCCTATGTTGTCTTCCCTTCCGGTGCACCTGTAACATTCCCAACGGTAAACACATTTGTATAACTTTATGACAAACTGTAACTGCAGTTTGAGGTCCTTTACCCTAGCCCTAACCCTTTTCTCTATTTTCTATTTATGTATTAAATGCATTTATATGCCGTAGAATTACTTTTTAGGCCTTATGTAAAGTGCATTTAACTTCTATTCTGTTCGAAATGTGCAATATGAAGAAACTCATCTTGCCTTGCGGCTATCTGTGTACACTTGATTTCAGAAGAGTTAATGTGAACTTACAAACATCATCAGATGTTCCAGTCCTATCCATAATTATATACTTCATGGTGCCAAGGATACATTTTGTATGTCCTGTCTCCTGTTTTGGTTGTTTTCGAGATGGATATTGGCTGGAGTATATAACATTTTCTTTAGCAACAACATTCAAGTTGTAGTGGCTCAAAACTGCTGATTAACAAGATGAAGCTGCTGTGATTTGAATATGTTTAGCATAAAGCTGCTGTGCATTAGAATGTGTTTTGTATGTGGTGAGGGCACTTTATCAGTTTTTAAAATCAACCCATCCCACAAGGCCAGTGGTGGACAAAGTACTCAACCCCAGTATGTGAGTCAAAGTATAGACTCCTGGTTAAATATTACACAACTACAAGTGAAAGTTGCTCAGTCAAATTTGTACTTGAGTTTAAGTATTTCAGTACTTGCTTTTCAATGCATTGCTGTATTGAAATGTAGACATTTTCCAAAACAAATAAAAAAAAGATCAATACTAGTGACAAATGTGTGAGCTTGTAGACATATTTTCACTATATATTTGAAATAGGGCTTTAGTGGTCAATTCATAATGTACTTTTTCCATTCCTAGAAATGTAGTGGAGTCAAAAGTACTATATTTGTCTTAGAAATGTAATGGAAAGTAAAAATGAAAGTAATGAATTTGTGACAGTCCACCACTGCACAAGGCTTGTGTAATAGAGTCTTACTAGCTACAGTAGCATTTTGATTGATTGATTAAGTGAATACTTTATTAACAGATTGCAAACTGTACAGAGGTACGGTTTATAATGATTGTTAAAAGGATAACACAAAAAGCTCTAGGGGCTTGTTTCCATTGTGGTCCTGTGTATTCAATTCATTAAGACATTTAAAGATATACAGTAATAAACAAGACATAATGGGGGGGGGGCGGGATTTCTGGTGCTAAGCTTAGAGGGCTTTTCTAGGAGCAAATTGCAGACAGGTGCTCTTTTATGGCGGTTTTGAAGGAGGGTAAAGGTGTCTAGGGTTTTGTCCGCCACCACAGAGTCTAGGGGTTGCGTCTATTTGAACATAATTGGTCTGTGTTCGGGAGAGGGAAGCTGGGTGGGTAGGGTGATATTTGTCACTGCATGTACTGCTACGGGCTGGGACGGGATGGCTGGGACGGGATGGCTGGGACAGGACGTGTCAGCAGGGAGTGTTGGGCAGGAGGAGGCTCCTCACTGGCAGGTGAGCCAGTAGGGTACAACAGCAGTAGCCTGAGGCTACGAGCTCAATCCATGGTCTTGAAGGGCGGACCCAAACACAGCCGCCTGGATTTGTGCGTGGCTTCCTATTGCTTCACCAATCTATGTCCCCGCCTCCCCTCCCCTCCCCCCCTCGGCCTGTGCACGGAGCACGCTGACGTCACCAAATTTAGAGCGACGCCCCTCTGCACTCTGATTGGTTAGGAGATAACAAGGTCCAAGACCATCGTTCCTGCATCGCTCCCCCAGGCTTTTTTTCTTTTGTAACAAAAAAAAAAGCCTGGGTTTCCGAGGCTACAACAGCAGTGACCGCACACAGTAGTGTGAGGGGAGGAATTAATTGGCATAACCAAAAAAAGGGCCAAAAATAATTGGCTACTCTAAATTGAAAAAAATGAAAATAAACTTGTGTTTTGTTCCTGTATAATCTTTAACACTATAGAGCACCGAAGTCTGACGGAATTTACGTATCCTACCTGGTCAAGTCCCCCCCCCCCCCCCATTCTAAATTCCCATAGACTTATAGGTTTGATATCGTGTCATACAGTATAAGAACTGTGTAACAGAAATAAACAAATGAGCACAATGGTTTGACTCATATCGATATGAAGTATCAACTGATGGCGAGAAAATGCTAACGTTACCGCCGCCAAATTAATTACATGTTCGCCAGAAACAGACTGTATCAAATATGAGTGACTGACTATCATAAACGATACAGAGCCACCTCCCCGACAATGGTGCAGGGACAATTTGTTTATTTATGGACCACAATTCTTATAGACGATTCTAAGATGACCCAATGTTATTCTAGAAATTACTGAGTGACGTCAGGACTTCGGTACTCTATTTACATTAATTAGTGAGATATGAAGCATATCAGCACCACAGTATCTTGGTAATAAGACTTGAGCAAGGGATCCATGCTTCTATCTATCTGGTATGCATGCCCTATAAATGCACTGTTATAAGCTACAGTGTATAAGGATTATGACTGAATGTCATGCAAGACATTTGACTGTGTATATGACTCTTTCTTAACCCTGCTCTGTCATTGTCTCCGCCAGGCCGAAGGCGTGACAGAGACTATGTTTTGCACCCTGTCCGTCTGTCCGTGTGTCTGTCCGTCTGTGTGTCAGTCTGTCTGTGAGCAGTCTCCGGCACCGTTGGCCCGATGGCAGCGAAACTGTGCCTGCACACTCCCTGGGTGCCAGAGCAGAACCTCTGACCCAAATCTTTCAGATCGGCTTGTTATAGCGCCACCAGGAGGACGATTTTTGCAAAACACATTGTTTGATATTACTCCTACAGATTGTATCCATACATCATGCAAATCAGTACACAGTATCTCTATAGTCATGTGATCAAGACTGATCTGTACGATTTTTCATATTCCATCCTTTTGGAATTGGCTAAGACTGGCTTCCAAAGTTTGCAGGATTGGTCCGTTTTGAACAAAATACCTCAAATCATGAATGCAGCATGCGATTTCCGTGAAATTTCCGATTCGTGTTTTTACCTATAACTGCACTGATCTGCGTGAATCTTTGCACACACACTCCCTAGAGGCCAAGGAAAAACCTATTCCCTGCATTTTTCACATTTGCCTTTTATAGCGCCAACAGGAGGCCAACATTTGTAAAAAAAATAAAAAAATATATATATATTGCTCCTTCAGCTTTTGTCCGAAAATCACGCAAATTGGTACATAGTATCTCTATGGTCATGTGATCAAGACGGATCTGTCCGATTTTTCATATTCCATCCTGATTGGCTAACATTGGCTTCCAGTTCCAATGCAGGATTGGTCCATTTTTAAAGGAGAGATCCGGACATTTAAGTGTTATCTTTGATGTGTCGCTAATCACTCACCATCATTGAAAGGGACGTTGAGTTATTTCAGAGAGTCCCGTGTCGTCATTTTTTCGACCCCCTCCGTTGACCCGTGTAAGAGTGAAAATCGTCTATTATAACCGATGCAAAGTTAGTATTTTCTCTACTACTGCTCATTGTGGACTCTCATGATACTCAAACGTGCACTGAATGTCGCGAACGAGCTATCGTTAATGCAGAACGAGATGATGCTTGGTTGCTTACTTCTTCCACAGACGCCAGGTTCGAAAATCACGCAAATTGGTACATAGTATCTCTATGGTCATGTGATCAAGACGGATCTGTCCGATTTTTCATATTCCATCCTGATTGGCTAACATTGGCTTCCAGTTCCAATGCAGGATTGGTCCATTTTTAAAGGAGAGATCTGGACATTTAAGTGTTATCTTTGATGTGTCGCTAATCACTCACCATCATTGAAAGGGACGTTGAGTTATTTCAGAGAGTCCCGTGTCGTCATTTTTTCGACCCCCTCCGTTGACCCGTGTAAGAGTGAAAATCGTCTATTATAACCGATGCAAAGTTAGTATTTTCTCTACTACTGCTCATTGTGGACTCTCATGATACTCAAACGTGCACTGAATGTCGCGAACGAGCTATCGTTAATGCAGAACGAGATGATGCTTGGTTGCTTACTTCTTCCACAGACGCCAGGTTCTGTGGAAGAAGTAAGCAACCAGCGTCGTCTAGTTCTGCACGAACGATAACTCATGCGCGACTTTCAGTGCATGTTTGAGTATCATGAGAGTCCACAATGAGCAGTAGTAGAGAAAATACTAACTTTGCATCGGATATAATAGACGATTTTCACTCTTACACGGGCTCCCATTATGCCAACGGAGGGGGTCGACAAAATGACGACACGGGACTCTCTGAAATAACTCAACGTCCCTTTCAATGATGGTGAGTGATTAGCGACACATCAAAGATAACACTTAAAATGGGCGGATCTCTCCTTTAAATGCCCCAAATCATGAAGCGTGCGATTTCCATTCAATTTTGCACGCAGATTTCCATCCCACTAGGCCGAGGAAGAAATGCCACCCTTTTCACATTGGCCTGTTATAGCGCCACCAACAGGTCGATTTTTGCAAAACCCATTTTGGAACAAAATGCCTCAATGAAAGGCCTAGGAAGAAATGGCACCCTTTTCACATTGGCCTATTAGTGCCACTTGGAGGCCACAATAACCTACCTGACCTGGCGGAGACCTCTAGTCCTTTCTCTGTCCCCTCCCCCCAGGCTATTTCTCTCTGTCTGCGTGTCTGTCTGTCCACCTGACTGTCCCTCTCCTTTCCCTGTCTCCCTTTCACTCTCTCTCTCTGTTCATTTGGGTGGCTGCAATCCAGAACATCTATATGTGTAATTGGCCGGGGCCTTAGTGCTTACTGGACCTATCATTCTTTCGGACTCTCATACGCTGAACCCCCATTCCTTAATTCTCTGTCTCTGGCATGGAGCTGGAGCAATGTGCAATGTGTAGATCAGTGTTTCCCAAACCAGTGGTCAGGACTCAGGACCCACTTTTGGGTGACAGACCTATTTTTATGGGTTGCAATTAAATATCCCATAAAAAATTATTAAAAAAAACAGCATTTATTTTATTATTTATAAAATATTTTTGGAAATAATTTCAATTATACATACATTTTCAAATATTAAAAACAGATAGTGAGACGAAAAGTTTGGAAACCCTGGAGTAGACGGCTGGTCCTGATCTCCCTCTATCTCTCCATGCACACACACACACACACACACACACACACACACACACACACACACACACACACACACACACACACACACACACACACACACACACACACACACACACACTATATTAACTATATAATGCCAGATTAGGACAAGTTGTCTCAACACTTGTCAAGACACTTTGCAGCAGGTCAAGAACATACTCTACGTGATATTGATTTCCCTAGTATGGTTGGGGAGGACTTGCCTTGTGATTGACTGAGAAGGGGGGATCTTCACGTGATAAACGTCAACGATTCCATCCACCATGGCTTGCCAACTCGGGCGGCGCACTCGTCAATGCGCACGGCCATCGGTGGCTTGCTCGGGTCAAGCCTCAAGCCCCCACTGTTGATGCGCCTGCATTTTTTAGGTAACAAAAACAAGCGCTCCCCTTCCCAACTACTAGGGAAAACAATATGGCATATTCAATATGGCATGTTCTACAGAGACCCAACAATTTCCCCATGAGTAAGCGCTTGGCAATGGTGGCAAGTAAAAACTCCCCTTTTTGATGGGAAAGAATCTTGAGCAGAACCTGGCTCTGGGTGGGCGGCCATCTGCCTCGACCGGCGGACACACACACACACACACACACACACACACACACACACACACACACACACACACACACACACACACACACACACACACACACACACACACACACACACACACACACACACACACACACACACACACACACACACACACACACACACACAAATGTGCACAGCAATAACAATAACTGCTATAATAACACTCCGCAGCCATACATCTGTGTGTTCAGTTTGCAAAAGTGCACACTTGTATTCTTTTACATCATGGCAAATGTAAACAAAGATTTTTGGTTAATGCGAACAAAGGGGGTTCCACGGCGCCTCAAGCCAAAACCAGGCTGTTCCGGTGCATCTCAAGAGCGGGACTGGTAAGTATGAAGAAGGAACGCACTGGAGCAAACTCTGACAATTAAATAACAGCGTGCAGGCAAATATCATGACAACGTTTCGATGTCAATACATCTTCATCAGCGTGATGAAGATGTATTGTCATCATGTTATTTGCCTGCACCCTGTTATTTAAAAGGCTTTAATTGTCCGAGTTTGCTCTAGTGCCTTCCTTCTTCAATCTTGGTTAATACATTTGATGTGGAGAATTTATATGTTCAGACAGGAAGTCGCAAGTGGTAAAAGGTTGAGGCTTTTATAAATGCCTGCAGACATTATGTAGCAGACCTGAATCAGAGTATCATCTAATAATAGGGCACAAATCATGTACAAATGATGTACTATCAGTGATATCTGGTGGAAATGTGATGCAATGCTTCCAGCCTCAGGTTAATGCTTTGCTCTGCTTTTTATGTTGTGTATTCTTGTGGGAGGGCAGAAAGTGTGGTACTTCCTCTGAACCTTACAGGAATGATCCTCATTTAAAATATGTGATACTAATATTGTTTTTACTAAAACAAAACATTAAGTTGGCAAACGTTTTTTAGAAGAAAAAGTGAAATACATCTGTGTGATTTGTCCACCGTAATATGGTTATCCAATGGTGTCTTAAGATGACTATTTAAAGATGGATATTTATAATTGTATAAATTCCCAAGTTTTTCCAAATAGAGGTTTGGGCCTCTATGCAACCCTCACATCTAGAGTTCAGGCCGCCGCTATGCAGCCCTCACACCTACGTCACACCGCTGATCCGACCAATATGTCTGAGTCATAGTGTCGGGGGCCGTTGCACCCGTCTGTCTGTGTACCTTTTGTGCCCATATACGGAGATGTCTGTTTCTGTCTGTCTACTTTTGTCCCTTTTATGCCCATATATGGAGATCTCGAGTCTGTATCTGTCAGTCCTTGTCCCTTTTATGCCCATATATGGAGATTGCTGATGTCATCAGTATATGCCCATATGGATCGGCGATTCTGGACAACTGGATACCTCAAAATTCCCTGAAAGTCCCAAAGTTTCTAGAGAACAAGATTACAGAAAGCTGTTGAATGTCTCCAGCCCGGCTAGACAAACACAGTTGTATTGTGATCTCAGCAACCAAAAGTCATACTTACGTAAACGTTAAATAATGATTGTAGGAAGAAAATGGCTGCGTTCATCAAAATGTGCTGCACTACAGAGATTATTCTGGGTAAATTGGCATCACAGGCAGACAGAATCAGCACATTCGTACTGAAGAAGGATCGGGGGAGTGAAGGGAGTGAAGTGAAGAGATATAAGTTGACAGTGCTGTGAGAGGGAGATAGAGCTGGGGAGAGATACTGTAGGGTTTGGGAACTCAAAAGTGAAGAAGTGCATGTGTAGTAGATGGACAGATATCAGGTGAACAGATTAGAGGACAAATAAAAAATGAAAAGAAGACAGCCTTGGAATAGAAGTGCACACACACACTCGTGCACACACACACACACTCTCTCTCGCGCGCGCACACACACACACACACGCACACACACACACACACACACACACACACACACACACACACACACACACACACACACACACACACACACACACACACACACACACACACACACACACACACACACACACACACACACACACACACACACACACACACACACACACACACACACACACACGCTGGTACAGACATTCTCCCACTGCAGTGGAACACACAGTGAGTGGCATTTTCCCCTGCTAATGCATCTCTTCCTCTCTCTGGCTATCTAGTATCGACCTATAAGCCTTCAGCCCAACCCCCTCTCATCCTCTGTCTCCCTCCATCCCTCCCTCTCTCTCTGTGTCTCACTCCATCCTCCCCCTGTTCTCTGCACACACAGGCCCTCTACCCCGTTCCCCAGCTTCTCTCCCTCTTAAATTGTCATCCTTCCCTATCTTTCTTTCTCCTTCCCTCCCAATCATATCTCAGTTTCTCCATCTACTTCCCTCCTGCTCGATCTATCTCATGTCAGTTTCTCTGTCACAGCCCCTTTCATCACCCTTTGCACTAGCTCCTTCTCCATCCCTCTTCCCTTTCGTTCTTATGTAAGGTTCCCCCCCCCTCTGTTGAATTCTCTCCCTCTGTGCTTTCTGTCTCCCCTCTCTCCATGTACCCCCATCCTTCACTTTCATCTTCCCCCTCCTCTCACTCTTAGATCATCATCGTCGTCTCTACCCTTTCAAAAAGAAGAGTGTCTATGGACAGAAACCAGACACCAGCATCAACATTTACATGTCATCCCCCATCCATCCATCCAATTCCAGGCACTCAAATGGGCCTCTTAAAGGACCATGCACCCTAAAAGAAATTAGTGTTAATTTGGCTTTTTATGCTTTTTATGCGCTAATATTGAGTTGTTGGATTTTGTAACACAATGATAATACGATAATGTATTTTGTGCATATTGTAAGCCTGTGTTTACCACTGTTTATTGACAAGGTTACATATTGTTAAAGCATTGGTAAAACCACTGGGAGAGGCAGTATAGAAGCTCAGAAAGACAGATTTGGTCATCGTAGACAAAATAATGCAAATGCAAATAAAGCTCATATAGGCATTTGTCAGTCAACAAACATGCTTCATTCAGATCTCCATCTCCAGCCTCCCTTCTCCTCTTTCCTCTCTCCATCAGTAATGCACACACCTTCCTGTTACCTCTCTGCCATTCTTTCCTCTATCCTCTCTTCTGTCCCATAAATTCTAACCCTTTCTATCTTTCATTCCATCCCTACCCATCTTCTCTTCCCGCTCCCTCTCTTTCCATTGTTATTGCATTGGCCTAGCCTATAAGCCCATTAAGATGGGCCACAGATAGACATGGTATTCATTGCAATCACATTTTCCTTCCTGATTAATGGAGAGGGCTGCAGGACTGTTTTGGAGCTGCTATGGGTTAAGGGCTTACCTAGGATGGACTAGACAATAAAGAAAGACACAGAACACGAGGATGGTTGGTACTAGGATACATTTAACAAGGGAGAAAGTGGAAGTCTCCTTTGATGTTTGTCCACAAAATCTGACATTATTTCACCTTATAGGATATAGTACATCCATTCACATTACATGTTCTTTCTTCATAAGTACACTGTGAATTCTGTCCTTGTTTGTGCCTCAAGTGCAGAAAATCCTGGCCAGTATTCTCTTTCATAGATGTCTTAAACCTTTTGCAACACCCAGCTTTCATTATTAATGCATGGTGTTGATTTCTCAATGCTGCAGTCATCCAGCACAGTCATGCTGGCTCAATGCGTTTCCAATGATACAGTAATATCAGCTATCAGGCCAAATATAGATATATTGTACAGCTTCCACAGCAGGGGGCCTTGTAAGATGACGGAAAGCAAGGGGATTCGGTGTCACTATGTACTGTATATCTAATGATGTCAGACCTCAGCAAACATAGTTAACCACTGAGCCCTATAGCAAAGGTTCAAGGTGTCTTTATTGTTACATCTTGTGTACACAAGAATAAAGTGTGTGTGTGTGTGTGTGTGTGTGTGTGTGTGTGTGTGTGTGTGTGTGTGTGTGTGTGTGTGTGTGTGTGTGTGTGTGTGTGTGTGTGTGTGTGTGTGTGTGTGTGTGTGTGTGTGTGTGTGTGTGTGGGTGGGGGTGTGTGTGTGTGTGTGTGTGTGTGTGTGTGTGTGTGTGTGTGTGTGTGTGTGTGTGTGTGTGTGTGTGTGTGTGTGTGTGTGTGTGTGTGTGTGTGTGAGTGTGTAATTTGACTTCTGGAGGAACCCTGAACTGCCTGACCCACCTAGACAGCTTGAGTATATTTTCTTGTATTAGCAGGTTGCTTTAAGTAGCTGTACTTTGCTCCAAAGTATCAGTGTTGTATAGTTGGTTTAGCTTAAAAGTAGTTTGTTATTTTTTGATTAGCCTATTGTTAGGTCTCAGCTGACAGCCCCATTAAAGGCAGTTTCACCTGAACCAGCTCTATAGTCTTGGATAAATAGGGGAGGAGCCTACATAGTCTGAAGGTGTTTATAAGTGTGTCCAGGAACAGTGTTACTTCAGTGTGTAATTTGACTTCTGGAGGAACCCTGAACTGCCTGACCCACCTAGACAGCTTGAGTATATTTTCTTGTATTAGCAGGTTGCTTTAAGTAGCTGTACTTTGCTCCAAAGTATCAGTGTTGTATAGTTGGTTTAGCTTAAAAGTAGTTTGTTATTTTTTGATTAGCCTATTGTTAGGTCTCAGCTGACAGCCCCATTAAAGGCAGTTTCACCTGAACCAGCTCTATAGTCTTGGATAAATAGGGGAGGAGCCTACATAGTCTGAAGGTGTTTATAAGTGTGTCCAGGAACAGTGTTACTTCAGTGTGTAATTTGACTTCTGGAGGAACCCTGAACTGCCTGACCCACCTAGACAGCTTGAGTATATTTTCTTGTATTAGCAGGTTGCTTTAAGTAGCTGTACTTTGCTCCAAAGTATCAGTGTTGTATAGTTGGTTTAGCTTAAAAGTAGTTTGTTATTTTTTGATTAGCCTATTGTTAGGTCTCAGCTGACAGCCCCATTAAAGGCAGTTTCACCTGAACCAGCTCTATAGTCTTCGATAAATAGGGGAGGAGCCTACACTCCTCGCAGGCGATTAGCAATCAGTTGAAGTGGCCTTAAATACTTGCTCTGAAAGCGTCAGCTTTTAAGCAGCGGCCAGCAACCGAAGGCCAGGCGAACAAAGGCGACAGGCGACTTTGTCAAAGTCCGACTTAGTCAATTTACGGCCTTCCACATTGAGTGCTTCTTCTCTTCATAAGCAGCAACAGTGTTTAGTGATATATAGTAGTGTGATAGTAGTAGTATTTATAGTAGTGTGTATATGTTTAGTGATCTACGATGTGTTTTCTTCCTATTCCTGTCCTCTCCTCTTCCTGGTGGTCGCAAAAACACTGGGTTACACCCAGATGTCGCGATACAACTAATCTAATATATCCTACTCTTTCCACTCACGTCGAGCAAGTGGTAACGGGAGGGCTTTGGAATTGCCACTCGGCTGTGGTGGAAGGCAAATCTGCTTTCATCTCAGCCTACGCATCCTTGCTCTCCCTTAACTTCCTTGCTCTGACTGAGACCTGGATCAGACCAGAAAACACTGCTACGCCCGCGGCTCTGTCAGATGTGTACTCTTTCTCTCACACTCCCAGAGCCGTGCGGACAGGTGGTGGGGCTGGTCTGCTAATTTCCAGAAAATGGAAATACTCTCCTGTTTCACTGTCACAATTCTCTCCTACCTCATTTGAATTTCATGTGGTCACTGTCTCTCATCCAGTCAAGCTCACCATTGCAGTTGTTTATCGCCCACCGGGCCCTGCTGGTGGCTTCCTGGAGGAGCTGGACCATCTAGTCTCCCACTTCCCCGTCGATGGCTCTGGATTCATCCTTCTGGGTGACTTCAACCTCCCGACTGAGAAGCAGCTAGACCCACTACTTTCGTTTCTCGCCGCCTTTGACCTAGTTATTTGCCCATCTCCTCCTACCCATGAGGCGGGCAACCAACTGGACCTGATTTTCACCAGAGGCTGCTCTATTGCTAACCTGTCTGTCACTCCTCTTTCCAGTGAAAAGGGTAAGAAACTCTCTGATCACTACTTCATGTCCTACTCTCTCTCTCTCTCTCCTCTCCCCCCTCACAGCCCCTCCCTACCCACATGATTGCCTCACGTCACAATCTTCGCTCACTTTCCTCCACTGTTCTTTCCTCCTCTGTTCTCTCTGCTCTCCCTGCCCCTGAATCCTTTGCTCTTCTATCCCCTGATACCGCCACAGATCTTCTTTTCTCTACTCTATCCTCTTCTCTCGACCATCTCTGTCCCCTCACCACCAGGCCTGCACGCCAAACTCCACCTGCCCCCTGGTTGTCGGACTCAGTGCGGACTGAGAGACGGAGCCTGAGAGCGGCTGAGCGCAAATGGAGAAATGGCAACCTCCTGGAGGACCTTCTCACCTTCCAATCTCTCATTTCTACTTTTTCCTCCTCTCTATCAGCTGCTAAAGCTGCTTTTTTCTGCACTAAAATTCAGGCTTCTGCTTCCAACCCTAAAAAACTCTTTGAAACTTTCTCCTCTCTCCTGCAACCACCACCCCCTCCTCCCTCCTCGTCCCTCCTCCCCGACGATTTCGCCAACTTCTTTGACAAGAAGGTGAACGATATCCGATCCTCCTTCCCTCCTCCCCCGGCTGGTGCCCTGCGCACTACCCACACCCGTCTGCCTGCCACCCCCCCCTCTCTACCCTCATCTACTCCTCTCCCCCCCCCATCCCCTCTCTATCCCACTTCTCTCCCCTCTCCCCTAACGAGGTCCTTCTCCTTATTACCTCTAGTCGCCCCACCTCATGCTCTCTGGACCCGGTCCCATCCACTCTGTTGCAGTCTATTGCACCTGAACTTCTTCCCTTCTTAACCCACCTTATTAACACCTCTCTGACATCTGGCTACTTTCCCTCTACTTTCAAGACTGCCAGAGTCACCCCCCTCCTGAAGAAACCGACACTTGACCCCTCTGAGATCAAGAACTACAGACCGGTTTCCCTTCTATCCTTCCTATCTAAAACTCTCGAACGTGCTGTCTTTAAACAACTGTCCTCCTATCTCCACCAGAACGACCTCCTGGACTCCAACCAGTCTGGGTTCAAAGTGGGTCACTCGACAGAGACTGCCCTCCTGGCAGTGACGGAGTCGCTCCATGCCGCTAGAGCGAACTCTCTCTCCTCCGTTCTGATACTCCTGGACCTGTCTGCAGCGTTCGACACGGTGAACCATCAGATCCTCCTCTCCACCCTCGAGGGGATGGGTGTCTCAGGCTCTGCACTCTCCCTGTTTGCATCCTACCTGACGGGTCGCTCCTACCAGGTGATGCTGAGAGGGTCTGTGTCAGAACCACACAGGCTCACAACTGGGGTTCCCCAAGGCTCGGTTCTGGGTCCTCTTCTTTTCTCTCTCAACACTACATCTCTGGGTGCTGTCATCCACTCCCATGGCTTTTCCTACCACTGCTATGCCGATGACACCCAGCTAATCCTCTCATTCCCCCCCTCTGATACCCAGGTGGAGACACGCATTGCTGCTTGTCTGGCTGACATCTCGGAGTGGATGTCGACAAACCACCTGAAGCTCAACCTGGACAAGACCGAGCTGATGTTCCTCCCGGGGAAGGGCTGTCCGCACCGAGACATGGCCATCACCATTGATAATGCTGTGGTGACCTCAACTCGGACTGCGAAGAATCTGGGTGTGACCCTGGACGATCAACTGACGTTCTCGGCAAACATCGCATCAGTGACGAGGTCCTGCAGATTCCTGCTCTACAACATCAGGAGGATTCGCCCCTTCCTCACGGAGAAGGCAGCCCAGGTGCTCATCCAGACTCTCGTCATCTCCCGCCTGGACTACTGCAACTCCCTCCTTGCTGGTGCTCCGGCATCTGCCATCAAACCCCTGGAGCTTGTTCAGAAAGCTGCGGCTCGTCTGGTGTTCAACCGCCCCAAGTTCTCCCACACAACCATCCTTCTCCGCTCTCTACACTGGCTCCCCGTAGCGGCTCGCATCCAGTTCAAAACCCTGGTGCTAGCCTATAGGGCAGTGAAAGGAACAGCTCCTTCCTACCTCCGGGCTATGGTCGATGCCTACACCCCTGCCCGACCACTTCGGTCTGCCACCTCGAGGCGACTGATTGCCTCGTCACTCAAGGGTCCTTCTGGCCGATCCACACGGTCACGACTCTTTTCTGTTCTGGCCCCACAGTGGTGGAATGAACTTCCCACTGATGTTAGGACAGCAGAGTCACTGCCCATATTTCGCCGCAGGCTGAAAACTCACCTCTTCAGGAAACACTACCCTTCCTCTCTGCCTGACCTACTTGTTGTTAACTAGTTGTACGAACGCTTGTTTTCTATTGCTGTATTGTTTATTGGATTATTGGATTGTTTATTGGATCTTGTTTAGTCGATTCACTTATTTGTTTTAGCTCATGCTCATTTGATTTAGCTATTTTGTCTCATCTGTTTAAGGAAATAGGTAGCTGATATATTGCACTTTTACCTTAGCGCTAGGTATACTCTTGGTTGCTTGTTTTTGCAGATAATGCACTAAAGACTTCTGGTGATTAGTAGTTTTCGTTCGCTACCTATGTTGAATACACTTATTGTAAGTCGCTTTGGATAAAAGCGTCTGCTAAATGACTGTAATGTAATGTAATGTAATGTAATGTAATGTAATGTAATGTGTGTGTGTGATATCTAGGCAGGAGGATCAGATGGTACCAGAATACATGCTGTTTTAGGAGGACCAGAATCAGACGTTGACTCTGTGGCCTCCACCCTCAGCCTAGCACTGCACCTCAGCCAGGTAAAACCAAACACGTCTGGATATCCTTTTGAGAACCAACTATCCTTGGCTTGTATGGATGAAAAGGTTGGGAGTCTTCTCCTCATCTAAAAAGGGTAATGTTTTGGATTAGAGGTTAGATTTAGCATTACAGTAAGATTTAAGTCCACTGAGGCTCCTCTGAAACAACTGTGTGTGTGTGTGTGTGTGTGTGTGTGTGTGTGTGTGTGTGTGTGTGTGTGTGTGTGTGTGTGTGTGTGTGTGTGTGTGTGTGTGTGTGTGTGTATACTATAATATATGACAGAAAACCTCCCACTGCTTCTCTCAGGAAGGGACTGCACACTCCAATGACGATGGACAGGACTTACTTAATGCTTCATTTTTTTATTGTATTTTCTCTGCAGAAAATGAAATAAAAAATGGGGGAGTGTTTCTGCCTTATCTACATTATCTTGCTGACCAGCACCTCCACCCTGGATGTGCACGAGAGCTATATATATGGCATGTAACGATTTATCGTAAATCGATTTAAATCGATTGAAACGGGTGACGATTTAAATCGATTTAATAAAAAATGAATCGCAATGTGAAGAATAGCCAGAAGAAACATTTGGACAGGTGGAAAACTTTAGTTAAACTGGCAGAGTGACGCATTACTTTACCTGGGTTACATCTCCTGATAGTTGTACTTGAATGTTGACATGAAATAATAATCCTGTTTGGTGTTTCATTAGCGCGAGCATGAAAAAATCTAAATACAGCGTGGAGTGACGGCGCTGGTAAACACATGCACATTGAAAGGCTAGGATCATGATACCAAGGATTCGACAGTGATGTCACTATTATGCAACCCGGAAGTAGCACAGACATACGCCCATAGATATAGAAACCTAGATACCTCATTGGCCGCTGCAGTTCGTTGGAGCGACCTGTATCACGGCCGCCATATTAGAGGGGGCACGCTGCCACTCAAAGTGACTAATGGCCAATCACAGCGCTTTGACTACTGGCCAATCACAGCGCGTCTTTTCCAGGACTTGTCAAAATCGATTTGTCCCGCCCCCACCTGCCTCTGATTGGCCTACCGAACGTCCCCTTCTGTGACGCACGCGGAAGCGCGCCAGAGATACAGACGCCTCAGAGCCGGAGGAGGCGTCTACCTTTATATGTCTATGCGTACGCCATTATGTTCAAAGCTGGTTATAAAGATACCAAGGATTCGTCAGTGATGTCACTGACATGTGCAAAAGAAAATACAGGATCTTTGTAAGAGAATTGATAAAGAGTTTTCAGTCATTTGCTACTGTATTGAAAAGAGAATAAGAGAACACGAAAAAAAGATTTTCGGTCATTTGTCTGGAAAATAATTTTGTTTAAAAAGAAATAATTGTACCGTGAACCTCAAATCGTGATTCGAATCGTATCGTGAGTTGAGTGAATCGTTACATGCCTAATTATATATATATTTTTTTTAAATATATTTTTTTGGTGGGGTGTCAGTTGTTTGCAAAGGAATTCAAGATGAATGTGCTTTTAATTTTCTGCTGTATTGATGATGCAAGATCATTAAATAAGAACGCTTAACACTCTTTTTGTTTTGACACAAGTTGCGGAATCGCTTATCGCTCATTCCATGCATATATTTGTGTAATTCTCCAGAAGGAGCCCTCAAGTGGCATGTGCGTGCCTGTGCTGTGTGTCCATCGGCGTGATGCTGTGTTGCCTGAGGATACGGTGAGGTATCTGCAGAGCGTGAGGGTGCATGAGAGCTCGCTGCTGTGGCAGAGTGATGTAGACCTGGTGAAGCTCCATCACACTGGAAAACTGTCCCTCACACTGCTGAGAGATGATGTCCTGGATAGGTACACACACACTCATGTAGAACGGCACATATCTTTACTTACATGAAAGCACACGCATGGTCCGTATCAAGTAGTGCTGGCTCCAAACTCCAAGGTTCATTCGTTACATTGACATTCGGATGTTAAATAAAATAAATAATTGAAGCTTTTAACCTTTTAATTATTTATTTTCGGACTCGTGACTTGCATGGCTACTCATTCTGCACTTTTGGAGAGGATACGAAAATAGTCTGTGTGTACTGTATGTGTGTAGTGCAAAATTACCGTGTACCGAAGGCGGGCTCTAAACTGGACATGAGCACAGAGCAGTTCAAATTTAATGTTGAGGATATATCCTGGAGTCTTTGCCGTTTAGTGTTGCTAACGACAGGTCGGCGACATTAAAATACGATAAGCGGTGAACATTAACAAATGAAGATTATGGCAATGGAAATATTTCCTTACAGTCAACTATTTCCATCATTAAGGGACATGGATTCACAGACCTGATACATCCACAGAGGCAGCCCACGTAACAATGTAAGCGTAGACATTTACCTCTTCCACATGGCTACTGTGGGAACGTAATGGATTCACTCCGTTCACGGAGCGGCTGCCTCGAACATACGCTGCCATTATACTGGCACAACGTCACCCGCCCCCGAATCAATCAATAAATAAATGTATTTATTTACAAATATTTCTAAAGACATATGTATAATGATAATTGAAGGTTCGAAGGTTCGTTAAAAAATTGGCTAGACCAGCGGTCCGGGCCATGTCTTAACTTTTTAATCTAGGAATACCTCTCTCTGATTACCCAAAACGTATCTGAATCATCCTTGTGTACTAAAGGGTGCTTAAGAGAGACTTAAAGCGTATAAAATAATATAATATAATTATATCCAATTGTGTGTTAATACAATAGAACTTATACAATTCGGGTGGTTGTATTTTGTCTCCCTGCTCTTCTATTGAGACATTTAGATCGTGTCAAAGCTCATGTCTCACCTAGACATAGGATCTGACACAATTTTGACCTGATGGTCAAGATTAAATGTATCCCCTGAGCAAGCAGGCAGAATCAGCACTTGCGCAGGAAACCGGGTTCAAATCCGGGGTAGAAGAGGAATGTTACATAGTGCAGCTTTAACATGACTAGCACAACCCTTATTGAAAAGAAACTAAGAAAGTAATACTTATGTGCACAATATTTGAACATATTGACATAACATTACTTATTTATAATGTTATATTCTTCAAAAGGTGGCCATTCATTAATAGAATCATATGTTTTTCTCTTGCAGTTTTCTTAGCAAATGTTGTAGTTGGGTAAAGCGGGTACTTGGATTCAGGAATCAGGGAAAAAGCGGTACTGAAGCCAAAAAGGTTTGAGAAACGGCAATTGACCCATAGGCCCTTTAAATTGTCACTCAAGAACTTTGCCTTGTCAGAGTGGGTTATTTCTTTGGGTTGGGTCCTTTTCTGGTGAGATGGTTGTAATACTGTATAAAACAATCTTTTTTATACACTTCATTTTATGATACCATTTAAAATTCTAAATAATGGACTGGTTCATGTTCATGTCATTTTCACACTGTTTTACTGTGGAGGACCACCACAGACAAAATACATGTAGGTTAATGCTGACACACACACACACACACGTAAACACATATTTAAATGCATTCGTATGCAATTTTGGTCCAGAAGTCTTCTTCTGTCAATGCAAAAATATGTTTGTGTTTGCAAAAGTATGTTTGGGTGTGTATTTCGGACGTGCACGCGTACAGCATATGTGTGTGTGTGTGTGTGTGTGTAACTTTATTCTTTATGATCCCTGGGGGGAGTTGTATTTATGCAGATGCCTCACAATCATCTTGCCCTTCACACCCCCCCCTTCCTCCCTCTCTCCCCCTGGCCTCACTCACTCCCTTCCCAGCTCTGAGTACCGCACTTTGGCGTCCAGTGTTCTGCGAGTGGTCTGTCGCCATGGGCATCGGGATGCACGGGAGGAGGAGGAGGAGTGGGGGGCATCGTCCACGGCGGCAGTCGCCAAGGAGATTCTTCAAGAGGCAGCGGAGCACATCGGAGCGGCGCTGGGGGAGACTCTCGGAGGTGAGGGAGGCGCAGGCGCCCCCCAGGGGGATTAATGGGGCGATGCAGGAGGACACACACAAATCCCCTGACATGACTCGCTTAACACTCACCAGGAGAAAGAGAGAGGGATAGAGAGGAATAAAACAGAGGGATGCACAGAAATAAAAAAGAACTGAGTCACATCGAGTTCTTTACTTTGAGGTCATTTATGGTTTTATATGTTAGAATACCGTTGAGCAAGAGAAAAGTTCACTCTACACACACAGAAAAATCCTCAGTTTTATTTTATACTTACGGGTCCATTTGTAAGCTCCCAGAGTTAAATAAACAATTTTTTTTACTGTGTAGGAAAGAGAGAAAAAAGTATGAGACTAAACTGGACGATGTTATGAAAGAGCGGAAATTATAGCAAAAACAGGAAAGGAGAGAAAGGATCAGTGGACAAGAGAAAGACAAGAAGCGCAAGAAACACAAGAAGGGGACATGAAGATATAAATTTGTTGCTGTCGGGCAGAAAAAACTTGTACCTCCATACTTAGTGTACATAAATGAATGTGTCACATCACATCGCATTGTGTACATTTAGATCTGTATAATGTATAATCGTATGACAAAATAGTGATGCAAGGTTGAAAGTTGAAGGTCTGTCTGTGGGTTTTATCAATATTTAACCAAGCTTATGACTAAATAATAACTACATTCTATCCATTACACAGGTAATTGTTTTCCAAAAATATCAGTTTTTGACATACAAGGTTTCCACCCGACGGTGTGTGTGTGTGTGTGTGTGTGTGTGTGTGTGTGTGTGTGTGTGTGTGTGTGTGTGTGTGTGTGTGTGTGTGTGTGTGTGTGTGTGCGTGCGTGCGTGTGCGTGTGCGTGTGCGCGTGCGTGTGCGTGTGTGCGTTGCTCGTGATGTTATCCTTGTTAGCTCATGTTGTTTGTTCAGGTTATTAGCATCATTGTTAAATAACTATAGGCCACATGTGCAACAGGGTACATACATATAGTATATGTTGTTTCTTATTTCTTCCTTAAGAGAAACCACACACCTACAGTGTTCACACACAAACTGTATCTACTTACGATGCGCTTCTTGTGCAGATCCAAATAAAATAATTAACGTGTGTGTGTGTGTGTGTGTGTGTGTGTGTGTGTGTGTGTGTGTGCGTGTGCGTGTGCGTGTGCGTGTGTGTGTGTGTGTGTATGCATGTGGTTAGTATGCATGTGTTTATCAAGGAGCCGAGTGATCCAGTTATCAATGTTAAGTAGCCGTATAAAGGCAGGGAAGCAGGCACTGCTGATCTCTGTTCACTGAAGCTCTGCTCACTTCACTTCCTGCTCTTTCTCACTGCCATCAAACTGTTCTTTTTTCTCATCCATCTCTCTTGCTCTCTAAATACTTACAGGATCATCTAAAATATATATATATATATCATGGAAAATGTAATAAAAAAAAACTTTTCCACAATATTCTTTTTTTGATGATCCTGTATAGAGAGATGGATGAGAGGAAGGAATAGTTTGATGGAGAGCAAACTAAAAGAGAGACAGAAATGAAGGAATGTACTGGAAGGGAAACAGATAGCAAGGGAGAATGATGTACATTGTACAGTATGTAATGCTGTTGTTCATGCATCACTTTGTGAGAGTGCCCTGGCCAATGCACTTTACTTGATTCAGTGTCTATGTGAAGCCTGCAGCTTTATTCCATCTGTTTATGAAGGACATGATAATATGCATGAGGCAGCTGTGGAAGCGTTACCATAGTGTCTACACAGTACACACACACAGACAGACAGACAGACAGACAGACAGACACACTGGTTGCAGGCTGATGAATGCAAGTTGTGCACGGCCGCCTGTTTTGCGCAGCCAGCGCAGCCTAAAAAAACAGAATAGATTGTAGCGCCTTCTGATCCGATTGGACAGAGGGGGGGAAAGCAGCAACTGTCTCTCGCATTTATCTGCTTCAAATAGACCTTTTCTCTTTTGGAAGCGCACTGGCTCATAGAACGCATAAATGCAAGGTGTGCGCAACACAGACAAGCAATGGCATCAAAATGCTCCATTCCCATTGAAACCCATTGCCAAAAGACAGCCACATAGGCAGAATCAAAGTTAGATGTGACCGTACCCTTATGTGTTTTCTGTTTTGATGGTGTAGCCTAGCATTGTTTCACCGGAGAGCTTAAATACATGTGGAGGACCCATAGGAGTCGCAAGTGGATCACCCTCCCCGCCCAGCTTCCCTTCTGCAAACATGGCGAATTGAGAGCGCCCAGCCAAGCCGGATGTACTGCGGAAGATTCTAAAATGGGGGCGAGCGTTCTGGTTACCACACTGATGCCCCAAATATCACATATTTGTTGCACTGGCTACTTCCTAAGAAGTTATATGTTAAAATGCCCTTAAAAAAGCTTATTTTCTGTTGATTGCTATTGTGTTTGTGTGTATCAAGCCTAGCTCAAACAAAGTAGCCTGCTGACCAGGTGTTGCTGTGTCGCATCTGTAACTGGTGTTTTGCATGTGTTCTTAGAGGCCTTGCGGCTTCAGAGTGAGAGTCTGTGGATCAAACATGGCCGTCGGTCAGCACTGTTGGAGGAGTTAATGTGTTCACTGGAGGAACGGTGCCATGTCACTCTGGGTCAACGGCAAGACGAGGCACAGCTGCCAGGTGAGCATTTGACTGTTAACTGCAATAAAGCTTATTTTAGAGCATTTGTCTGTTAAGGGAACGTATTACATTTATATTTAAGGGATGTGTGTATGTACATACTGTACATACATATATTTAAAAAACATATATATATACTTTTTTCCCTCCCAATTTAGTCATTCTGCCAATTCACAATTCTCCTGTACTAGTGTTATACTAGTAGTCCCTTATCACAGCTGACCCCTACTGGTTGGTTTATTAGGGAGGATTTAGGCAAGCACATGCCGCTTCTTTTGAACTGACAGTGAGAAGCCTCACCAGGAGAATGCAACACATGCACAGGAACACACTATTCTTTCCAGTTCAGCTCCCCACTGAACAGGCACCCTGACCAACCTATAGCGCAGTGAAAGAGATCACCCTACCTGCCCAGCTTCCCTCCCATCAATCTGGGAACCCATCGCCAACTGAAAATGAAAAACAGCGCCCTCTGCTGTTTGTTCTATGTCTGTTGGCTCTGGGCGGAAGAAAACGTAACGCCAGAGCGCAAGGAAACCGGGGTTTAGAGGTCTGCCTTCAGCTTTCACTTCCGGTGGGTGCCACTATGTTTTCATTCCCACTAACAATATTTCTACACGGAACACTAACACCACTTCTCCCAGAGAACATGGATCGTTTTGGTTATAAGCCCACTTGTTTCTATGATGAAAGAGTAAGTGAAAATGTGAATATCTTTCCGTGGTTTTGTCTGCTCCGCGGACGCTATTGTTAAATTAGTTTGGGTTTGTTTCGAGGGGGAAAGATCGACGGACATGTGAATCCCGCCCACTACATTTGATTGGGTAAAGCGCGGCCTGCTTCCTGATCTGAATGCGCACACGTTATGACGAACCTCCCCGACAGATTCCAACGCAGTGCAGAATCTGTTCTTGAGAGATTACCCTCCCATAAACACAGCCAATTGTGTTTGTTGGAATGCCTGGCCAAGCTGGAAGCACCGGCGGAGGAAAAAACCCTAATCTCTGCGGTGGAACATTACACCTTCACTACCTGTGAGCACCGGCCATAGCTGAGTGGTTAGTGAGCCCACCTGGGGAGCCAGAGCCCTGGTTTTCCCAGGTATGATTCCAGGCCAGGCTAGCAATGTGTCGATGTGTGTCTCTGAGCAAGACTCTTAACACCTAATTGCTCCCCGGGTGCCGGCTCTCTGAGCAAATGGCTGCTCACTGCTCCTAGTTGTTATAGGATGGGTAAAAAGCAGAAGACAAACTTCATCTATGTGCATATACATATACATATACATATAATGTGACAAAAAACACCCCAAAGATGGGAGAATATGATGTTGTACAAAATGTCATGTTATTGTATTTCTGCCTGCAACATAAGGAAAAAATTTAGTCGTTATGCCAATTGATTCCTCCCCACACACATTTCTGTGTCGTTATTGCTGTTGTATCCTACTGACTCACTCACCTACCAGTGAGGAGCCTCCACCAGGAGGACGTAGAATCTTCGTCCTTCTAGGCTACTCCCGCCCAACACTCCCTGCTGACAGGTACCCAACACTCCCTGCTGCTCACCACGACCTCCGCGGTAGTGGGCAGTTACTTTACCACTGTGCCACCCAAGCGCCACGAAGTTCGCTGATATTTAACATACATACTGTAAATCCTTATACAATAGAAATCGTTCTAATGCGAGAAGGACATTTGAAAATCCATGAGCTTCACTTTGGCTGGCGGCAATTCTGCTGGGAAGTATCATGTCTGATTTTCACATGTCCTCCTCACTATATAATATAGGATTTACATTAAGTATCAGCAAACTTCTCCTTGGTGTGTGTGTGTGTATGTCTGTCTGTACGTACGTGAGGGAGAAAGATTACCTTGACCAGTGGTATGGAATTCCCACTCTCAATCGCGTGCTGCTTCACATGTTGCTCCATCCCAAGAAGGAAATGTTTAAACGTTCTGTAGTGCTAGTACAGTGTGGGGGCGTCTTCCACAATGGCTACCTCTGCTGAAGCAGGAGGACAGATACAGTATTTCTTCAGTGTCTACCAAAGATAATGCTTTATGTAGTTTAGAAACAACGCTGTACAAACTACCAAGCCATGGTTTTCATACTGCATTCATGCATATTGTTTCCGTTACAGGTGTTCTGAATTATTTTGTGTTTCATTGAGTTGTTAGTTTTCTTGTTCTATGTGCTTGTATCTGTGTGTGGGTGTGGTTGTGCGCACATGTGCTGCACACATGCACACATTTATTTTTGTGTGCACACATCCATGTATGTGTGTGGATGTGTGTTGACCAGGTATAGACATGGAGCAGTTGCTGAAAAAGGACTTGAAAGAGTTTTCTGATGGAGAGATTACCATAGCTTTCGCTACAGTGACTGTGGACCTAGAGGTAAGAATTCATCATAAAAAAATACCCTTCACATTCAAGTACTTTATAGTCACCAGAGGCACATAGGGTCACCAGAGGCACATAGGCACATCTAGAGTTCGGGCGGCTACGTGGCCCTCACACCTACATAGCACAGCCGATCCGACCGATATGCCCATATGTGGAGATCTCTGTATCTATCAGTCCTTGTCCCTTTTATGCCCATATACTGTATAGAGATCGCTGATGTCATCAGTAAATCCCATATATGGGCATGCCTCTTTTGTGCCCATATATGGAGCTGACTGATTTGTTTGCGCCTGATGCCATGACGACTCATTGAGGCTAGACATCAAACTCCATATTTGGGTGTAGCTGCATTGGGAACTCTACTTTGGTTATGGCTGAGTCATAGTGACATGAGCGTGACGATGTGGTACGATGGCCCACCGGTCCTCCCTTAAGCCAATTTACTAGAGGTTTGGGCCGCTACGTGGCCTTCACATTTTAACATATTAGAGGTTCAGGCCGCTACGTGGTCTCCACATCTACAGTTCGGGCTGCTACGCGGCCCTCACACCTACGTTGCACCGCTGATCCGACTGATATGCCCATATATGGAGATCTCTGTATCTGTTAGTCTGTGTCCCTTTTATGCCCAAATATGGAGATCTCTTTATCTGTCAGTCCTTGTCCCTTTTTTGCTCATATATGGAGATCCCTGATGTCATCAGTATATGCCCATATATGGGCATGCCCCTTTGTGCCCATATATGGAGCTGACTGATTTGTTTGCGCCTGTTGTTATGACGACACATTGAGGTTAGACAACACACTCCATATTTGGGCGTAGCTGCATTGGGAACTCCGTATATGGTTATGGTTGAGTCATGGTGACATGAGTGTGACGACGTGGTTCCGCCAACCGGACGGCCCGTCCTCCCTTAAGCCAGTTTTATAGAAGAAGAAGATGTGCACAAACACAATACAGCTGGTAGCAACGTAGCTGGTAGTGAAATTCTTGAACTCCACACTTGAAGTCCAGCCTACATAACAAAAGCTAAAACAAGAACAACAAAAATAAAGACATTGCTAAGGTGTACAGTTTCCTCTACCATGTATAGTAGGGTCCCACTATCATTTCAAAACGATATATGCAGTGTCCACATTTTACTAGAAGTTTGTTTCTGCCTGGAATTGTTCCTCCAGGCTGAGGGATATAAACCGGTGATGGGCCTGTCCCTCCGGTTATGGGAACGAAAATGATAATGAAACATCTGACAAGATATCCTGATAAAATTATTGTTTTCTTATACACTACATTGATTAAATGTGTTGTCATGCCATTTGGGGTGTTTGTGCTCTGAATTTGGAAAGCCATCCATGCAGGATATGGGAATGTAACAGTTGCAAAAGTGACCGATAAACAGATAAATCATGACCTAAATCGGACCTAGTACTAGGTCTGCACAGTTCCACCAAGGGGCGTGTTCCAACAATTGTAACAGGTTACTTTTGAGGCATAGTTAACTATAATTTTACAGTAATAGTTATATGACATGTTTTTTTTAATATATTGTATAAAACGACCCCACACCTCCTGAAACTACCTTGTTTGTCCTTAAGAATATATGTATTTGTTTTCCAGAGGTAGACATAAAGACAGTTCCTTGAACCACTGTGCAACTGCTTGGTTTGTCTGGCCTCTTCCAGGTTAATGCTATTACTCTTTTAGATTGTAAAAGACAGATATCTATAAACATTTGTTCATTGCGATCTATGTCCATCTGGATAGAGGCCAAGCAGAAAGAATTTTGGTTCTGGTACAATGTTAATTAACAAGATCCTCTGTATTTCCTGCCCAACCTCCCGCCAAAACTCCTCCAATCTTGGACATGACCATAGTCAGTGGAACAATGTACCTCTATCTTCACCGCATCTGGTGCATAAGTCCGTAATATTGCTATTACACATGTTACTGGGGAAATTAATATTATTACAGTAACCAATATCCATACATGAGCAGGCAAAAAGTGTTTGTTTTAACCCAGCCAGAGGTGTAAAGTCTTCAAGCAAAGACTGTGAGAGGAGGCTAGATACACGGTGCCGTGGCATTAGTCAGACGATCCACGTATGAGCCAACTGGAGTAGGTGGCTGCAGTTTTGGAACTGCATTTCTAGGACTCGAGTAATTTACCTTTGTGGGGGCGGTACTTGTTTTGTTTCACTCAGTGTTCTGCATATGTGAAATGTAGAAACAGGTGCACGTTCAACAAATTGAACGGTGCGCTTGACGATGCACAAGGCCATCGGCTGCTTGGTGCAATCACTAGCTTGCTTAGCGGCTCACCTTGTCTAAATTCATGCATCTATCTCCAGTTCATTGTAACGTTTGTAACACAAAATGATCAAAACCATTCAGTCAATTATGTTTAAATATGGTTAATTCCGGTCTGGGCCGTAGATCTGCCTCTCCAAGTGTCCACATGACATGCCCCATATACAGTAGGGAATGAGGGCGTATATGTGGTTGAGACATACATTCACCCTATCATCCAACCTTAAGTTAAGGGTTACATTCTTCTGCAAGGCCCAGGCTAAACATGCATCATCATTTCCATTAAGATATCTATATGTTTTAAGAGATGCTTGCGATTATTCACAGGATTTGTCATTTTTTTCCATATGACAAAATAAGTATTTTAAACCGCTACTTTTAATGGCATTGATGTTCTGGATATATGGAGCAGCCACGCTGCTGACATTGTGGATGCATAGCCAGTATGCAGGGAGAGAGAAGCCCCTCTGTTGTCATGCATTAAGATGAGATGTAGATGAAGACCTGAACACAGTCAGGTATCACCTACCACTGCTTGCGTTCTAGAAGCATACACACACCACACACACACACACACACACACACACACACACACACACACACACACACACACACACACACACACACACACACACACACACACACACACACACACACACACGTACACGTACACGTACACGTACACGTACACATACACATACACATACACATACACATACACACATAGTATAAATGTACCCTATGCACACACACACACACACACACACACACACACACACACACACACACACACACACACACACACACACACACACACACACACACACACACACACACACACACACACACACACACACACACACACACACACACACACACACACACAACCATGAACAAAGTCAGCCTGTGTGCTTTCTTTCACTTTGTTTCCTTATTTTTCTCTCCCTCACGCACTTGTCCATGGTTCCTTTTTCTCTCATATACATACACATGCGCGCACGCACACACACTTGCTCACACAGGGTGCTTTAAGCAATCCGCTTCGTTTCTCGCAGTCACATCCAACCCTTGCTTTTCCCCGCTGAAACTTCTAATGTCTTCTACCCCCCACCCCCCCACCCCCCAAAAAAAGAAGAAGAAGATATTCATTCATTATTTCTTTTATATCTCCTTTCCTCTTCCAAAGCCCATTTTTCTCAGCGGCTGCCCGGCGTGCGGTATTAGGCTATGTGTAAAATAAATGATGTCTGTAGCCGTAGGGGTATGGCATTGCCTCCCCCAGAAAACTACCTAACGTCCAAGGAACATTAAACACCCAGATCCTCGTTTAGCGAATAAATAACCATTCATTTGAATGGCTTTGTGTGTGTGTGTGCGTGTCTGCGCCGGACTTTCCGTGCATATTTTACCAGTGCTGCGCCGCCGCCGTGCTGTGTGTCAGGAGAGAGAGAGAGAGACAGAGAGAGACAGAAAGAGAAAGAGAGGGAGGCTCCATTAGGGACTTAATATAGAATAAATGGCCAGGGGCCTGTGTGTCGCCAGCGGACCCTCCAACTCCACAGCGTCATGTTGGGTTACTAATGACCTGAAAGCGGGACTCTCAAATGAACCCCTTATATGCATGTCATTTGCAGTGTGTATATATTTATATATTATTTTTTAATTGTGTTTGAAAAGAGAGTAAAACGGTATGAGAGTGTGGTGCTATTGAGGGGCGTCTGAGGGAGGTTGATTTTTTTTTCTCCTCCTGAAAACTAAATAAATTAGATTCAATTAGACCGTAATGGTTTATATGTGGTGTGTTTGTCAAAGTGTGTTGTGTGTGATGGCAGTTAAATAGGATAGAGTTAAAGATTTGTACAAGTTGTGTAATAAAAAAAGATTTGGCGTCTCTGATTGCCTTGTTAGCATAAGAGTAAGCTTTTGTGCAAGAGTGTGTGTGTGTGTGCCGCTGTCTGTGTCTGCATGTACTATGGGTACGTAGTAAGTCATATACATGTGTATGAATGCATGTTCGTGTGTGTGTGTGTGTGTGTGTGTGTGTGTGTGTGTGTGTGTGTGTGTGTGTGTGTTTGTACTCTATGTATGTATGTATACAGTGTATATAGATATATATATTTAACCCATTAAAACCAGGAAAGCATCTATGTAATTTTAGGTTTTTGTGTTGGCTATTAAAAAATAGCAGATGTACAAGCTTCGTGCCGCGCTGCAAGCTTGTACATCTGCTATTTCTTTTACATTTTTGAAAAATCTTGAAAGTGTGAGAATTACTGTAGTTGCTAATGTTTGCTTCCTTATTGTTGTGTTTTCTGCCTGAAGTTATTTGTTTTCATTCGTGAATTGTGATGCTATATGCTACCTATCTTGGCCAGGTGGCCCTCGGAAAAAGAGATTCTATATCTCAATAGGATTTCCTGGTTAAATAATACATTAAAATGCAGGTATATGCATGCTCATCATCTATCATGCATGCTCATCAGAAATGTGTAGGGTTTAATTCACCTTTGGAAAAAGTTAAATCCACAATGTCTGTGTTGAGTGACAACCTCAAGTAACAACTCCAGAGAAACCGGATAACAGTCAATTTAGGTTTAGACTATCCACTTTGTATATCCCAGATTTGCAGATTTTTCTCAAACTCTGCTGAGGCATACAGTAGGTGGAAGATAAAGGGGAATAGTGTCCTCCTGGTTAATGTAAATTTAAATGCCTCCCTTTTGTTAATAATAGACCATAGGGAAAATGGGAAGGATATAAAAACAACATACCTGAGAATCTCTCTTGTATCTGTTTAGGTTACCGTTTGTCTTCCTCTCTGTATCTTAGTATAAGCAATACAAGTTAATTAGTCCCCAGTTCCCCAAATGCTTTTTTTTCCAGATTTATTTTCCACACGCTTTATTTAGATTGGTGATTGTAGAGAGACAAAACTGAGTGCAGACAGAGAGGGTAGATATGCGAAGATAGATAGATAAGACGGGAGTCGGATTCAAACTGATGTCCTCACAACTCACAAGAAGCATTTGGTCAGTGTACTCACTGAGTCACCAGACACCATGGCGCTAATATTCAGAATCGTAGTAATGCAATTAATGTCTTCAGTCGCTCAGTATGGGTATACCGATTAATCTCACTCGATCACTCTCACCTTTCTCTAAGCCTGATTTATACTTAGTTGCATGTATAAGTATAAATTAAGCTTTACAACCTTCAGTATTATCTCTCTGTAACTCTCTATTTTATGTCTGTTACTTCATTATAGAATTTAGTCTTTTGAAGTGTCTCTTACATGTGCTTTACAATACGATGCATTGCCAGTTAGTCAAGCCTTTAGGCCGTTTTTTCACAACAGGTTACATGACTTCCATGACAACAGTGCACATTACATACCTGTACACAAGTGGTACACACACAGTGTGCTTGATGGATGGCACTGCAATGGATTAGTGTCGCTAGAGCCGATTGGAGGTGAGTGCCTTGCTCGAGGCCACATTGTTTTTGTATATCATAACGCGCAGTATAGTTTCCCAAACAGTGGGTCGGGACCCATTTTTTGTGGGTCGTAATTAAATATTCCCTTTTTTCTTATAAATCTTTAAAAAAGTTTCAATGAAAAAATCACAACTTTTCATCAATTAAAAGCAATTCCAACATTGTTCAAAAGTATTTCATAAATAAAATCAGAAAAATCTAATCATTTCTATAAATAAAAATAAAGAAATAAATGTTTAAGAAGTAGTGAAAATAGCAGATCTACAAGCTCACCCGTTGTGAGCTTGTAGATCTGCTATTTTCACTAGTTTGGGTCCGGGGCAAATGTCTAATTTCTCTTTTGGGTCTCGAGCTAAAAAGTTTTGGAACCACTGGTATAGTGGATAAGATATTCTTACTGTAGATCTTTGTTGTTGGTAAAAATTGGTACATAGGTTGGTCAGTGTTAATTTCTGAATATTGGTAGATGGTAGATGCTGGTGTTGTGTGTGTGTGTGTGTGTGTGTGTGTGTGTGTGTGTGTGTGTGTGTGTGTGTGGGGGGGGGGGTATTTGAGGTTTTCCATGGCCCAGTAATTAGCTTTAGCAGATGAAGCGTTAGTCGGATGAGGAGTTGTCACGCTGTGGAATTGATGAACTGTGGGGAAAACAGGAGCCTGGGGCCACACACATTCATGCACACACACACACACACACACAGTTTTTTTTCCTTTTTGGAGCGTGTGCATGTAAGTTAATATGGACATAGAAATGTTATAGTATGTTTTAGATGTCTGTTTTCATTTTTCATATATAACGTATATATATGTTTTACCATTTTAGCTGATTTGAAGTTTGTGGGAGGATCATTTCTCCCCTTTTTCTCTCCCTACTTTCTCATAATAGCTACTCCAATTTGTTATTTTATTTAGTCTATGAATTCATAGTCATATTCGAATCAAAATCGCAGTTAGTAGTTTGAGTAGAGTGTGTGTGAGTGTGCGCATGCATTTGTGCTTGCGCACATGTACCCTATGTATGTGCGTGTGTCCATCTCTGTCTCTCTATACGAGGTGTGCTTTAGGTTTCATTGTATCAATGCTGATTGTCTCTAATGTGTTGTTTGTTCACAGTCCTCCGGCCCTTCTGTTTGTTTATGCCGGGCCAGTGTTGCCCCTGCGCCACTTGCACAAATAATTATGCTTGCTAATGAAGGAGCCCGCAGCCTCAGCGCTCCGTAAATGCCTTTCTGATGAGAGGCGCTAGGGGATAGCAGGTGCAGGGTGGGCCTCCCAGAGACTAAGATTGAAGACAGAATAGCTAGAACCCCCCCCCCCCCCCTTTCCATCTTTCTCTGTATTGTCTATTGACTCTCTAACTTTTACTTTTGCTCTATTCCGATCTCCTTTCTTATCTCATTCTCTACCCGTCCCATCTCCTACACCATCTCACTTCTCCATCTCTCCCTTTGCATTTCTGTTTATTTTCTGTCTCCATCTGTCTTCACAATAGGACTGAGTTTCTGTCTAGTTTCTTCAATACTTACACTACTTGGCCAAAATGTAAAGTGACTTAAGTCCAGGTAAGGACCCAAACACGTTTGTTTTTAGTCATGTAATTAGCTGTTGCTACAACTTACAACATATTTTAGGACCCTGCAGAGTAAGATAGATTGAATAATGTAGTCCTCTGTCAGTCAGTAAACAGGGGGATTTTTAGAGACAGAAAGACTCTTTGAAAATGTGCAGCAACTTGGCAAACTTTGAAAACCACTTCCCCAACAATCCTTTGACCAACTTTTCAGAAAGCATTTACCGTACTTATTCAGTCTTGTCTCTGTCTCTGTCTCTTTCTAACATTAGTTTTCTTCTCTTGCTTCTCTCTCTCCTCCTGTGGCGTTCCAAGCTTTAAGGGCCAAAAACAGACAAATAAACAACACAAAACAAAACAAAACATTGATTAGCATTTCGCACCCCCAAATCTCTGCACTCAGAGCAGAGTGAATGAAGCTCATAGGGGAGGAATAGCCAAGAAAAAGCCTCAGCAAACTTCTGCCCCCCTTTCTATCTTCCTTTTCTCGCGTGTGCGTGTGCGTGTGTGTTTGTGTGTGTGTGTGTGTGTGTGTGTGTGTGTGTGTGTGTGTGTGTATGTGTGTGCACATGCATTCTTCCAATGCCCACCGCACACACGCATACAGCACTGTATGTCTGTGTATTTATGCGTTAGAGAAAAGCCTGTGTGTTTGATTGCTGGTTTGTGAACACATGCACATATATGTTTGCCTTTGCATGTGTGTTTGCCCGTGTGCGTGTTAGAGCGGGGTGGTGTCAGCTCGCTCCTTGCCACTCCATTTGCTGTAGCTGTACCGCTGTGATCACAGACAGACGTATAAATCAAACCTCGCTTGATGAATACATCAGGGCGGCGAAACGATCGCCTGAGAAGAGCTTGCAACTCTCTTAGCGTTCTCTGTTCTGACAGAAAGGGCATGCAAAGAGCCTAAATGGATGAACGCTTGATTAATTCTTTGCCGGAGATGTTGGCGACAGCAGGAAATGTGTTTTTGCTTTGACTGTGTTTGCATGGGAATTTGCGCACGCGGGGTGTGAGTTATGAGGCCTGAGTTTTGTACCTAAGGCTATTGTGCATAATGATGGCAGGTTGGGAGAACTGCAAGCAGCCGCTAAAGACTTGCTACCTGTGGAGCAAAGACAACCAGAGAGGGAGAGAGAGAAGGCAAGAGTGAGAGAGAAAGTAGCACGTAAGGGAGAAAAGAGAGTTCAAGTGTGAGAAATAGAAATACAGAGAGAGTAAAAAATTATCAAGATGAATAGAGGAAACATGGTTAAAGGAAAGGAGAAACATATCAGAAAGTTAAACTAAAGTAGAAATAAACTGAAGATAAGACTACATTATCTCACGTCATCTTTTAATTGTCAAGAGTTTGGGAAAAACACCTGTACTCACTGATGCTACCTGCTGCCTGGGTCCCCTCCACCCCTTTTACTTTCATAGAGCAACTTCTCAGCAATAGCCTGCAAAACTCATATAATGTACCGGTAACTACAACGTACGCGTCACCCCAACTGCAGACTGATGATGCTGACAGAACTGCTGACATCATCATCATAATTTAGCTGATGCGTTCAGCAGTGCAGCATGCCTGAGCTTGGGTTGATGATACCTATGTGGAATCAACGCTTTGCCTTTGTGGCCTCATGCTAATGTTCTCTGAGATGGTTAACAACTTAAACCCTATATACTTAGTTGAATGACCGGAGTCACCCAGTTATTGCCCCGGGGTCTTTACTGGGGCCCTCCTCTTTTCCATCTACACTAAATATCGAAAATATCAGCTCTAGAAACTCACAATGCGATGCCTTGTAAGCTATAGATCTGATATTTTTGCCAAATGTTTGCCTCAGAATAGGGAGGGACGCTAGGGTTCATGTGGTTAACAAGTGAATTTCTGTAGCTTGCGTGTTGGTAATTTGTAAGAAGAGTGCAATATGTGCAGCTGGGGGGGGGGCTGAAAGAAGGAGGAGGGGGGCGGGTGATACGAGTAGTAATTTCCTCACTTAAAAGCCAAATGGCAGACAGACTGTCTCACTGCATGTTATCTAGTCTAGATTTGCGCTCCGCCTTTTAATTTTCCTGCTTGTGTGTGTGTGTGTATATGAATGTGCAAACGCGTCTATGTATCTCATCATGTGTGCCTCTGTAAACATTAGTTTGTATGTTTTGCATTATGAGATTATATATATTTCCCTTTATGATGCCAATGTTCATTTATGAGCTGATCTTCTACCTGTCCTGCACGCTGCTCGCTACTAACACCTTGCATTGCATTACTTGACTGCACGCGTGTTTGTGTATGCTAGTGTGTTGGGGTCATGTACGCGTTAACTTGTGTATTTGTACGTGCGGTATGTGAGTGAATATGTGTGTTTTATCCAAACTTGAGAGGCTTCGTTGCACTCATCAGGATATCAGCATTGAAAAATGGCAGTGTCTGTGAGGTGACAGTCGTGTGTGTGAGGATTGATGAGCCTGAGCACTGACAGCAGCCATATTGTGTGGTAGGATGGTGACACTGAAGAAAAAGGGAGGATGGATGCTAGTAACAACAAAGGGAGGGGTGGTGTAGCCCTCTCATCCTCACAGGTTAATATTGACAGAGCCTGGGCAGACACATGCCTGCAGCGCCCATCCATCACTTTCACTGGACCTGTACACTCACACACTCATGTAGGAGACACACACATGCACTCAGCATCACTCTCCACAGTAGTAGTATTCCGGCACACAAACACACATTGATTGGGACAAAGCTTGGACTAAGAGGTAAAAACATATACACATTCGCCCTGCACACACGTTGCGTCTTTTTAAGGAAAGTCATTTCTGCAAAGTCTCATGATTATTCTACTCCAGTAGGTTTTCTTTATAATTCCTGTGCTTAAATAATCCTCTGAAATACCAACCATAGCTTGCATTTTTTTTATAGATACATTATGGTTTGGTGTGTTGACAAGTTCTGTTTTGTTTTAATTACTCAACATTTAAACATTTTAAATAAGTATAACATAACATTTTTAGAACTTGCGATGACAAAAAAACAAACATCCACTGTACAACAAATCTGAATTACTCTGGCAAATTTGTTTTTAGTTGTGCCATTTTGTACACTTTGTTCCTAACACTGTCTTACAAATTAAGGTTGTCATAGCATTGTTGTTAATCATTCGAAAGGGAAAGAAGGAAAACGACTTTCCTTGACAAACAAAACAATTAATTTATGTAGCTTTTCATCCATCAATCACAGGCTGTGTCACTGAATTACCATAATCTGTGGATGGTGACTGTGTTAAGAGCAAACAGTTAATTTCCAAACTATAAATCACAAAATGTCTCTTTACCCCTCTCTGTGCCCTGACAGCTTCGTCTCTCATCACTACAGACAAAGACACACTTAAAAACACTCAAAATTTGCCAAAAAAGTAAAGCATATGCGCAGCAAAAGGCAGGGGTCCAACAAAGTTTCTGTAGACAAAATGGGAGAAAATGTTGAATAAGCGCTTTAAGATCATTCAAATGAAAAAAGAAAAAAAAGTTGGCACACTTAGCTGAAGTTATTTAATTTCAGTTCATTTTCAGTACATTATTAATATTGTGTCAAGAAATCTGCGAACTTTTGTCAAGATTCACTGCAGTGCTCAGCTCTGCCTGTCTTTCACCACTCTCTTCACCGTCTCTTTCTCTCTATCTTCTCTCTCCTCCACCCTGACTTTCTTTCTGCCTTTTTGTCTTTTTGTCTTTCTTACATTAATTCATTATTTCAATATCTCTGCATCTCTCCCCTTCAGGACTGGAATGGCCATGTGAGAAAGCTAAAGGCGTTCTGTCATCGCCACTGTTACGAGAGCCTGGTGGTAGTTTATGCTGTCCATGGTGCAGTTCACCTCTCATGTCAGCAGGTGGCAGTCTATGCAGACAGTACAGATATCCTCAACCAGGTAATGAATATGCTGTTATCATCATAACCACCACCATCATAATCATTATCACCCTATAACATTACTATTAGTCTACTATGTTTGCTAATATGGATAGTCTCTATTTATTATATGTAAACAGTAAATGTGTTTAGATGATATTCAAATGGTCTAAATGCCAAATGCAGATAATAGTTCATGCCAATGAGTCTTGTTTCATCTTCCTCCATGTTTGAAAGGCCATCTGTCCCACACAATTTGTGAGAGACAAAAGAGAGAGAGAGGAAGGAAAATGATTTAAGGCATTTTCCCCATGAACAAACAAACAATGCATCACTTTCAACACACAATCCAATGAAAGTTTGCCATGCCGCAAATTTGCCACTAAATTCTAACTTTACACACACACACACACACACACACACACACACACCCCCACACACACACACACACACACACACACACACACACACACACACACACACACACACACACACACACACCTAAACATAACCTCAGTAAAACTATGCCTAACCCTAACCTTATTCCTAAACGTAACCTCAGTAAACTATGCCTAAACCTAACCTTATTCCTAAACCTAACCTCAGTAAAACTTCGCTATGGACAGAAGAACAGTCTAAAATAGGTAAATAAATTGTGCTCACTGGATCATGCTCCACAAGTGATGGGGCCGAAATCTAGACTGAAAGTTGTCAAAGTAACCATTTGAAGTTAGCGAGTTTCTCAAGTTTTTCAATTACTTTATTTAAGAAGATTTGATATAGGTCTTTAGCATCTAGTCTACACTGTTTTAATAGAGGCTTAACTGCAGTCTTTTTAACCCATTAAAACCGGGAACGCATCTGTGTCATTTTAAGATTTATTTGGCTATTCAAAAATAGCATATACAACAAGCTCATAGCTTGAGCTTGAAATTTTGAAAAATCTTGGAAAATGTGTGCAAATCTATGAATATATATATTAACATACCATAACATTTTTAACTCTGATCTGCTTCTGGGGGTCCCTGGAACAACATATTTTGAGATCGGGGTCCGCGGCCAAATACATATAATTTTGGGGGTTGACTTTTCCTTGACATGGAAAAGTTGGAGCACCATTGATATAGCAACATATTGTTAGGATTTAGAAACCAAGTATTTGGCCGCAAACCCCCATCTCAAAATGTTTGTTCCAGGGACCCCCCCAGAGGCAAAGATTTGAGTTACAAATGTTCGCTTTAAGAAATATATTTTCAAAGATTTTCACACATTTTCAAGATTTTTCAAAAATATCTACAAGCTCATAGCACTCGGCTTCTGGGGGTCCCTGGAACAACATATTTTCCAGGGATAAGCTTGTAGTAAGTCAGAGCATCAAGGTGTAACAATCTATTAGTGAAGTAGGCTACTGTCACTGATTGCCGTACGGTAAGTTAGGCAATGACCCACAGTGCACAATCATGTTCTATATTCTGACTTTAGTTTGATCCATTTGTACTCAACGCAGATCTGCTGTGAGATGGAGGAGTCATCTAGTTGGTTCCTTTCCGGTGGGCTACAGGCCGCGGAGTGTTTCCAGGGCTGTCTCCAGGTCTACCGGATCCCAACAAACACCTCCTCTTCCTCTGGATCTCCTCATCTGCTGGAGGAGGAGGTCCAGGACCTCCTCAAGGAGCTTGTTGACCGGCGTAGTGCCGTACTGGCTTGCCGCCCAAGCAGCAGGACCTCCTCCACAGAGGGTGTGGCAGGCAGTGTGGAGTTCTCACAGGGATCATCGGGTATCACTGACATGTATGGTTCTGACTCAGAGAGACCTGAGGGAGGCGCTGGTGGTGCGGTGGCCATGGCAAGGTAATTAACCCATTCAATCCGGGAATGCATACTGTGTCATTGTCTCCCCCTGGCCGAAAGGCATGGCTGAGACTGTGATTTGCACTCTACAATGTCTGTCTGTCCGTCCGTCCGTCCGTCCGTCCGTCCGTCCATGTGTCCGTCTGTGGACAACTAATCTCCGACAACGTTGGCTTGATCGAAACTGTGCACACACACACCCTGGATGCCAGAGCTGAACCTCTGCCCTAAAGTTTTGGGCCTGTTATAGCGCCACCAGGAGGCCGATGTTTTTTGACAGTACTCTTCCAAACATCACGCAAATGAACACAGTATCTCTTTAGTCATTAAACGAAACGGGTCTTTCATATTTTTCATATTCCATCCTGATTGGCTAAGATTGGCTTCCAAAGTTTGCAAATCATGAACACAGTGTGCGATTTCCATGAAATTTTGCATGCACATTCCCACTAGGGCGAGGAAGAAATGCCACTTGCAATTTTTTAAATCAGCCTCATGGTGGCGCTATAACAGGCCGATTCGTGTTTTTACCTATAACTGCACCAAGCTGTGTAAAACTTTGTATGTGCACTCCCTAGAGGCCAAGGAAAAACCTTTGCACTGCATTTTTCACATCTGTCTTTTATAGCGCCAACAGGAGGCCAACTTATGTAAAACATTTTTTTTATTATTACTACTTACTGACATCTAAAGTTTGCAGGAGTGGCCCATTTTGAATAAAATGCAGCAAATCATGAATGCAGCGTCCGATTGTGGTGAAACTTTGCACGCACATTCGCACTACGTTGAGGCCCAAATGCCACCCTTTTAACATTGCCCTATTATAGCGCAACCCGGAGGCCGATTTTTGCAAAACTTTTTTTTTATATTACTCCTACAAATCTTCCAAACATCACGCAAATCGGTACACATTATCTCTGTAGTCAAGTGATCAAGTCGGATCCGATTTTTCACATTCCATCCTGATTGGTGAATTCCGAACATTGCTGGCCCACAATAACCTACCTGATTTTTTTATTTTTGCTATAACCATTATTTTATACTTTGGGCTATTCAAAATTTGCAGATACAGTATACAAGCTCATAGCGCGGCACCGAGTATAGTGCTACGAGCTTGTAGATCTGCTATTTTTGAAAAATCGTGAACATTTGTGCAAATCTTTGAATATATTGGTGGGAACATTTGTGACTCAAATCTTTGCTTCTGGGGGGGGGGGGGGGGGTCCCTGGAACAAAATATTTTGAGATGGGGCCAAATACATATCATTTTGGGGGTCCTTGACATGAAAAAGTTTGAGCACCACTGATATAGCAACATACGTTTTTTCAGAAAACTTTTAGGATTTAGAAGACATTTGTAGAATCCCCAGAAGCAAAGATTTGAGCTAAAAATGTTCGCTTTAAAAAAATATATAAATATTCAGATTTGCAAATTTCAAAAATGGCAGATCTACAAGCTCGTAGCAGTGCCGCGCTATGAGCTTGTATATCTGCTATTTTTGAATAGCCAAAGAATTCTAAAAATTATTTCTCGGTCTAAATGGGTTAAGTGGAATACACTTTTGTCAGCATTTGTTAGCATTGTTTATTTGTTAGCATTGTTTATGTGTTCTTCACATGTTCTCTCTCACTCTCTCATGCGTTAATATTCTACGGTGCCATCAAGAAGTCTGTCAACAGTGTGTGTGTGGGGGGGGGGGTTGCTTTAAAAAACTCATCGAATCTTGTTAAAGCATGTCATTTTAGTTAGGCTGACAGTGATTTTCCAGCGCAAGCTCTCGGCACACAGAACGCATTGAGTAGTGTTATGTCAGATATTGACATGTCCTCCACACAGTAGAATGACAGGATTCATTCACATAAAATGTCGGCAACTGAAGTAGTCTGCATAAATGCCTTCAGCCACCTTCACTTGTGACATATCATCTGCCATTTTTCTCAACATAAATACCCTTTTTCCCCCCCCCCATATTCATAACTGTTGGTCACAAGTTCACAACACCTGCTTGTTTTCCACTCTTAGGGTGATGGCAGATGGAGAGGAGGTGGTCGGTGCCGGTGGGGAGTTGGTGAGCCCAGACAGCGGCATGGCCATCCGCAGCAGCCGCTCCTCCAAGGAGAGCTCCGTGTTCCTTAGCGACGATAGTCCCATCGGCGAGATCCTAGCTGGAGGGGGAGCAGCAGCGGGGGCAGTAGGGCTGTTCCTCAGGAACCCTTCCCCCCTGGGGTTCCCCTCCCTCTCCCCCCCTGTCCCGCCTGAGAGGAGGACGCGGCGCTCCGGCAGGAACAAGAGTGATAACGTGGACCTTTTCAGTTTCGACCCGTTCCATAACGGCAGCCACCCTCTCCCGATAGGAGGGGCATCAGCCCAGGCTGGAGGAAGAGGAGTTGGAGGAGGAAGGGGAGCTCAAGGCAGCCTGTCAGAATTTGAGGAGTTAAGTCTGGTGGATTTCTCCATCCCTGATTCATTGGTTGGAGTCGAAGGTGGGCCCTCCTCAGACCGCCGCCCTCCGCGTTCTGACATCATCCGGGCGAATGTGGCAATTGACATTGTGGTTCCTCCGACCCCAGTAAACAGCCTGGCTGGTAGCTGTCCACCAGACAGCAGCGATGCCATGTTCTTCCCAGAGGATGTAGCTGAACGGATCCAGAGCCTGCAGTATAAAGAGAGCGTCTCCTCCTCCTTATCCGAGACCTGGGATGAGTTTGGCCACGATTTACGAGGGGGCTCGACCTCAGATGAAAATGAGACCGCTGGGTCTGAGAGCTCAGGGAACGCTGTGGACGGTGTTAAAAGAAAGGGCACAGGTGGAGAAGTGAAAGAGGGAGAGAAAGTGGTCGGAATGGTCAAGTCAAAGGCAGACCACCAGAGAGATGTGAGCCTCAAACCTCAACTCAGTCTCATCACTGAGCACATAGAATCCTACGACACCTGGAACCCCGATTCTGGATTCACTGAAGCCTGGAACCCCGCTACCATGGACGATCTGCAGCTGACACCGCCGGAGGAGGAGACAGACTGGAAATGCAGACCATGTGTCTTTGGAACTAGTGACAAAACGTCCTCATTGGTGAGAGAGAGGGAGCTGTTGGGCACTTTAACACCGGAGACCTCAAAAGAAGATGAGGACGGTATGCAGGGAAGAAAAGGAGACCGCCAAATTGAGCTTCTAGACTTCTGGACCTACTCCGCCCAAAAGGGATTCATTAAATCTGACAGTGGAACGACTACTTCTTACCCCGAGTCATTAGATATGTGGAATATGACCATCCGAGATGACAGCCTGTCACCTGTCACCACCCCTGAGACTGACAACCTGTCGGAACACTCCGACTCTCTCTGCGGGCAAACCTCTAGATTTGGGGGCGGGGCTTCATTGGAAAGTCCGTTAGAATCGGTCAGTGAAGGGATGCAGATGTGGAACACCACTATACAAGAAGACAGTGCTTCCACATTAACGAGCCCTGAGGGAGCAGAAATGGGAATAGGTCCCATGGGATCATGGGACGTCTCCACCGAGGCTCCTGAGCCGCATGGGAGCGAGCAGGCGGAGAAGGAAAAGAGGGTGGAGGAGGCAAATAAATCACTGGGGTGTAAGGGGGAAGTGGGCAAAGAGAGTATCAAAATAATCATAGAGGGAGAGGAAGGCATATGGACTGAGGAGCCTCAACAGTCTGTTCAGCATGTGACATTAGAAAATCAACATGATCAGCCCCCCGGCCAACAGCCCTACCTGGACACTTGGGCGATGCCAGTCCCTAACATGGTCACCTCCACCTCTGAGTATGACAATGTAGGAGCCGGGGCGTGGAGTTTAACCTCCTCCCCTGAGACCCACGCCAGCTCTGTAGGAGACATTATACAGATAGAAGAGCAATCTAGCCCTTTTATAGCTGTGGTTCAACCTGTGGAAACAGACGGGGAAAGTGATCAATACCAGAAGCCTGATGGATGTAGTGATTATAGAGCAATAATTGCAAATAATGAAACAAAAGACAGCCAAGTTTTCCTGTTTGAGGGAACTGGTAGACTTGGTCATGTGACCAGGAGTGGGGGGAGTTCTATTGAAAGGGAGTTTGACAATAAAGAAGGGCAGGAGATAGTGCAGCATTCCCCATTCATCCTGGTACATGGTCAACACACTTCAGCAAGTCACCATTTAAGCCAGAGAGAGGCCAGTGTCACTCAAAGTGTATCTGAGTCCCTACACCTTGTGAACTGGGACAGCCTCCCAGACAATGCCAAGAAATATGATGGGTCACTTGATTGGACAAGTCAAATGACCTGCCCTGATGATGGGCCGCCCACTGAAAGTAGTGAGGATCCTCACACTGAAGCCAGTGGAAATGTGGAGGCTGCTCTCGCAGATGCCATGTCTCTGAGCTCCAGTTCTGGAGAGGAGAGAGATGGATTGAAACCAAGCCCCGACAGCCTTCCCCCAGGCAGTAGAGATGACCTCAGGTCCAACTCTGATGGAGATTCCTCTTCAGGCCTGGAGATGGAATACATCATTGTGTCTGGGACCGTGAAAGAGAGCGAGAGAGAGAGAAAGAGTGTTTGTAGACCACATGTTGGTGAGAGTGGGCGGAGGGAAGGAGGAAAAGGGAGATCCATGGAAACATTCAGCATGCTTTCATGTGCTGCCACACTCCTGCAAATTCAGGCATTGCACAGACAGTGCCAAGAGAGCAAAGAACCAAACGGTCATAAACAAGGGATCACAGATCCACTCAGTTCTGCTGCGAGGGAGAATCAATTATCCTGTTGTCCAACTACATTACAAAGCTCTAGCCAATCTAATATTGATATGAGACATTCAAACGAAAACACTTATGATAAATATACCACTAACCAGACATACTTAGAAAAAGCTACATCCGCTGTTCCCAGTCCAGATCAATTAACCACAGCTTTGAGCTGCTCCTCCCAACCCATTACAGCCAGCAATCATGGCCAAACCGGTGCTGATAATAAAAGTCAAGATCACACTGTGACAGAGATTGTCAACACCACCCAATCAAAATTTGATGTTGCAGGTTTCCACCAATCAGATACTAGGTCAACAGGTCACAGCCAGGGGCAGGAGGGAAACCATGATGACCAATCTAACGTTGTGCTGAGAAGTGTCTCATCATCTCTGAGATGTCCATCAGATAACTTCTTGAAAGCCAGAGAGGAGGTTTACGTGCATTCACAGATCTCAATGGAGGATTCAGATGAAGACGGGCACTCCCCCTCTACACCTCCCCCTCGTCCTCCTTCTTTGGGTGGTCTCCAAGGTTGGGATGGTCAGTTAAGGGGACACGGCATCCCTCAAATTAGCTCGGAACTGCAATCTCCTGTACTCACCAACAGCTCTTTGTCGTTCAACACTTCTTTGACTGGCACCCCACTAAGTGAATCAGCCCTCACTACTGAGAGAGACATTGGATTGCCATTTGCTGGAGATCTCATGGAAGAAGAACAGCAGGACGAGGAGGATGAACAGGAGGAAGCTGGTTTGGGGCCTTCTTCACACACAGAGCCCACTGGCGTGCTGACACGCAGTGAACTGCACCAGAACACAATGGATTACTCAACCGAGCAACCAATGGCAGCACTTGATTGTGATGAGTGGTCAGCTGAACAGCAAATGAGAGGCAAAGTTTCTCAAGAAGCGGCCTGTTATGGGTAAGTATAATGCACTGCACTGGTGTTGAATGCCAGAAAATAGCCAATCTACAAGCTTAAGTTGTCGTACAACAGAGCACAAATTAAGCATTAGAACGTGACAAATTGCAGTAGTCTGAAATTCCCCTTAACACATTCCATGCCAGAGTTTAATCTCATAATGTACTCACCAGTGCCAGCGTTTTATTGTTGTTTTTTAGTTTTTTTCATGTCGCCACAGACCTCGCTAAATAAGTTAAAAGTGCGCGTTCATTTGGTTCTAAACACACAGCGGATCCGTGAGAAACGGCGAGCGAAAACAGTTTCCAAATCCGTGCCGCCATCTTGAAGCTACAGCCGATGAACGGTAAACAGTGATCAGCGAGGAGAAAAACAACAACCAGAGAAAATCGAGTTTTAAACAGGATCCCAGACAGGAAGCGGATACGATCGAAAAAACCGGAACCCGAATAATTCCGTTTCCGACCGGAAACCGGAAACGGAAATGGATCAAAAAAATTCGGAAAGTGCACCTGGGGCACTTAACATGGGAATCGGCGGTTCGCGTAGATCTACGCGACTGGCACGCTGCGGCTTTAAATAGGTTCGCGTAGATCTACGCGACTGGCATGCAATGTGTTAAACTTAAAACAATATTTCAACATTGCAAATTGACCTCAGAGTTCTTATGACACACATGGTAGTTACTAGTTAGTGTGTTGGAGTATTGGCATGGATGAACAGACTATGGAAACACTGAGCTAAAAGGCCCTCCCAAGGGCTGGTAGGATGTTGGCTGCACATATGTGTATGCATGTGTGCGTGTGTGCAATAATGGGAAGATAAAGGGTCATGTGGTGAATATTGCACCCATGTGGTCTTGCAACACACCTCCTCTGATCAAGCAGTAACATAATGTTTGGGAGGGGCAAGACAAGGGAATTTTGTGTTTGTGATACAGAGAAAGAGAGAGTGAGTGTGTGTGTGTGTGTGTGTGTGTGTGTGTGTGTGTGTGTGTGTGTGTGTGTGTGTGTGTGTGTGTGTGTGTGTGTGTGTGTGTGTGTGTGTGTGTGTGTGTGTGTGTGTGTGTGTGTGTGTGTGTGTGTGTGTGTGTGTGTGTGTGTGTGTGTGTTTATGTATGGCATCCGGATTTGATCTGTGGCCCTTTGTGTGTTTATAAATCTGTTTACGCCTCATTAAATATGCATTACCTGCCTCATTACAGCTGGAGCCCCACCACAGCTAATGGAAACAGCTCCCCTAGCTCCCTCACAAGGTGTGTGTGTGTGTGTGTGTGTGTGTGTGTGTGTGTGTGTGTGTGTGTGTGTGTGTGTGTGTGTGTGTGTGTGTGTGTGTGTGTGTGTGTGTGTGTGTGTGTGTGTGTGTGTGTGTGTGTGTGTGTGTGTGTGTGTGTGTGTTTGTTGCGCTCGTGCATATTTGTGTACATGTTTTCCTGTGCGGAGAGATTTTGCCTGTGTTGCTACTAAACTGCATTAGTACAGGGTGTAACACAGTGTTTATTTTCTTTTTTGAATCAAGGACGTTTATATGCCATGTGTTTGTCACTGTTTATTTTTGGATAAACAGTTACTCGTGACTGTTCTTAAATAAATGGCAAATCGCTTGATCTTCTGTATTTCACCAGCCTGTCTATCAAGCAAACATGAGAGCAAAACATTACGTTAAATGGTCTGCCATTCCATGGAAAAAATCATTGCCAACCCTTACATTTTAGTACATTTTAGCATTACAAAGAGTTAATCAACTCAACAAGATGCCTCCATTTCTGGAGGCACTCAAATGAGGTTCACTGCAAGGTTGTTTGTTTTGTTTTCCCCTCTAGATTTACCTGAATGCATCTCTTTTTGTCCCTCAGACTCCAAGAGGTGACATCAACTAAGCCAACCAAGAGCTCAACTGACGGCCAAACCCAATATGGCTACAACTATCACTACCCTGACCAGAGAACTGAAACCCAAAGTGACCGTCCAGTCTACTTTGAAACCAAAGGTGACAGCCAGCAGGACAACACGGATGTCTATGCAGAGTTTGGGACTGAGCCCACGACGGCCAGGTACGGATCACAGCCGGTCGGAGATTATTTTGAGACTGGAGTTGACGCCGAGTACAGCTCAGCAGGTCCAGGACAACACGAGGCCGATGTTCCGCATCACAGAGAAGATTTGGGGGGTTACGGATCCAGAGACTCTGTTCAACACGCCCACCACCACCAGTACGATGGAGAGTCATTATACCAATCAGATCTGCACCGTGAGAATGAAGACCATGCTCAGTATGTTCCAGACGGATATGCCCATTTCGTCTCAAGGTTAGGTCACTTCACTGACATGTGCTCAATGATCAGTAGGCACACTTGGCACATATAAGGGCCATCAGTGGTGGAAAGTAACTTAAGTACATTTACTTAAAGTACTGTACTTGAGTACAATTTTGAGGTATTTGTACTTTACTTGAGTATTTTCAATATCCAAATATTATACTTTTACTCCACTACATTTATTTGAAAACTTTAGTTAGGGCGCGCTCCCACCAAGAGTTGGCTGGCCGCTGTTTGCAGAATCTGCCAATGCATTGTCAATGTAAATGCGTGGATTCACGCAAGAGCAGATTTTTCCGCTTGTCGCGCAGACCTTGCGTTTATCTGCTCTCCGCGACGAAGCATAAAACTGCTGGAGGCAGGCGCTGATTTTCTCCCTCTGTCCAATCGGGTGAGTCGAAGGCGGACTGTCTCAAGACTCAGGAAGCAACATGGTGCTCAAGGCAGCAGGCGGTGTGCCCCAACTGCCACTCAAAGTGACTACTGGCCAATCACAGTGCGTCTTTCCCGGGACTTAACCAGCCCTACACAAACGCAGCACATTCCCAAAGCTGGCGCAGGCGGTGCGGGCTACTACGGGGAGGCTCCTGAAAGTGAGTGACAGGCGCGACACTCCCGTTTTTTAGAATCCGCTGGCTGCAAAAAACTGTGGCCGCGCACAACCTGCGTTTAACAGCGGCCAGCCAACTCTTGGTGGGAGCGCGCCCTTACTAGTTACTTTGTAGATTTTGATTACTATTACAAAACATACATTAACCACTTCAACCCTATATACATTTTGGCTATTTGAAAATAGCCGATCTACCAGCTCACAATGCGTCGCGATGCGACGCATTGTGAGCTTGTAGATCTAATATTTTGGGACATTGGGACATTCTGCGTAATGAATACTTTGTACTTTAAGTGCATTTTGAAAAAAAAGTCCTATACTTTTGTACTTTTGCTCAAGTAAATTTACTTGTAACAGAGTATTTCTATATTGCAGTATTGATACTTTTCATGTTAAAGTAAAACATTTGAGTACTTTTCCCACCACTGTGGGCCATTTTCTTTTTACTTTCAACTGTACAATCATAACATTTTCATATGACCCAAAGTGTATCAAGTATACCTCCTGGACTGATTGATAAAGAGTAGTATAGGCATCAGGTAGTTAACATAACCCAATAGCCATCCTTGATGGACATGATGAAAATTAGCATGCATGTAAACAGTACTGAAGAAGGTGTAGCCTCCTCCTCTTTTAGTGAACTTGTCCTCTTTCTTATATGTGACCATAGGCTGATGATTTCAGTAGAGGTAAAAGCGCTGATATTAAATACATTCATATTAACATTACTTTAAATGTATAAGCTTTGACCTCGGCTCTAGTTGCTTTCCAGAGGATTTGTAGATTACAGTTGCTATACTGTCTCTTGCCAAAAGGAGGCAGCATAAAGCCTTTTAAAGTGGAACATCATTGCCCGGGTAGGCAGGCAACCTGCAGCCCCTCTCCAGTGGCTCCCTAGCTGTTGCTTTGGCAAAAATGTTCATGGAAGGATTCTTTCCTGTCCTCTCTGCTTCTCACGATCATGATGTTACTTTTTTTTAGCATTATATTTGATGTCAAAGTCTTTACCATGCTGTGTGCAGATCCTCAATAATTGTTGAAGGCCAGCACTGTATGGACACATACATAAAACCAGATCATCTATTGTCATGTCATTGACATTATGGCTAACCAAGTTGATAGTACATGGAACTGAACCGTAATGTCATGTAGGATCGGATGGAATGTACACAGCTATATCTGAAAGGTGCTATACCAGTATACCAGTATAGCCTCAGGAAGGAGACCTCAGCATGATATGGAGAAAGACACAAAAGAAGCAGATTGGTCTCTTAATTCAAAAATACACATGACATATTTAATGTTAACCCATTCAATCCGGGAAAGCATCTCTGTCATTTTAGATGTCTTTGACTATTAAAAAATTGCAGATATACAAGCTCATATAGCGCGGCACAGAGTACCGTGCTATGAGCTTGTAGATCTGCTATTTTTTTTATCCTTAAAATTTTTGCAAATATTTGAACATATATTTTTAAAGTGAACATTTGTAAAATATTTTGTTGCAGAGACCTCCAGAAGCAAAAAATGCAGATCTACAAGCTCATAGCGCGACACTCGGTACCGCGCTATGAGCTTGTATATCTGCTATTTTTGCCAAGTAGAAAATAATGTTTATAGCTCAAATCTAAAATAACACAGATTTTCAACCCGGATTGAATAGGTTGAATTCAACAGGGATGTCCCATCAAATCACCCCAAGCATGTTATTTTCAAATCCAGCATGCTTAGGCTATATTAGATTTGGCTTTGTCACAGTGGCTACAGACAGCTCGGACTGAGTTGAATGTGGACATTAAGACTTACGTGATATGGGGTTGTTGGTGCATGTTATCACTTTGATTAGTGTACCTACCGGTATACTAATCAAAGTGACTGTATTTGTTTAATCAGTAGCAGATCCCGTAAGTCAAACAGACAGACAGGTGCTCTTGTCCATGGCCTTGTGGGAGGCATATCCCATAGCCTGGAGAGACGGTTGCTTTTCAATTGTTAATTCACAAAAATGACATGAAGTTCAAGAATTGAAGTTGTTGGTCTGCTGGTATCATACAGTATGATGTTGCAGATTAGTTGTGTACAGACGGGCACACATGCAAGATCTGATGGAGTCAAGATTCAAGAAGATGTATTTGTCACGTACTGTATGTGCAGTGGAATGTGGGTGTGGAGATGATTAATTGATAAATAAGTTAAGGAAACTGGCACGTTTAAAAAAGTCACACCCAGTGTTACTTGAAGGGAACATACAGGGGAAATACCCTATGAGCGGAAATATGAGGAAGAAAACATGGTTGAATGGCAATCTCATGTTCTCACGAACAAGTTGAAAATGTGGGAGAACCCCTGGGATAGACATTCAACACGTACGCACTTGCACATGAGCACTGTAAGTAGCATCTCACTGATTTGCAGGTATACATTGGTCAGTGTTCTCTTGTTCGTGTGACTGAGTGTCGGGTTTTCACTGCCCCACACTCACTTTGCAGTCCTTCATGAGAGTAAGCTTTGCAATGTCATTACAGATACGTACAAGTTTCACTGTCAATCGTACATGAGACAGAAAAGTAATGGCAAGTAGGACAAGGTGGCAGACTATGCCAGCATAGCCTCAGGAAAGAGACCTTGTGTGTGTGTGTGTGTGTGTGTGTGTGTGTGTGTGTGTGTGTGTGTGTGTGTGTGTGTGTGTGTGTGCGTGTGCGTTAAGGGTGGGACGATATGGGTACCTCACGATACGATATATATCACGATATTAGGCCCACGATAACAATATATATCACGATATTCGACGATGTTCGATATATTGCGATATCACGATATTCGATATATATTGCAAGAAATTTCACCAACGATATATCACGATATCTGAAAATATCGATATATTGCGATATCACGATATATTGCATGAAAATTCACCAACAATATATCACGATAGTCCTTGTATTCAATTCATAAACACATAAAATAGCACCAAACAGTTCAAAATCATCATTACACAAAAGTTAAACAAACTTAAAAAAAAAAAAAAAAAAAGTTTTCTTTTTTTCTTCTTTTTTTTAATATAGATATTTTTATATCGATATTTTTCGGCAGGATATCGATTATTTATCGCGGGAGAAAGTATCGCGATATATCGATATATCGTCCCACCCCTAGTGTGCGTGTACAAATCATAGGAGATGGAGAGAGATTGGTATCTCAATCCCATGACATATTCAATGATAAATCCAGCAGGGATAGGGATGTCCCGATCAAATCACCCCAACATTTTTTTTGCTCATTCTGCAAATGGAGCATCCTGGTAGCTCGGGCAGGCACGGAAGTCGAGCCAGTCTTAGGCTTATTCACTCTCCAATCACATATGCCCACGATCCCATTAGAACACCTATTTACCATTAAGATTATGAGCTGTCCGACACTCACTTTTACATGCTCAACGTATCCCATAAAGGACTACAGAGGAAAACTATAGGTTACGAACATAACCCTGGTTATTTGAGTATTATGAGCGAGATGTCTCGCTTATGGGAGAGCGCGCCCTGGCGTGATCACAGAAGCATTTATTATACACTTCCAGACAATGTATTGGCAAGGTCACACCAGGCCATGTCAGCAGGGTACCACCCCCTTTGTGTTACATAAGGGACTGCCGTACTGTCGAAGTCCTGACCTGTCAGCCTATGGGGTTACCCCCTTGTCCGGAACCCACACTGAGGACTGCATGCGCCAGGGGCGGTGCAGTCACATCCAGTCTATAAAATCTCGGGAGGTCAAGGGTAAAGACCAGCTTGCCGCCGCACAGATATCCTGAATAGTGATCCCTTTAAAAAGGGCCCAGGATGTCGATATCCCTCTAGTGGAATGTGCACACAGCCCCTCTGGTGGCTGCAGTCCACCTGCTAGAGTATGATATTTGTATGGCCTTCACTATCCAGTGGGAGAGCCTTTGTTTAGTTATGGGTTTTCCAGCATACTGCTTGGCCCTTGAGACAAACAACTGTTCCGACTTTCTGAGAATCTTAGACCTTTCAATATACATGCTCAGCGCCCTGACAGGGCACAGAGAAGCAAAACGAGAAGGGGAAACGCCTCCAATTCAACAGGAACGCACTTAATAAGAGGGTTCTTTGCTACGAAAGCCGGGTTAGGTTTCATGACCACCCGAATGTTATTGTCAGCGAAACTAGTGCACTCCAGTGAATCCAGTACCACAGCTAAATCCCATGTCGGGAATAAGGTTTTAGATACCGGAAGGAGATGGCGGGCTCCTTTCATGAACCGGCATACGAGCGGGTGTTGACTCGCTGTTACTGTATGCCTTCAAAGCCCTTGCTTGGGTTCCCACAGTACAATCGATTGTAGATTTGTAGCTATTTTCGATTAAGAGATTTGGAGTGGAGAGGGGGGAAAAAGGGTCTGCCAAGGTCCCTTCTCATTTACAACACAAACTTTCGATTGATAATACAAGTACAAATAACTTTCTGTTCTTCATCCTATAACTGTCACCTCACCACTCTCCAAGCATACCCTGCAGGGCTGTGAAACAAAACTGCTCTATTTAGTTTCTGTTTTTACACACACACACACACACACACACACACACACACACACACACACACACACACACACACACACACACACACACACACACACACACACACACACTCACACTCACACTCACACTCACACTCACACTCACACTCACACTCACACCACAAACCACAAGACCACAAACTTCACACAGGAAGCTCTCAAGCTTTCTTTTGTCTATCCTTTTGAAAGTTGGTTCTGTATTGCCACATTTCTTATTATGTAAATAAGAAAGTAATTTATGATAAGACCTACATTGACTACATTGTATGAAGTAAAGGTGTGTCTTGCACATGTTAAGCCACACCTGAGCTGTTCATAAAAGTACAGATATGTTATTTGTTTGCGGGCTATATCTCCTAATATGTCTATGTGTGAGTGACAGTATGTACACATTACTTAAGTGTTTGTTTTATCAGGGTTGTACAGCAGTTGAGTGTAAACGTATGGTTTGCTACATCAGAAATTATGTATTAACAGCACATGCTTTGGAATATTTTGTTGAAGACTGGGAGTCTTGATTTTCTATCAAAATAGAATGTTATGGTGCAGTGGTGGAAAGTAACTAAGTACATGTACTCAAGTACTGTACTTAAGTAAAATTTTGAGGTATTTGTACTTTACTTGAGTATGTCCAATTTCCAATACTTTTACTTCTACTCCACTACATCTCAGAGGCAAATATTGTACTTTTACTCCACTACAAGTTACTAGTTACTTTTTAGATATAAATGATGATATTATGAAACATACATGAACCACTTTAGCCCTATTTTATACATAGGCTATTTGAAAATAGCCGATCTACAAGCTCACAACGCGTCGCATCGCGACGCGTTGTGAGCTTGTAAATCTGCTATTTTTTTAGTACTTTTACTTTTAGTACTTTAATTACATTTTGATGCCAATACTTTTGTACTTTTACTCAAGTAGATTTTGAATTCTGGACTTTTACTTGTAACAGAGTATTTCTATATTGCAGTATTGGTACTTTTACTTAAGTAAAGAAGTTGAGTACTTTTTCCACCACTGATATGGTGGTATGAATGGACTTGACTTAGTAATATTGTGGTTTTGATGGGCTGGTGTGGCTCCCAGTTCATGTGTGAAAACAGCACAGCCATTTTTCTATATTTCAATGTGTCCGGACTCCGGAGTTTACGCTTTGTCCTGCTCTGGTCGTTCATAAGCCTGACTGGCTGAAGTAGCTCAGAACAAAAGAAAGGAAGTCGTTATTTAGCAGCCAACTGCCAGGAACTCTGTGGCTACGTAGCCACTTACCACATGGCAGTATCTGAAACATTTCCTCATGCGTGCTAATGATGTGAAACGATGCAGTAGAACAGTGGTGTAGGGTATCTGAAATGAGTGTACTCTAATTTATCCCAAGTAATTCATGGTGGTTTGATTGATTGAATGCTTTATTTAGAAAAGACATGGAAACAGTACATGGAAGTACAATTCACAATAGGCCAAGTTATCGTGTACTCAAAAATGTTAAATTGTCAACTTTTTCGTACAGTATATACTATTGGGCCAGTCGTTATTGCCAAGTCACTTGACTTCTGGTAATGTTTGCTTTATAATTCCTACACTGGGGACAGTGGGATTTTTTGTATTGTTCTGAAAAGACCAACCAAGCAGAATGCGTTCATCCACTGTTCACGTAAACATTAATAACTTGCACACAGAATACATTTCTGATTTCGTAAAGGATAAACATAACTATAGGTATGTCTATATCTAGCCTGGTAAAGCCCCTCCCTCCGGAAAATCTCATTTCCATTTGATTTCATGGAAGGAGTCTGGCCTGAAGGCTTGTCTGGGCGTTTCTAGCCCGTTCACCAAATGGACGAGCCTATCAGCGTCGTCGCTCATCGTTCTGTGATTGACAGCAAAAGTTGGCCAATCAGGTGGCGAGTTCGAGTGAGCCCGAATGGAACCGAGTGCAGCCTGAGTGCAGCCGACCAAAAACAAACGGCAGCCATCTTTTTTGACCGCAGTGTTTTCTACTCTCTTTTAAACTTCAAAACGCTCTCAAACTTCTATTTTGAGGCACGGAATTTACTTTTAAGATATCGTTTGGATAGAATTTTGTTGTTTAACTTCATATATGTGGTCAATTAATCATGACAGAGCCTATTTTTTTTTTTTTAATCAGAGAACCGGCAGGGGCGGGCAGTGACACGCATGTATCCGAATAAGGCAACCTATTTTGGGCATGGCCGTCTCAAAAGTCCCGTTGCGTCACATTAGTCTGGAGGTGGTAAAAATGCACTGGCTGAAGGGGAACACTGCTGATTGGCTGAAGGGGTTGTCAGTCAACGGTATTACTCCCGCCCAACTCCAGCCCACAGCCAAAATTGCCGAATGGGCGATCATGCCAGACTCACTCCTGAAATAAATTACAAATGAGATTTCCGGAGGGAGGGTTTACCAGGCTATGTCTATATCATGATTCATGACTGAAAGTAAGTATTGTGTAGTTGTCTTTATTGGTATTGAATGGTATGATGATGATACTATACTTGCCAACTCAAATAGAAGTGGATATACAGTGTGGCATATACCTCCGTATACCTCCCACTACACCACTGAAGTAAGTAAGTAAGTAAAAAAAATTATAAAGCACCTTTCGAAACAATGTTACAAAGTGCTGTACAATGGAACACAATATAAACCAGATTAGCAATTACAAACAGGGTATTATAGTAAAAATAAAAAATAATAATACAATACAACAAGGATTAAAACAAAGCATTGACCTATGTGAGTCAGGTAAAACTTCATGGGACAAAATGCTTACGAAACAAATAACATGCTCTTAAAACCTTCGACAGACTCAGCATTTTCGGTTGGTTGGGTGGTTGCTCCCACACAGAGTGGGGCAACCACTGCAAAGGCCCTGTCACCCTTTGTTTTGAGATCCAGAGAAGGAGATCTATTTTTATACTTATACTTATATATATATTTATCTTTATACTTCAGTTTTCCTTTGTCTCTCTCTTCTCCTTTTCCTTTGTCTCTCTGTGAAGTATAACATTTATATTAGGCTACTTATTCAAATTCAATTCAAATGGCAACAAGCACTCCAAAGTTACACAACAAGTTTTGAACTGGACAGACAATAGTCCCATTGACAGCGTCCTGTGGTGCGTGTGTACATTTGGTGCCTGTGCATGTGTGTCTGCGCGTACTGCAACGTTCTACTATTCCAATTGCATTATGGGTATTTGTTTTGTCCCAATTTGTAAATCTAATGACCCGCCTACTCTTTGTAGTGCCAGAGGGATAAGCGACCCCCTTCCCCTGTGGGCAAGTGTTACAGTAGTGTTTGTGTGTGCGCATGTGTTTAGTCACATGCGTGTGTGGAACTGTTGCTTAGAATCAAGTGGCCAAGTGAATTTGTAGTGGAAAAAAATCAAGGTAGGGGTCCTTGTCATTAAGGTATAAAAAGTGTTGCAAAGTACTGGTGTGTGTGTGTGTGTGTGTGTGTGTGTGTGTGTGTGTGTGTGTGTGTGTGTGTGTGTGTGTGTGTGTGTTTCTTTGTGCTGCATTTCTCCATTGTTACAGTAGCAGCCCCTATGCTAATAAGGGTTTGTTAGAGGGGCTGGCTGCAGTGGCTGGGAGTGGGGAGAGGGTCAGCAACACTGCTTGGCATTGTCTCACCATCCCACACGTGCAGGTCTGGGAAGGAAGCAGTGAGTTTCTCTGTCTCTTTCTGTCACTTCCATGCACATTTATCTCCATGTGTTTTTTTGTATCTCCATATATCAAAACACTCCTCATCCGATGGAAAGGGAAACATGTGACAGTGTTTTTTAAATGCTTTTCTTTGTTTTATTCATTCCAATACTGTGCGTAGTCGTGCCCTTGATTGTGGTAGCAATAGCGATGCTGGTTTATTTGGTCGCTCATTATTGTATTACTGTGCCTCTTGGCAGGTCCTTTCAACAGGAAGATGGTGCAGCAGGAATGGTGACAAAGACGGCCTCCAATGATGAAGACGAGATGGATAACAGAGCAGGTAACATCAACATACAGAAAATGCTTGGCATTGCAGCGGCGTTATCATATCTTCCCCACGCGCAACTGCTTTGTGCTGTAGATTGTCTAGATAACGTTTGGTTACGCTGTAACCTTTGTTCTCTGAGTGAAGAGACTATCTCTCCACCCATACATATGAAATATGTTGGGTGGAGAGACAGTCTCGGTACGATACGATGTGTGCCAAGTTTCTGCGTGTAATGAGGCGTGGTCTAGGCACAAAGCTATCTTCCCCACAGACCCTGTGCCTCAACTTAAGACCAGCTTTGACCTGGTCTTATCCGTTGCGCCCGGTAGATTTACAGCGAGCAGGCGAGCAGCACAGGTGATTTTGTTATTTGGGGGGGGGGGGGGGGGGGGGGGGGGCAGCGCATTGTGGACCCACTGTGCCTAATCCAAACAAACGATCAACACATTCGATCTCTCATTCTTGAAAAAAATAAAAATGAACTCAGGCATTTAATCCATATATCCATATGGGCAGGGTTGCATTGCTCATGGGACGGCCTTGCTCGCTGTGCAGGAACCTATTTGACCAGGAGCACGCGCAGACACACGCATAGATTTAAAACGACTTTTCACACCTCAACAAAGTGACTTACACCAGGTGGATTAACATAGGAATGAGCCTAGATGCATATCAATTGTCCATTGTGTGACCTGTAGTGCAACCACGTTCCAATTCAACATTGCAACACTGCATATGGGCGAGTGTCTGTCACCATCAGCCAATTTTCCATGTAGCGTACCACCAAAAACATAAATAGTTTTTGTGCTCAAATGACAGATAAACACTTTCCAAGCACTTGATTCTTCATTAATCCAGGAAATGAAACAAAGAAATTGCTTGACAGATGAGCAGTGATGGAAAGACAGCAAATGCCGAGCAGCAATGAAAGCTGAAGTTCTCTTAAAAATAAAATATCACTCATTCTTTTCTGGTACTCTACTACAATCATACTCACACTGGAGTGTAATTTAAACACTGGTTATGATTTAGTGTTTCCAGAGCCTTAATTTGTAGATCTGTCCAGAAGAACTGAGAATTAGGAGTGGGGCCTGGCATCTAAATATAATCTATAATGTTGAAATATTCCACAATATTCCATTAACACCTTAGTATAGAGCCTCTTCATATTTTTCATTTCAAGACCAAACTAACACCATTTCATTGCACCCAAGCTGATTACTACACTTACTACATGTGACTCATTATAGGCCCTGACTCCCAACAACAGATCAATGCATATAATGTTATCGTGTCTATATTACCCTGCCTAGATCCACCCTCCACCCTTGATCTGTCAGGAGGGTCCAACCAAAGAAAGAAGCTGTCAGCCCCTCCCATGAATGTGTCATTGGACCGTAGTGAAGGGTCCCTCCTCTCCGACGATGCGCTGGACACAGGAGATGACACAGGGGATGAGCTGGATCTCAATATAGATGACCTGGACACACCTGATGAGGCTGAGTCCCTTGAGTTCAATGGACAAGGTCAGACATGCACCTAGAAAGACACACAAAATCATGTCATGCTCACAAACTGGCACACTCGTCTTCCATGGCTATACAAACAGAAGACCATTCTCACACTGTCAATCACATGTAACAAATGTTAACATGGATGAAATTGTCCAAAAATGTTAGACATGACATACATGCAACAGCAGTGCATTTAATAGGTAAATGCAAGGAGACTACATCCGTATGGCAACTCCCCAATTGTTAGACATTCCTCAATTCACCACTAAACTTACATTCACGATAATCCCAGTGGCATGTGTTCTGGTCAAAACCTGTGCATTCCCTGTCAGGATTAAACTGACCACTGAAGCAGAGTTGTGAATATTATACCACTTTTTCAAACAGTACATGCATCATACGGCATGTAAGCTTTCACTTTAACTGCTTGTCACCAACAGGAGAGTTGGAGCCATGTGCAGGAGCAGGAAGGAGTGACGCCGTCCTGGAATTAGATGCATCTGAGGAGCGCAGTGACAGCAGGCTGTGGAGGAGCATAGTGATTGGAGAGCAGGAGCATCGCATTGATATGAAGTGCATTGAGCCTTATCAAAGAGTCATCTCACACGGAGGTACACACATGCTAGCACGCACGCACACCCATACACACAGTGTTGGGCAGTATTTTAACTGCACTAATTACTTTATCGCCTCTAACCGATTTTTGCCTTTTTTACCTTTTGAAGCATCGGTAGGTCTAAGCTCCATTCCTCATTGCTAATGCTCTGAACGCAGACCTACAACAATTGGCAGGGGAGTGTTGAGGGAAAAAAATATTTTAGGTAAAAAAAAAACATTAGAAAAAGCTGATCCCCTTTGACTGTTTCAGTCTTACATTGGTCATGAGCTCGAACAGCTCACAGACAGTTCCCCTCAACTTCAAGTACTGCATCATTTAAAAAAAGCGTTAAAGCGAAAAACATACAAAGTGCTGATGGGCACCTTACTTCTGACAGCAGGCCAGCAGTCATTATGCCGTTTGACAGCTGGCCACAAACAGAGCCACCGTGCTGGTACGTGCCTGTAAAGCGTCATGTGCTCTTCATCCACAAAATCAAAAATGTCTTTCAGTTCTTAGCCGATAATCTAAATCTACAAAGTAACTAGTAACTTTAAAACGTTTTTAAATAAATGTAGTGGCGTAATAGTACAATATTTGGATCCAAGATATATGAGAGAGAGAGAGAGAGAGAGAGGCCTGACTGTGTTGTTGGCTGCTGCTTCTTCCTCACAGCAGACCTACAAACCCACAAAGCGTTGCATCCGCCATGCATTCTGGTCTTGCAGATCTCCTATTTTCGGTGTGCGACACCGCCACGTGACAAGTACAAATAAGGCACGCTGTAAACCAGTGGTGGAAAGTAAATAAGTACATTTACTCAAGTACTGTACTTAAGTACAATTTTGAGGATTTTTTTAATAGTAATTTTCAATACTTTTAGTTCTACTCCACTACAATTATTGGACAAGTTTAGTTACTAGTTACTTTCCAGATTTAAAATATTCGACTTCGATCTACAAGCGTGTTGTGAGCTTATAGATCTGCTATTTTCAAATGATTTTATACATTTTGAAAACATGAAATGGAAGATGTCTGCATAATGAGTACTTTTACTTTTGGAAAAAAAAAACACAGCTGTCGGGGGGTAATTTCTAAATTACCAGAGGTCCCCACATAATACTAGTCTTGTGCGAATAGGGCTTAAGTCCATGTTTGTGCTGTCCAGAAATTAATCGATTACCATGGTGCAGTCATGAAACCTTTCCTCATTAGCATAACATGCATAAATTATGCACAAATAAGACATAAGAAATCAAGAAAGTGATTGGAGGTAAGTCCCTGCGACGTACTTGCGCCATGTCCAGGGGATGTACTTGTACTTCAAACTGACTCAGGCTTCTGCCCTATGGGCCACATGGCTCGGCAAGGCGTACTACTACTTGTGCGAGCTACTGTATGGAGAGTGACTATGAAAAAAGCTGTTTGACAGGTGTTGTTTTAACTGTTAGGCTGGAACTTTCCCCAATGGTGTGTCATCTTCCACACGGTAGTAGTTGGAGACTGGCCAACCTGGAGTCTCTTCCGTGTGGCCTCCTTCAGTAAAGATGTAGCCTACTTGTACAGTACATCAAGCCCACTCACGCCTCTGCCCTATGGGCCACATGGCTCGGTAAAGCGTACTACTACTCATGCGAGCTATGGAGAGTGACTATGAAAAAAGCTGTTTGACAGGAACTGTTAGGCTGAAACTTTCCCCAATGGTGTGTCATCTTCCACGGTAGTAGTGGCCTTTTGTGGTTGCTGATCAGCATTGCCAAAGTCATCACTAATGCTCTCCTGGCTGGGCAGTTCCTTGAGTGTTGTCATGAGCTGCTCTTGGCTGCGCATAGCAGGTCAACACTCACTGTGAAGCAGCCACGTAGCTATTTCCTGGTTTCAGCTTATTTATTACATCGTTTATGCCAATTATGCTGATGACAAAGGGTCGCAGGATTTAGTTATGGTAAGGTAATAATGTCTGGACATGTAAACATAGTTGGAAGTGAAAAGTGAAAAATGCAGTAATTTCCAATTTTTTCGTATTTTAGAGTAATTGATGGAAATTATGCTACTGAGGAGAGGTTGCCCGACTGCACCATGGTAATAGATTAATTTCTGGACATCACAAACGTGGACTTAGACTCTTGGATTGCCTTTCTAAGTAATTTAGAAGCAACATTATGGCGATTTCCAGTTTTTGGCCAATAATTAGCTAATTTAGCAAATTACGTAAACTAAACACAACAGAAGAAAATGGAGATATCTGTATTTAACTTTTCAAGAACCGCAAGAATCAAAACATACCGCTCAATAAGTGACAATTACAGCCACCCCAATTTGATGGATAGGCCCCCTGAAAAGTAGGCATGGCCGATTTTATGGCCAGGAGTAATTTTTTTACTAAAAACTAATCGGAATGGATTCAGGACCCCTGAAAACCTATAATTTGACACCCCACAAAATCATATTTATTGGCCAATTTTTTTTTGCCCAGGCCCCAATTTTGATTCAATTGGCTCCCACAAAGTTTACCAAGGGAGTTCGGTTGGAACAAATTGAGAGGTGATAGTAGAACATGAACACATTTGTGAAGAAAGCTATTGGTAAGCATTTATTTTCCAGATTGGTCAAAACATTGGGCTAACTTTCCCTAACTATTTACTAAGTGGGTAAGTAGTTCACTCTCTTTCCCTCTCTCTTGCTCTCACTCTCAGACACACACAAGCACATTGTGATCACCCATTGTGTCCATGTTTCCAGGCTACTATGATGACAAGAACGCCATCATTGTGTTTGCAGCCTGCTTCCTACCAGACAGTGACTGTGATAATTACCATTATGTTATGGAAAACCTTTTCCTGTGAGTAACACAGCTGCCAGTGCCTTTAAAAAATACATACGGACAAATACTAACAACTAACAACAAAATATTTGAGTTTTCACGTGTGTGTGTGTGTGTGTGTGTGTGTGTGTGTGTGTGTGTTCGTGTTCGTGTTCGTGTTCGTGTTCGTGTTCGTGTGTGTGTGTGTGTGTGTGTGTGTGTGTGTGTGTGTGTGTGTGTGTGTGTGTGTGTGTGTGTGTGCGCGCGTGCGTGTTATTGTGTGTGTTCGTTTGTGTGTGTGTGTTCGCTTATATTAGATATGTGATCAGTACTCTGGAGTTAATGGTGGCCGAAGACTACATGATTGTTTACCTGAATGGTGCTACACCTCGTAGGAGGATGCCTGGGTTTGGCTGGATGAAAAAGTGCTACCAAATGATAGACAGGAGGTAACGCACGCACACACACACACACACACACACACACACGCACACACAATGAACATACTGTTATAATTATGTTATTACAGCATTCATTGAGGGGGAATTATGGTACAATTACACCTTGTATTGTTATTATGTTGTTTACCTTTGGACTTGTTCTATCTATATAATATCATACTAGAGTCACATCTATATAATATGGAGTCAAGATGCCATAGCGCATGGATTTTCAACTGGTGGTCCGTGGACCACTGGTGGTCCGTGAAGGTATTGCATGTGGTCCCTGACCATGCATTTAGTAATGTAGGAAAGTGAAGATTTGTATTATATTTTATTTTATCGACCACTAGTTGAGAAACAGGATGATGTATGATGACGCATCAATGTTGTCAGTTACTTGGAAGTCGGATGACAAGAAATTCTAACTTGGGAGTTAGAATTTCAAGGAAAACCGTACCTGTACCGGTTTACCTGGTTGAGTCATCATTAGTAGGAAATGTGCCCATATCAAATTGCATGTGCTTGCTCATACATACACCTTTTTTGAGGAGATCATTTATTTCAGGGCCTATTTCAGACTGAAACTAACTACAGCACTTCACACTTTTTTGAAGGAGAAATACTGTAGCATCTCCCGGCAGAAAATGTAAAACAAATCCCATGGTCATGAACTTCCTGGAAAAAGAATTGAATTCGAAAAATTGGGCTAATGATTTTGTTAATCAAAAACATATTCCAAAACATGTCTAACATTACATGAAATATGCAACATGATAAAGTAGTTTTGCGCCGAACGGGCTACGTGATTGCAGCCTAATGTATACCGCACGTCACATGATAAAAAGAACAGACCTACAAGCTCACAACATGAGCCAGCGTGATGCGTTGTAAGCTTGTAGATTTGTTCTTTTGTCACGTGACGCCCTCACTCGAGTATGAATCAATCAAGTGACAAAACAAATAGTGATGGGAATGGGAATTATCGTTCTTTACAGTGTACCGAATCATTCAGTACAGTTCACTAAAAGATTTGTTCACCAGTTCGTTCCAGTACTATTTCCAGCATTCCACGTCGTCACTCTCTGAACTGGCAGTTCATTCCCTCACACTGAATCAGGAACAGTACTGACCGAAACCACCTCAAATTGTTCAGAAAATTACTGAACCGATTTGAGGTGGTCTCGGTCAGTACTGTTTCCGTGCACGAGTGAACGTAAACGAGTGAATGTCTTTTTTCGACGTTCGCGTCAAGTAACAATGTATATGGTAGAATGTCATAATTAGTCTTGTACAGGGGCAGCTTGTGATGGACATTTTCATCAATATTTCACTTTTGCCACGGACATGCAAAATAATCATTTTACCAAAAACACATTGGCCTAGCCCTAAATGTATATTAATGGACTCCTAATGTGTCATATGGTCTATTCCAATGTGCTGCATATTTTAAAACAATAGTATGTCTGCACTACTGAGCCACAAAAATCCTAATTGTTTTGGATAATAATAATTGGGTCTCATCAGTACAGACAGTGCTTCCATCGCAAAAGGGCCACTTGTCTTAGCGGCAAAGGTGAGTGTTTACTTGAGGACAGAAGGAGATCAAGTTCTACCAGCTGCTAAACCATTTTGGTTGGCACGGTAGTCAAATTCTCTGTTGTAACAACAATGGAAAAAAGACATTCTCTACACTTCTTAAATGCTTCTCACGCAAACGTCAAGTATAAACAAGGAATATTGAGAGATTAAATGCATTGTCACAATAGTTTAATGCGAAGGCACCTAACTTTGATCAGAGATGAGATAACTTTTATGTTGGAGGAGGTCCCAGGCTGTAGATGGAGGGATTATGATACTGTACTGTATGATGTATTTTATCTCAGTGAAGCACTTTGTAACTTTGTTTCGAAAGGTGCTATATAAATAAAGCTTTATTATTATTATTATTATTATTATTATTATTATTACAATTATTATTATTATTATTATTATTATTATTATTATTGTTGTTGAGTGTTATTATAGTTGTTATTGTCATTAGTGGACACTTTGAAACACTGTCTCTCAACTAACAACGACCAGCTTTACTTGTCCAGTTCTGCCCTCCTTTGCCATGGTAGCAAATAGATCATGCCTTCTGGTTTTGCTCTTTTCCTGCACCATTTTTTCACTGTGGTCCTTCTCTACTCTTTTCTGACATAATGCTTTTATTGTCTCCGCCAGGCCGAAAGGCATAGCGAGAGAGTATGTTTTACCCCCTGTCCGTCCGTACGTCCGTCCGTGTGTCCGTCCGTGTGTCCGTCCGTGTGTCCGTCCTGTCCGTCCGTTAGCAGCTAATCTCCGGCACCGTTGGCCCAGTCGCTGCGAAACTGTGCACACCCACTCCCTGGATGCCAATTCAGAACCTCTGCCCCACGTTTTTCACATGGGCCTGTCATAGCGCCACCAGGAGGCCGATTTGTGCAAAACCCATTTTTTCCCAGTACTCCTACAGCTTTTAACCAAACGTCATGCAAATCAGTACAAAGTATCTCTATAGTCATGTGATCAACCAGGATCTGTCCGATTTCCCATATTCCATCCTCATTGGCTAAGGTTGGCTTCCAAAGTTTGCAGGATTGGTCCGTTTTGAACAAACTGCCTCAAATCATGAACGCAGCTTGCCATTTCCATAAAATTGCACACGCACATTCCCACTAGGCAGAGGAAGAAATGCCACTTGAAAATTTTCAAATCAGCCTCATGGTGGCGCTATAACAGGCCGATAACCTACCTGACCTGGCGGAGACCTGTGCTCCGAGGAGCACTTTTTCTAGTTTGACCTCATATTGATATACTCTCTGTATGCTTGTCTTATTTCTTGTTCTTGTTCAGAGTGTAGGCAAGAAGACCATACACTCACTTCAACTTTTTTATTCTCTTGTGTTATTGTTCTCATAGGCTGAAGAAAGATCTTAAGTCATTCATCATCGTCCACCCTTCCTGGTTCATACGGACAGTGCTGGGAATCACCAGACCCTTCATAAGGTTTTACCATTATACTTGCATAGTCACATTTTAATGTAGCTGACACTATCCAATAGTATCTTATCCAATGCAACTTTCTAAGTAACAGTAAAGTATGACTCATGCTGCAGCGACTTTGTGCGACATGTCCCTCGACACAAGTATGTGTTTTCAATTGAATAGTGTTTACACAAAACATTTTTTAAATATTGGCTAACCTAATGTTGACCACATTAATTCTAGCGTCCCTATTTTGGCTACGTCATTATACAAAAACATTTTAAACAAATAAAACGTACAAAAACTATTTACAAAAGAATTACAAATTACAGTGTGTTCACAACGTGTCGCATTGCAACGCCCTTGTGAGCTATATTCATCCGTAACGTTGACAGCATGAAATTTCTCACATTCAATCCTTTCTTTCTTTCTGGTCCTACATCCTACTCCCACCTCTTCAGCTCAAAGTTCAGCAGCAAGATCAAGTATGTGAACAGTCTGGCAGAGCTACAAGGAATGATCCCAATGGAGTACATCCATATTCCACCCAGCATAGTCAAGTGAGTCAGGCTATGCTTTGCACGTTTGTTTATGTCTTTGAGGCTGAAATCTTAGGTCCTAGGAAAATAAGTATCAGAAATGTGCATATTGTCACGATGAACACAGTGGTTTATGTATATTTTGATGCTCTTTAAAGGGATATTTCACTTTAAAAAAAACTTTGGGTCATTTTATCGTCCACTCAAGCTTTCGTGAGCCCCCCAGACAGTTTTGAAGTTGCTTGATTCAGTATTTAGATATTTGATATTCATTTTATCAGACACGCCCCCTTCCTACTGTATACAACCCCATTATAACTTCAAACTCCATTTTTAACATGTTAGATTCATCAAAAACACCCGTCCTTGGTTCTGCAGACTCATCCTGCCCTCCTAATACGCGAGGGGGCCGTATTTTTTTGATTACTTTATTCATTTATTTTATAAATTGTTTTTATTGTATAATTTTTTTTTCATTTTCGGAAAAAAATATAAAAAATAAATGAAATGCATATCAAATATCTAAATACTGAATCAAGCAACTTAAAAGCAGTCTGGGGGGCTCACAAAAGCCTGAGTAGACGATAAAATGACCCAAAGTTTTTTTGAAAGTGAAATATCCCTTTAACAGTTGTAATGTTGCACTGTGTAGGAAGGTGATCCCTGAAGTCTGCTTTGCCTGTAATGGTAAAATTCGAACACATTTTGGAGTTAATAACTGTAATGCTTAACTTATAGTACTTCGGTAGCGTGTGTTGAAAATAGCAGATCTATTTATTTTAAATCATAGTCAAAGACTTTTCATTATTCTTATGCACTGCAATTTTACTCTTCTTTTGTTTTTACTGTATTCAAATGTCCTTTCATATTGTCTTATTATTGTTTGTTTAATGTTTTATGTAAAGCACTTGTTGAAATTTGGTATGCAAATAAACTTGCCTTGCCTTACAAGCTCGCAACGTTGTGAGCTTGTTGATCGCTATTTCTGGCACGCTACGACGAAGTATACATCTGGCTTTAGCGGTGTAGCGCCTACTGTGGTGGCTTTAAGCACGCCCGTGTTTTAACCTGTTGCACCTCCAGTGCAACCTGGCACTGGTGTACTACAGTCCTTGTTGATGCTATTCTGCCATAATGGTGATGAGCTGCTTCCTCAGCATGGCTAAGCATCTGAACTGTGTCACTCATCACCTTCTAGAACTGTCATCTTAAGGATCTTCAAACCTTCCTTAAACTGTCTGGTTCTAATCACTTGATTCAACTGATTTGTCATCAACAAGTCTTACAATGTTTAGAGTCGTTGTCCGTGTAGTCTCTCCACATTGTTCTTTGCTATTAAGATTTCTGTAAACTGGAGCCATTCTTTTGCCTTCCTGACTGGAGGCGACCTGACTCCCCTAGTCTAGTGATCTGTTACCGTGATATTCCAGGCATGGTGGGATGTCTGCCTTTGCGTGCAGTGCAGTAAACATGTTGTTCTGGTCTTATGTATCTTCAGGCAAGCCTTAGTTCTTACGACCGAACCTGCTCGGTTTGTCATCGACGGTAATCTGCGAGTCCTGACCCGACGACACAGTGCTATCGACGACAGGTTGTCGGCAATAGACGCTTCCCAACACTTTCCAACGGCGAGTTGGTGCGGTGGAGAGCTGCCTTTACTGGTTAAAAGGAAGTAACACATGCAAATTACCCATGTGTTAGTGTAATTTGCATGCGTTATTTCCTGTAAACCAGTTTGTTGGTGGTCCTCACCCTCCACTCAGATTCCCTTCACCTAGCCTCACACTGCAGGAGTTTTAAATCCTGACTGACGGGTTTCGCTTCGCACATGAGGATAATCTTAGATTAGATTTTCTACTCTATAATAATCTTGATGTGATGTGCCATTATTGAAAAATGTTTACTTACTAAGTAAGTAAGTACACATTTTTCAATAATGGCACATCACATCAAGATTATCGTGCCTGGCTGAGTAGCGCAGTACCTTGCATGTTCTCATCTCACGTGATCACATGTACAAGCCGGTTAAACTTGCTGTGGTAACGGACAAACAGATTTGATATGTCTGGGAAGTCATGTCGTCAGTTGTGTTCTTGGCACATATCGTCAATCATTCGATACCTGTCCAACTCAACCATAACAAGTTGTTTCTACCGGTCTCTGTGTCAAAAGTCTCTCATTCACCTCACATCTGTCTCCTTGTACAATTGTCTCTCTCAGTCATGCACTACTCCCACCGTAATCTTTCTAATCTGATACATTTCAAACTTGATATTTATCGGGATATTGATCGTCTGTGTGCAGATTGGGAGATACACAACCTAGCACAACCTGTTTTACATTTGATTACTATCATCTGAGGAGAACTAGGAGGTGGATAAGAAACACATTTTAGTAGGAAGGGTCAGAGCAAAGAAAATCACAGTTTTGATTAGAATTACTGAATTGAGTCATGCATGCATACTCTTCAGGGAAAACAGAAGCAAATGCATAGTGCATTTTATTTTTAAGTCCCTAACTTAGGCACAATCATGCCTTTCTCATTCTCCTCAAAGGTACGACGAGGAGCGGGGTATACACAAATTTGTATGCATGATGAGGTAATTCAACTAACCTGCCTCGGTTGGACAGATGACTATCTGTAGATAACCCTGAAACTTAGTGAATGCTACATTTTACCCTATACTCTGGATTGACCATAGATGTCTCCTTTCCCAAGATGTCTTGTACTAGCCTTGTGTGAGACGGATGCCAATATTTTTCACTTGTCCCTGTCTGTGATGTGCCCTGGCTTGTAGTTAGTTCCTTTGACTTTTGACCCTAAATACCCTGACCCTTGAACCCTCCCCACGTCTCTAAACCCCAATGCTTGAAGGAGTGAATGAAGGATGGATTGTTACCTTTGCCTTACTAAATATGATTGTTTGCTATAAAATTCTTATGAGAATGATAAAAGCAAGTTATGCCTCATCTGACCCACCTTTGAACCTACTAAAACACAGGGAAAAAAAGCCTGCCCAAACCTTCTGACTAAAATGATGCCATATAATTGCTGCTGCAAATTTCATGCATGTATTGTAAACATTCCATCAGCTATGCATGAGGCGCTTAAAGGCCTCCACAGACCACAGCAGACATTCCAGCTCCGAACGTCTATCCCAAGCGCCTGGCACTGGAGTCATTAGTCTTAGTCTAATTGGATTCTATTGAGAATGATTAGACTAAGCATAACACAATTCAAACAACACATTACAAAAGAATAGGATATGATATCTGATGATACTAAACACAGTCAGGAAGGTTGCCTGGCAAGCTGGATCATCCTGTGACCTACTAACCTTGCGTCACCAGACTTTCCACCTCGGAGGAAAGCCTGGTATTCGTTTCTAAATGGCTGTGCGATCCGGTCTAGGCCACGCCTACTGGGAAAAACCCCTGTGGTTCCTGGTGCTGGTTCCATTTTTTCTGCGCCGCTTCGTTTTGGTTCCCCCTGTTAGCATTTAAATGCTGAATCGAGTATAACTACTAGTTTAGTCTCGCCAGTCGCTACGAGTTGGAATAAAGGATGGATATACCAAACAAACTATTCCTATAAGCTAAACTACGCCACATCAAGGGTTTTATTGGGTAGGCCCTAAAATTATGATGCCCTTGATCGCGGGGAATTATTTTGGGTGATACCGGCACCCTTTGTTCCGGCCGTGGGTTCCAGACGCCTGATGACGCGCTCCCAACCGGATCAGAAACCCAAAAATGGTATTGATCCCAGGCTAGTGACTTACTGGCAGTGTGCACTAGAAAGTTGATCGGTCTAGTGATTTGCAAGATTAACTCTGAAGACAAGCAGACACACAGACTCATGCAGCGCGTATAAGATTACTTCTAAGTAGCATCCACGTACATGTCCTGGTGTGATCTCTTCTGTTGTGAGCTTGGGAAATACAAATGAGCTGGAAATTATGCTGGCAGCCCCAGGTTGGCAGTTGATGCTTACAACTCGCATCACACGTTGTGAGCGAAAAAAAGAACAGTCTTTGAAAATTCTTTGAAACTTTTCAAAAAATAAATGTGAAAATAGAGCTTAAGTGGTTAAATGAACAGGAGCTATTTAATGGAATGGTTACTGCACCTCTGTTGTGGTTTGCGGAGGCCTTAACTCATAGCAATCAGACTATGAAAGTTTAGCCTTCACCTAATAGCTGATGTCGAACACAAATCTGCACTGGTACTGTGCTTGTCCCCTTGACATGCTCTCCCCTACTAACACTTAACCTTTACTCTCTGACCTGACTCTAACCCAGACTGGATGAAGAATTAATGGAGACTGCAGCTAAGTAAGCAGTGAATTATTGCTGTCTGTTAGTGTTGATGAGTGGCTTGTGTGTGTGTGTGTGTGTGTGTGTGTGTGTGTGTGTGTGTGTGTGTGTGTGTGTGTGTGTGTGTGTGTGTGTGTGTGTGTGTGTGTGTGTGTGTGTGTGTGTGTGTGTGTGTGTGTGTGTGTGTGTGTGTGCGTGCGTGCGTGCGTGCGTGCGTGTTAACCAACATCACCCAAAAAGTCAATAGTTGTACAGGAAAAACAGGTAATGGCTCATTTGTCGAACTATACGGGAACTATTTGAGACCCCCTTTCAGTGGGTCTCAACAATGTACCTGTGGATTACTAAAATTACAAAAAGTATAATGTTATACATAAATGTTTGAATAACAGATGCAGTCCTCTACAACTACTATGACATTCAGACTAGGGCTGTGAATCGTCTGCTATCTCACAAATCGATTCGATTCCGATTCTTGGGGTCACGATTCCGATTTTTATCGATTTTTTCAAAATAAACGATTCTCGATTCAAAAGCGATTTTTTTTTCCGATTCAAAAGCGATTTTTTTCCGATTCAAACGATTCTCGATTCAAAACGATTCTCGATTCAAAACGATTCTTGATGCAAAACATAGGATTTCAGGATCTACTCCAATCTGCTGGCATGAGAACAGAGTACATTTATGTAGCTTTTACAATTGTAAAGGTTTTATCAACTGATAATAATGTAAACACACAAAAATAAATCCAAGATCCTAAAAAAATTTAAAAATGAGAATCGATTCTGAATCGTCCAACAGTAGAATCACGATTCGTATTCGAATCGATTCTTTCCGACACCCCTAATTCAGACAGACAGATATAGGTCATACACACTAATTTTACAAGTGTAATGTTAGTATCAGTACTTTACCCATCCAAATGACTTCCTGTCACACACGTTGTGAGCGAAAAAAATAACAGTCTTTGAAAATTCTTTGAAACTTTTCAAAAAAGAAATGTGAAAATAGAGCTTAAGTGGTTAAATGAACAGGAGCTATTTAATGGAATGGTTACTGCACCTCTGCCTTCTAAGAAAATAAAAATAATGTTAGTTAATAGTTTCAATACTCAATCCCACCGAAGTAGACATTCCATCATGAGTCTGTGTAGTGACAACATATCTTTGTCTTTGTCTCTCCCTCTTTCCCTCACTTTTAGAGCTGATAAGAGGGGAAGCTCAGCTGTTTGACAATTAGATGATGTCTGGATGCCGCCTGTCCTCAGCACCCTACAGTATTCTGTCCTTTACAGTATGTACAGTATACAGTATGCACATATTAATCAACCTGCACGCAGTGTACAATACAGTATGGTCCATCAACAAAACATAATGGGCAAAGTATCAGGGAGTTGCTCATGCAGAGTGTTAATTTGTTTGTATCTAAATCAATTAAGCTTTAGGTAAAGTAGGAATGAAACTGTATTTACATTATTCTGAGTACAGAGACTGACACAGAACAGGCGTTATGCTGTGTATTTTACAGAGTAGCCTACTTTAGGTCTACACTGCCTGTATTAGTTTTATGTATTTCGCTGAGTTTCGTTTTTTTCTCTCAGTTCCTCTGTAACTTGAAAGTTTCACATCTTTTCACATTACATGCTGGAATGGCTCTCCTACTCACAGTATCACAACCCATTGAAATGTGCTGCCTAATTTATACTTTATACTTCGTTCAACTGAAAGTATGATTTCTAACCCGATAAAACACATTGGTTAAAAATGTTTGGTGAACGACAAATTTCGTACAACAAAGTTGGACTTAACATTCACCTCTAGTCACCTCTCTGCCATGCTAAAACTTCACATGTGTAACTTCTCTTCTCTTATAAAGGGTGCGTTCGGAAATGCGCACCGGGAGCACACTCACGTATTAGTTTGTATTGGCCAGTGCGCTCAGTGTTATATATCCGAACGCACCCTAAATAACAAGCTGTGGGGCATTGTAAAGAAGTGTTACATTGTAAATGCATTATTGATATTAAATGGACAAAAACCAATGGAGGCGAATTTTGGTACTTTCGACCTTAAGTTTTGTACATTTTTGTTTTACAGTTTCACTTCGTAAGATGAATTACTACATCTAAATAAACTGTATTTATGACCTCAAATATTGTGACAAGCATGGATACAAAAGAACATTTTAATCTATCCCTAAACCTTGCCTTATACTGTACTGTATGTCATAGATTTGTCTTGAGTTTCCAAATGATTTGTGTTCTGTTGAGATAAATGTAATGCTTAATTTATGCTCCATCATACGACGGTGTTGCAAGCCGAAAAAGAGCAGATACCGTCTATTTTCGTTGTGCGACACTATTGAACAACAAAGTATAAACAAGACTTAACACTTGTTCCCATTGCTACTAACTATTTTAGTTGGTAAGAAAAAACTGTCACAAATTTCTACTGGAATTAAGGGACACTGAACAGAATTTAGATCACCTAACCTAGATCAACCTAATATCTAATGTTAATAAGAAGCAGTTGAAATGACGTTGCTGCATTGATAATTTTATCAAATAATATAACATTGTCTCCACTCCAGTGACAATCCTACAGTACATGGATTACCTGTGTGAAACGGTCCATTGCTTTTTACCTCAAAGAAGGTATGAAAACATTGTGCTTATATACAGTAAAAACAGAATGTTGTATTTAAACTCTGTATAGACACGAACAGGGCTACATTTGTGTATTTGGTCGAGCTTACTGTGTATTTTTAATGGTCTCTGTCATGCTGTTCATGCCTATGTTATCGAATGACTTGGCTTTGGCTTGTGTTATCCTAAATAATGATTGAGTTACGTGTGTGTGTGTGTGTGTGTGTGTGTGTGTGTGTGTGTGTGTGTGTGTGTGTGTGTGTGTGTGTGTGTGTGTGTGTGTGTGTGTGTGTGTGAGAAATGAATTGTACTGAAGATTGTACGGTACCTGTATAGGTTTATGTCAGTGTGTATTCATTCACCTTTCACTTTGTCTATGTATATGTAGGCTATGTCAAAAATGGCCCACAGCCTATTAATCTGCTGTAAAATGTATTTTGCTTTAATAAAGATTTGTTCCTGTACCTTCTCCCCATGATCAAATTCTGGTGTTTTCTCTGTAATACTATCTTGAATTTGAGCTAAAACTTGATTTGCTTCTTCTTATTTATTCATTTATATTTCTGTTGTTTTAGAGAACTTTGTCATGTTTTTACTATTTATTTATTTATAAGTGTGATTCAGATAACTTTTGAAACCCTATGGCCTAGCTTTCCCCTTAGTACTCAAATACAAACATTAATGTGAAATAATTCCAATATTTGGGGTTATGCTTAACATTTGGCAAGTGAAGTGTCGCACTCGGAGTGAGAAAATTAGAGTTTTTATTTCTCCATATGCCTTAAAAATGAACAAAGGTTTCAGCTATCCAGCCTTCATCAGTATGCTTAACTACTTGTACATGAACCCTAGGGTTCATATTTTGGGGCAAACATTCAGGTCAAATGGCAGATCTACAAGCTCACAATGTGTTTTGAGCTTGTGGATTGATTATTTTCAGCAAAGAGATTTGGTGTAGGGTAAAAAGGAGCAGACCAAGTAGGTGAGAATGGCACTTCTGCTTTCCAGTACAAGTGGGACAATTGGGGAGCATTGTAAAATGACCATCACCTAGGTCCTAGGCAACAGGCAGTAGTGCGCACTGTACAGAACAGAACACACACAACCAAAGGTTTATGAGGATAACCAAGGCGCTATTGCACTGGCAAATAACCCTGTAATCATAAAGATGTGCAAACATGTCGATATAAATTATACATTTAATAAGACAACTGTAAATGACGGGAGGGTGAGCTTGGAAACAAATCCTGCAACATAAAAAGTCTAAAGAATATAGAAAATATGCTTGACAGATTATAACAACTGGTTCAACCATTTTGCATGCAATGACTTATTCAATTAACTAATGCCAACCCGTTAAACCCATAGGGTATACTTCATCGATCGGGGTCCCCCAGGGGGCTATCCTTGACCAACTCCGACGTTCAAGCTCACAGCACATTGACATTGCATTCTGAAACATTGTAGATCCGTAACAGGGCCACTAGGGTTCAAGTGGTTTAAAAGCATGCATTAATAAGTAACTTAAACCTGATTTAGACTGCTATAGGCAAAGCTCAAGAGGCAGGTCATTCCATAGTCATCAAACATACAATACGTCTATACTTAGGGACCAGTCGAAATTTACAGAAGGGGGTCCCTGGAGGAAAATAGGGGAGGGTCATGCCTTTCTAATTTTAGTCCAAGGAAGGGTCAGCAAATTTTACTTTGAATCCAAGGGAGGGTCATGCAATTTTGAATTGATAAAATAGTCTGTTTTTTATATACCTTTTTAGTACAGCAGAAAAGTGGTCAATGACCCCTCTCTATTTCAAAGGATACAAAGGATTCAAATCAAGTACACCTTGGTCTGTTTAGAATCAATGACGGTCGTTAACAAGCCATCAACGCACAGCCAGTGTGAACGACCCAGTCAAATCTATCAGCGTCTTAACGATGGTGGTTGAACAATTAAGCAAAACTTCAACAGGCGTTAGGCATATTGGAGATGTGACGGCCCCTTGGCCTTAGATCTATGTCTGAGTTCCTTGAGCTCCCCTCATTAGTGGGGAATCCTGCCCACCTGTGTGGGGTGATTGCTCACCCTATATAATGGGGCCTGAGCCTTCACTCTGTCTCTCCCCTTGGTTTGGTTTGGTTGTTTTGGTTCTTTGCTTTGGTTCTTTGAGTTGGTTGTTTGCTTTGATTACTTTGCTTTGAATTATCATACATTCATACACATCACTGAGATATTGATAACTTACTTTATTAAGTTGATTCTATTTACTTTATTTACTATCTCTTTTTCTAAATAAATATACTTCTTATTGAAACTGACGTCATGTGTGGTCTCCACTTTGTCTACCTTTATTCTTGGTCATGACAAATGGGGGCTCGTCAAAACAAAATTTGGACTTGTTAAAAAACAAATTTGTTCATATGGAGTGGAGTATCACACATGGCAGTAGTTTTTTTTTTGGAGGGCATTTTTGGTTTAGTTTGATGAAATGGGGAGGTTTAAGTAATGCTTTTTGGGTTGGTTGGGTTGAGGTAAACTGATAACGTAAGCTAAAATTTGGAGTGGCATTAGGTAGAACTGGTTCTCCTCGGGGGGGCAGCAGTGACAGAGAAAACGCGGGTAGAGCATCCTAAAATTCCCTTTTCCCTACATCGGCTCGGGGTCACGTCTCAGGGTCTCTTGGGGTCGCTGTGTATACAGTTGCCTTCCAACCCCTGAGGTTACAGTGAGTAAATAACCCCCGCAAGTATCTGTACGAAGAGGGGTCAGGGGAGAACTGGTATTTTGAGCCACTAGTTTGGTTATGAGTTTGCCTCAAGTCTGATTGGTTTGGTATGGCTACCAGTGTAGAGGAGTTTTTTTAAGTCTCCATCTGAGGAGTTACTGGATCATTTTACTAAGGACCAATTGAATAATATTGCTCAACATTATTCCATAGACATTGACACCAAACGTACAAAAGAAACCATTAAAAGTATCATACGGGCCAAGCTGGAAGATTCTGGGGTACTGGTGAAGGAGGGAAGTAAGGGTGGTGAAAGGGCGATGGCTGGGTTAACATTTGAACAACAGAAGGAGCTGTTAATGTTAAAAATAGAACATGAACAGGAGTTGGAAAAAATTAAATACAAAAAGGAACAAATGAGACTGGATTTGGAACTGCAAAAATTAGGATTGATAAAAGGGAAAATGTCTGCAACTGCTTTAAGCGAGGGATCCTCTGGTTTTCGTTTCAATGTAGGAAGTAACTTGAAGTTAATGCCTAAGTTTAATGAAAAGGATGTGGACACATTTTTCTGTATGTTTGAACGTGTGTCTGTTTCCAGAAGCTGGCCTGAGGAGGAACAGACTCTAATGTTGCAGTGTGTCTTTTCGGGTAAAGCACAAGAGGCTTACTCTGCACTGTCTGTAGAGGATTGCAAAATATACAAAAAGGTAAAGGCAGCTGTATTGAAGGCCTATGAGTTAGTTCCTGAGGCATATCGCCAACGTTTCAGAGAAGGGCTTAAAAATGATGGACAGACACATGTCGAATTTACACGGGATTTGTTGTCAAATTTTAACCGTTGGTGTTCCTCATCTGGAGTAAAAAGTTTGGAGGAGTTGGGTGATTTGGTAGTTCTAGAACAGTTAAAGCTGTCTGTTCCGGATTATATTGCAACCTACATTAATGAACGCAAAGTCAAATGTCCTAGTGAGGCTGCAGTGTTGGCGGACGAATATGTTTTAACACATAAGCGTATCTTTGGGGATCGAAATGTGGAGAAATTCCAGAAACCCAGCTCTGTAGTACATCAATTGGAACGCCAGGTTGATGGTAGAAGTAAATCAGACCAATGTCATTATTGCCATGAAAAGGGACATTGGTTAAAAGAATGTCCTTTGCTAAAAGAGAGAAGTTCATATGTGAAGTCAGTTGGTTTGGCTGCATCCATTCATAATCCCATTGTTGGGGAGGCAGCAGAACTGGTGGCTCCTTTTCAAATGCATGTCAAGCCAATAGACATTTCAGAGATTGAGTTGGGTTATGCTCCATTCATGTCCGACGGGCTGGCAAAGTTAATTGGGAGTGAAAAGGAAGTTCCAGTCAGAATATTGCGGGACTCAGGATCTTTACAAAGCTTTGTAAGAGAGGCAGCACTGCCTTTTTCTCCAGGTTCGGATACTGGGGTCTGCATTCCAGTTAGAGGGATGGGCCTGCAAACTCTGTTGGTGCCGGTGCATAAAATGTTTCTGTCCTGTGATCTGGTGCAGGGAGATGTGAAGGTCGGTGTTCGCCCCGAACTGCCAGTCGAAGGAATTGATATCATTTTGGGAAATGACTTGGCAGGTTCCTGTGTTTGGGCAAATGATATAAAGACATGTGTTTCATTGTTAGAACTTCCAGAGGACCCTGAGCCAGATCAGGCAGAGGCCACAGAGCGGCCATGTCTCTCTGAGGCAGAGAACCATGTGTCTTCTGTTTGTGCGGTGACACAGGCACTGTCGGCTGTTCTGGAGGATAGTCTTGCAGTGTCAGAAAACTCTGAGGTGAACATGTTTACTTTGCCAAATGATCTTTATGTTTCGCGTTCAGAACTGGTGAAAGCACAGCGAGAAGACCAGTCTCTGAAAGACTTGTATGACCTAGTTTTGTCTTGGTCTCAGGTGAGGAAAGTTAGGCAGGGTTATTTCCTCCAGGAGATGGAGAGAGAGGATCCCTTGTTTAGAATGTGGGCTTCTCATGGTTTTGATGTGGGGGATTAGACCTGAAAATAGTATAAAAGGTTCATCCTGGAAAAAAAAAAAAAAAAGATTGTGGTATTTGTATTTGGTTGCTTTCAATGTATGAGGTGGACCTCATTCTTAGGGAGGGGGATGTGACGGCCCCTTGGCCTTAGATCTATGTCTGAGTTCCTTGAGCTCCCCTCATTAGTGGGGAATCCTGCCCACCTGTGTGGGGTGATTGCTCACCCTATATAATGGGGCCTGAGCCTTCACTCTGTCTCTCCCCTTGGTTTGGTTTGGTTGTTTTGGTTCTTTGCTTTGGTTCTTTGAGTTGGTTGTTTGCTTTGATTACTTTGCTTTGAATTATCATACATTCATACACATCACTGAGATATTGATAACTTACTTTATTAAGTTGATTCTATTTACTTTATTTACTATCTCTTTTTCTAAATAAATATACTTCTTATTGAAACTGACGTCATGTGTGGTCTCCACTTTGTCTACCTTTATTCTTGGTCATGACAGAGAGATGCATTATCCCATTTTCCAACACAGAGATATCCTCTTTTAAGTGTGTTTTTGTTGCTCATAGAATTACATACACCAGGTAGGTTACAATGACCAATTTATAACTGGATATTCATAATCATATGGACAGTTGTGTATAGATGCCAGCCTAGCTCCACAAATAAAACCAGAATAATCTGGCCATAATTGATAGCCTAATTTGTTTTATGTTAGGCAACAGTGTAGTCACTGTAGTTAATAATTAAAAGGCTAGAGTGACAAAAAGTTGTAAACTACTGGTTACCAAATACTCAACTTTCTTCAATATGACCAGGATTCAATGGGTTTACCACATGTAAGTTGAGAACACTATCCATTCTGCCACCACTACTACAGACACTACACTGTGCACAAGACTGGCTACTGTAATGTTCTAATCAATGTGGAACAGGGCCGTGCAGAGAGTGCTGAAGGGGCAGGTGCTCAAAATGTCCACGAAAGGGCACATATGCGCACACCAATTTTTGGGGTGGTGTTTTTGTGGGTGTCCCTCGTGCCATTTCACACCAGAAATGTAGTATGTTGGATGTCTTATGCTAATGAAGCAAGTGGTTCCCCAATAACATGTCCCATGTCATTACTGCCAGTACCCTCTCCTCTGCCTCATTGAGGGTAATGGCAGTAATGACATGGGCCATGTTATTTTGACCAACATTTTAAAAGTTTATATATTTGAAAGTAATGTAAAGTATACATGATGTGAACATGCATGGTACATCATTATCAGATTATCCTTCAACTTCTTGTTTATGCCCCAAAATGACTGGATCTGTTTTGTAGCAATTTGTAGCAATTGTAGAAATGTTAGACCTTAATTGCCGAATGTTTAAGCATATTCTAATCATGTACACTTTACTTAAAAACATTTTCCAAATATGTTATTTGTTTAACATGTTAAGCCAATTTTACATTGAGGTGCCCAGATGTCCCTAGTGCCCAGCTATCCCGTTATCCCTGCATCATACCACAAACAGCCTAACACGTTAACTTTAAGATGAGGGCAAAGTAACTACAATTTCATTTGACAGCTTCAGTCCATGTGGGACTTTCATCAGTGCAAATTTCAGTAAAATAAGCATTACGTTCTCATTACCATGTACAAATTTAAATAATTAACATTTCTCTATGTAGCCTATTGGCCATCATTCCCATTTTCATTCTTCAATACTAATGATCAAATAAAACAGATAAGGCACGTGAAGATCAAAATGTACTAAAATATGTACCTGCAAAACATTTGAGGTGAGAAACTAATGCAGCATGCAGTAACATGCATGCTTCAGCAGTAGCAGACCAGGGAGAAATAATTCTCTAGCTACAGCCAGGAGCCAGTTTACTTAATTATCACATAGATTGGAAATAGGGAGAAACAATGAACCTGACTCTGTACAAACTAAGCTAACAAAAGCTAGCTAATCTGCACAGAACGTGAAGTGTAAAACTTAAAGCAACAATTTATTGATGGGGGAGTGAACTTAAAGGGGAAATCCACCCATTTTCAATATTTAACTATGTCATTAATATAGCATAAAGGAGTTGTGTGGAAATAAGAAAAAATTTAAAAAAAAATTAACATTGCAAAAAAATGTAACATTGCAAAAAAATTAACATTGCAAATTACACTGTGATGACTCATCATGGTGTAATTTGCAATGTTAATTTTTTTGCAATGTTACATTTTTTTGCAATGTTAATTTTTTTTTTAATTTTTTCTTATTTCCACACAACTCCTTTATGCTATATTAATGACATAGTTAAATATTGAAAATGGGTGGATTTCCCCTTTAACATGCTTGCTGCCTGTATCAAATCAAGTTGTTTGCAGCTGCAAGGATAAAGCTGTCATCACCATGTCAGCTTGTGATGGACATTTTCATTAATACTTCATTTTTGTACCAAAAACACAGTGGCCTAGCCCTAAATGTATACTAATGGACTCCTAATGTGTCATAGGGTCTATTCCAATGTGCTGCACATTTTAAAACAATAGTACAGTATGTCTGCTTTAACTACTGAGCGACCAACAAATTAAATCCTATTATAATAGTTGAGTGTCATCAGTACAGACAGTGCTTCAACCTCAAAAGGGTCACTTAGCTGCAAAGGTGAGTGGGGGTGCGTATTATACATCATATGGCTAATATAGAAATTGCTGGCTTTTCAAAAGACAGAGTTACTTGAGGACAGAAAGAGATCAAGTTCTACCAGCTAAACCATTTGGTTTGTCAAGGTACGGTAGTGCATTCCATTAAGGTGATCAGGTATTCTCTGTTGATGAGAAAGTCCAAGGCATGCACATGTCAAGCTACACTTGATTTGTTTTGATTTCTTAGACATAATAATTACATGGTAAATGCTTCTCACGGAAACGTCAAGGATAAAATGCCAATGGAACACTGCAACAAGGAAACTTGAGACAAGAAATATGCACATGATGAGTGATTAATGAAGGGCATGCCAGGATTCTAATTGAATGCAGTGTCACAATAGTTTAATGCGGAGGCACCTGACTTTGATCAGAGGTGAGCTAACTTTTAGGTTGGAGGAGGTCCTAGGCTGTGGATGGAGGGTTACCATGGATTATGATTGTGGAGTGTTATTATAGTTATTATAGTTGTTATAATTGTTATTATTGGACACTTTGAAACACTGTCTCTCACCAGCTTTACTTGTCCAGTTCTGCCCTCCTTTGCCTTGGTAGCAGATAGCTCCTTCAGGGGTCATCAACATGTCCGTACATGGACAAACATGTCCGTGGCAAGACTTGTCTATGTCCGTGGCACTCTTTTTTTCCTTTTTGTTTTTAAAGAAAAATATATTTAGCCTACATATTTTTCATTATAATGTAAAAACATATTCTAAAATACACAATTTAATCTTAAATAAATGTGTTTGAATAATTTTGGTGACTCATAAAGTGTCAGGATGACATTCTCATTAATATGATGCAGGAGATTTGTGGTATTGTATGTTTTACCTGTACATGATTGATCATATGAGGACAACAAGACAACAAAATTACCTGAAAATGTCAAAACATCCGTTCAATCCTTTGTGGGATACTAGTATTTTAATTTTTTAAGACAATGGATTAATGGAGTGCGTAATGTGAGTGACCACAGTGAAAATGGTGCGGGAAAAGAGCAAAAAGAGAAGGCCTGTCATCTGTTGAGAAGGAGCACCGAGGCAAAGGAGGGCAGAACTGGAGTAAAGTTAAGTTGATTTATGTCAGTTGAGAGAAAGCGTTTCAAAGTGTCCAATAATGCTAATAATAACCATAGTAACACTCAATCATAATCCATGGAAACCCTTGATCCACAGCCTCACCATCAGACCTCCCACTCACCTCTGATCAAAGTTAGGCACCTTTGCATCAAACTATTGTGACACTGCAATCCTTTCAATCCTGCCATGCCCTTCATGAATCAGTCATCGTGTACTGTACATAATTATCTGTTTTGACTCTCAGGTCATTTTCCAGTTCGATTTGGCATACCTTAGACTTTCTCATCAACATAGCTAGTACCTGTTCACCTTAAAGGAAACCACAACTCTTAAAGTTGACACACATAAAACTAGTTTAGCTGGTAGAACTTAATCTCTTCCTGTCCTTAAGTATGGCCCTTTTGCTCCTGTGATGTAAGATGAAAGCACTGTCTGTACTGATAAGACCCAATTATTGAAATCCCAAACATGGAATATACTTGGACCATGCCACATTTAATGCCTGTCTCAGGAATGCCACCTGCCAGTATACAGTGGATAACTTCCCAGTCTCCAGGTTTTCGAAAGTATAGCTACCACTTTAACCCTGACATCCCAATTTTGGGCATGTCATAATAGGCTAAAAAGTTACTGATCTACAAGCTCACAACATGCTGTGATGTGTTGTGAGCTTGTAGATCGGCTTTCCCCCCCAAATCATATTTTATTTATTTATTGTGGCTTGTTTAAAAATGTGTAGCGCCCTGGAATAGAGTAGACAATATGGCACAGGAGTCCATTATTATATATTTAGGGCTAGGCCTATGTGATTTTGGTCAAGTTATTCAAACGCATTTTTATATGGTTCTACATTATAATGAAGAAAATATATAGAATATATCTAGAATTTATTTTCAAAATAAAAAATGTGCCTCGGACAAAGACATGTCTTGCCACGGACATGTTTGTCCGTGTACGGACATGTTGATGACCCCTGGGAGGGCACTTGACATCACTGCATCAGGTGAAACTGACTGATGGCAGCCAGCTCATTTAAATTTAAATTATAAATAATCATTATGATTGTTGAAATTATAATTATTTGTCAAATGTTTGTCTTGATAAGGGCCACAGATGTTTGGCAGGCCATAAAAAAAATATATATATATATTTTTTTCAAATGGGTCTTTTGGGAAAAGGGCAATTTGAGGCAAAAGGGCAGGTGAGCCCCCCCCCCCTCTGCACGTGCCTGATGTGGAAAGCAAAACATCGGACATATCAGTTTTAAATGTCATTTACATTGTCATTGTAAATGTTGTATTTGATGGGGAGGGTTAGGGGTGTCAAGATTTCACGATACGATACATGATACATATGATATCAATATGCTACATTATTAATGTTCTTTTCTCATGTATCATCAACATTGGCCATCATCTTTAGTTTAAAATAACTTTATAAAGCACTAAAAAACGATTACAAAGTGCTTTGTCCACACAAATAAATACATTTGTGCAAGCTTAAGGGAGAAGTGAAGTTCTCACTACCTATAAACCCATTGTTTCAGAGGACAGATAGACACTAATATAACAAATATAATATAATATAACACCGCATAACTATAAGTTCCACAAACCTCATATTTTTGTCATCTGGACTTTACCAACCAAGTGCAGCCTAGTTATTTCCAACAGCTAAATAAAAATCTATAATACCAGATACAGTATAATACCGTAAACAATAGATTAGATGTAGGCCTATTTGAGTGCAGAGGAATAATTGCTTTGATGCATGTCACATTAACGAGTGTCAACGAGCATCAGCTGACACACAACACCTCCCCTCTGCAGTGCTTTAAACTGAAAGTGACTGGAGTCTGTTTCATTTCTCTCCAAAATACCTTGAATACGATGGAAGACATGATTAATAATTACTGTGATTATGATAATATTTACATTTCATATCATACACCATACAGTAAGAACTCCTATAACTTTCACCGTTTTTAATTAAAAAAATAATTAAAAAAATATTACGATACAGTATGACATCATAACAATACCTATCGTCACATTTTAATACCACAATAGGCTATATCGTGACACACACTCCTAGGCGGGGAGGGTTAAAACATTTTTTTAATCACTTGGGGAGGGTCATTGATTTTTTTTTAGTCTAAGGGAGGGTCATGGCAGTTTAGATCAAGGTACATACATTTTCTCCAGGGGTACCCTTCTTTAAAAATCGACCTGTCCCTTACATGGTAAACATATGGATGGACATGTTGATATCTAATCATGGAAGACAATTGGGCCTCATGTAGGAAGTGAAATAAGAACACATTTCCTCTTTATTTATAGTATCCACAATATTTTCTTTTTGTTAGTACCCATTGATTTCTGGGATATACCAATGTTTTCTTATTTTTTATGTGAGCAGTACTGAGATATTGGAAAAAAACATCTTGTTTTCAGTCCACATATTTTATGTCAAATTCAAGGAAATATAAGTTTTAAATGTGAGGAACAAACATGAATATCATAATAAAATGTATTATGTAGATACATCTCTGCAATGCAATATTGTTAAAAGTAAGACACAAAGTATAGATAATATGTTAGAATGTCTAACAATTGAAATTAAAGCTGAGAAGGCGAAAAATATAATAATTAATTGTGTTTATAGGTGTCCAGGTACCTGTCTGGACACATTTAATAGCAAACTAGTGGCCATGCTTGGTAATTGTAATAATAACTAGAAAAAGTGCTCCTCGGAGCACAGGTCTCCGCCAGGTCAGGTAGGTTATTGTGGCCTCCTGGTGGCGCTATAATAGGCCAATGTTTAAAGGGTGCCATTTGCTCTTAGGCCTTGCATGGCAATCGGACACTGCATTCATGGTTTGAGGCATTTTGTGCAAAACAAAATGTTTTGCTAAATTAGACCTGTTGGTGGCGCTATAACAGGCCAATGTTAAAAGGGTGGCATTTGTTCCTCAACATAGTGTGAAGGTGCGTGCAAAAGTTTGACCGCAATCCGATGGTGCGTTCATGATTTGAGGAATTTTGTTCAAAACAAGCCACTACTGCAAACTTTAGATGTCAATCTTAGCCAATGAGAATGGAATATGAAAAATCAAACACATCTGTCTTGATCACATGACTATGGAGATCATGTGTACCGATTTGCGTGAAATTTGGATAAAATCGGAAGGAGTAATATAAAGAAATGTGTTTTACATAAGTCTGCCTCCTGGTGGCGCTATAAAAGGCAAATGTAAAAAATGCAGGGCAAAGGTTTTTCTTTGAGTGCGCATACAGTGTTTTACACAGATCGGTGCAGTTATAGTTAAAAACATGAATCTGCCTGTTATAGCGCCACCATGAGGCTGATTTTAAAATGTGGAAGTGGAATTTCTTCCTCGGCATAGTGGAAATAAGCGTGCAAAATTTCACGGAAATTGCATGCTGTGTTCATGATTTGAGGCATTTTGTTGAAAACGGGGCACTCCTGCAAACTTTGGAAGCCATTTTTAGCCAATCAGGATGAAATTTGAAATATCTGAAAGACCAGTTTTGTTTAATGACTATAGAGATACTGTGTACCGATTTGCGAGGTTTTTGGACAAAATCTGTAGGAGGACTGTCAAAAAATGTTTTGCACAAATCGGCCTCCTGGTGGCGCTATAAAAGGCCCATGTGAAAAATTTGGGGCAAAAGTTCGGAATTGGCATCCAGGGAGTGTGTGTGCACAGTTTTGCTGCGATCAAGCCAACGGTGGCGGAGATTAGCTGGTCACAGACGGACGGACACACACACACACACACACACACACACGGACGGACGGACGGAGGGTAAAACATACTCTCTCGCCATGCCTTTCGGCCTGGCGGAGACAATAAGATTCAAGTAGCTTGTGGAGATTTTAATATTGATCTTTTAAAAGCACAAGGAAATAAAAAAATGACAGATTTCATTAATCATATGTATAGCAATAGTCTCTTTCCTTTGATCATAAAGCCCAGTAGGATTACAATAGACACAGCTACTTTGATAGATAATATATTCACAGATTACATTGACACCAAAATAATAAGTGGACTACTCATAAATGATATTACTGACCATCTTCCTGTTTTTGCAATCCTTCAACACTGTCTCAAGAGCCAGAGGCAATTCAGCGATGACAACTGCATAACGTATAGACTTAAAACACCGAAGGCCGTTGCAGCCCTCAAAGTGGACCTTAGCAAACAGAACTGGGAGGAGGTCTATGCAGACACAAATCCAAATAAAGCATATGATGCCTTTTTAAACACATTAATTACACTTTATGATAAAAACTGTCCAGTCAGAAAACAGACTAATAAACACAATAATGTGAGCAAACCATGGATCACCAGGGGACTAGAAAATGCATGTAAAAAGAAGAATTTATTATATAAAACTTTTTTTTTAAATAGAACAAAGGAAACAGAAATTAGATATAAAACATATAAAAATAAACTAATAAATATTATAAGATCTAATAAGAAAGAGTATTATCATAAATTATTGGATCAGCATAGAACCAACATACAAGGGACATGGAGGGTATTAAACAGCATAATAAGAAAGAGTACATCAAAAGCAGAATACCCAAACTACTATGTAAACAATAATAATATAACTATAAATAATCCAAGGGAAATAGTAAATAAATGTAATCAGTATTTCGCAAATGTAGGTAAGAATCTTGCAAACGAGATTGTGGAACCAAGAGACAGGGATGGGTTGGAGGGTATTGTTCCCCGGAATCTTATTCTATTTTTATTTGAGGGGTTGAGGTACCAGAAATACTCGAAATAGTAAAACAATTTAAGGAAAAAAAATCAGCCAACTCAAACGAGATAGATATGTCATTAGTTAAAAATATAATAGAAAATATAGCAAAACCGTTAACATATATTTGTAACCAATCATTTTTAACAGGTATTTTCCCAACTAATATGAAGACTGCAAAAGTAATTCCGATTTTCAAAAGTGGTAATAGACATCAATTCTCCAACTACAGACCCATATCTCTGCTTTCACAATTTTCAAAAATAATAGAAAAACTATTTGTCAAAAGACTGGATCAATTCATAGAAAAAAACAACCTTCTTAGCAACCACCAGTATGGTTTTAGATCAAACAGGTCCACCTCGATGGCTGTGACGGAAATGGTGGAAGAAATTACAACAGCAATAGAGGACGGAAAATATACTGTAGGGGTGTTTATTGATCTTAAAAAAGCATATGACACATTAGACCACAGCTTGTTATTAGATAAAATGGAGAGATATGGTGTTAGAGGGATAGCCCACTCATGGTTGAAGAGTTACCTTGCTGATCGTAATCAATATGTTCAGTTAAATAATATAAAATCTGAGTTAGCAAGGGTAACATACGGGGTCCCGCAGGGTTCTGTACTTGGCCCAAAGTTGTTTATTTTATACATAAATGATATCTGTAAAGTGTCTACCCTATTGAAATATATATATATATATATATATATATATATAATATATATATAGTTATTTTTGCAGATGATACTAACCTGTATTGTTCTGGGGAGAGTTTGGAGCAGCTCCTGAATGCGGTAGAGGTAGAGTTGACAACACTAAAGAAGTGGTTCGATATAAATAAATTATCCCTGAATATAAATAAAACTAAATGTATGATATTTGGCACAAGGAAAATAAATTGTAAACTAAAAATTAAAATTAATGATGTCGAGATAGAAAGAGTGTATGAAAATTAATTCTTGGGTGTAATAATTGATAGCAAATTAAACTGGAAATCTCATATAGATAATGTAAAAATAAAAATGTCTAAGATTATTGCAATATTACATAAAACCAAACATATTCTGAATCAGAAGACACTGTATATATTATATTGTTCTCTAATAGTCCCATATATTACTTATTGTGTGGAAATATGGGGGAACACATATAAAACTAACACAAACCCAATATTTATATTACAGAAGAGAGCTATAAGAATAATAACTAGAAATGATTACTATGAACCAAGTACCAACTAATAAACTTTTTTTCAAATTAAATACCCTAAAATTCGAGGATCTAGTTCACTTAAAAACGGTGCTAATAGCATACAAGGCGCACAATAATCAGCTCCCGATCTGCATTCAGGGGCTGTTTGAAGCTAAAGAAACCAGGTATTGGTTGAGGGGAGCAAATATGCTTAAGGTAACTAAGGCCAGAACAAAAAACAATGTGTCTCAGCAAAAGCAATTCAAATATGGAATAACTGTGAAAATGATTTAAAAATATGTAGCTCTATTGGCAAATTTAAGAAAATGTACAAAATTAAAATGGTAATGAAATATATTAATATAATATGATAGGATAATGATATACGTTGCTATAGTAAATATAGTGATGTGGAATTGTTGATTAAGCAATTATTTGAAGAATAGAAGTATTATCAATGATTGATATGTGATTGATTTTCTGTTTTGTATAGCTTGGAAATATTATATATATATATATATATATATATAATATATATATATATATATATATATATATATATATATATATATATATATATATATATATATATTTGGATTTATATAGCAAAGGAATATTTTCTTTTTCAATGTTTGAGTATAAAAAAATGATTTTCTGTTTTAATAGATTATTCAATGCAAGAAGGGTAGGCGCTATAAGCTATTAGCTTCAGCCTACGCCTTTTCGGTCAAGCAGTTTTGTTCTGCTTTGTTTTTGTTTGTAATTGTTTTTTCTTTAATTGTATGAAATGCCATATGGGTGTATGGTTGTATTGACCGAAATAAACTTTAACTAACTAAAAATGTATATATTTTAGAGTAATTATAATAATTGCATTATAAAATGTGTCGGCTATAGAAATACTATTGGTTCAATTATCCCAAACAAGATCATAAAAACCCAGCTTCTTTTAATTTCAGTTACAGTGTATCGCACTACTGACACAGCATTTACAGCATTAAAAATGTTCATTGCTGGCTTTTTGATTTCCTTTAATGTCAGTGCTGACTCACTGGAAAATCACATCAAATTCAACTTATTGTTTGAATTGTTTCCCACAAAATTGCAGTTTATTTAAAAATAAATAGTAAGAGTGCAAGTGAAAGTAAGTAGGTTCAAGTGGTTTTGAACCAGACATAAAATAGCTATCTTCTAAAATGCCCGTAGACAGTGCAGTCCTTAACCACATAACCACTTCCTCTAGGACTCGATACTTGGTCTGACTCTTCTCTTTTTTACCCTCAACACCAAATGTCTGTGCTGAAAATAATCAATGCATTCTTGGGTCTGTGAGTCTGAGCCCTTCTGAATACATTACATTACATTATAGTCATTTGGCAGACGCTTTTATCCAAAGCGACTTACAATAAGTGCATTCAACATAGGTAGGGAACGAAAACTACTAATCACCAGAAGTCTTAAGTGCATTTTTTGCAAAAACAAGCAACCAAGAGTATACCTAGCGCTAAGGTAAAAGTGCATTATATCAGCTACCTATTTCCTTAAACAAATGAGACAAAAATAGCTAAATCAAATGAGCAGGAGCTAAAACAAATACATGTATCAACTAAACAAGATCCAATAAAACAATACAACAATAAAACAAGCGTTCGTACAACTAGTTAACAACAAGTAGGCCAGGCAGAGAGGATGGGTAGTGTTTCCTGAAGAGGTGGGTTTTAAGCCTGCGGCGAAAGATGGGCAGTGACTCCTGACATCAGTGGGAAGTTCATTCCACCACTGTGGGGCCAGAACAGAAAAAAGTTGTGACCGTGTGGATCGGCCAGAAGGACCCTTGAGTGACGAGGCAATCAGTCGCCCCGAGGTGGCAGACCGAAGTAGTCGGGCAGGGGTGTAGGCATCGACCGTAGCCCGGAGGTAAGAAGGAGCTGTTCCTTTCATTGCCCTATAGGCTAGCACCAGGGTTTTAAACTGGATGCACAGCAACTTAATGTTGCTGTGCCAGTGCCTTGTTTCTGAGGTACTTTTCCAGACATTGGATAGCGATGACGTCCGTGTCTACATCAAACTTATTGGCAAAAAGGTGATGTTGCTCAATCATCCACTGCAGATCCCCAGCACCATATACACATATTGCCCTAACATGTGTGCCATGACACTCTGGGTACACAGCCTCCAGCTTACCCTGTGGCCCCTCATGCCACACCCACTTCACTAGCCGCGCAATAGCATTGATATCCGTCATATCATATTTGGAATTTGGCCACACTGAGCCAGGAACAGTAGGCATGCGCTGGATGGTGGACCAGAGAAACTCATCAGGACTGTACGTGTCTTTTGCCCAACTGATCAGTTCCTGTATGCGGTTGTCTTCCAACACACTGCGGACATAGCCCCGGCTAACCACGATGTAGGCATTTCCTGAGAAGATGGGCAGATCAAAAGGTGGTGGGCTCTTAGCCTGCTCCGTTTTCTTAAATGAGAAAGAATAAATAAATGAATATTGTGTGTCTTATAATTGAAAGCAATCTAAATGGAATATATTCTATGTACAGTATAGCAATGCTTAACATACAACTACTTGGCTGCACATTTCTTATCCAAAAAGAGAATGAGAAACAAAGAGACTTTTGACAATAAAATCTGACATCATCAACCTAGCAAAAGACATTAAACATGATTCACAACGGGGGGGGGGGGGGGGGGGTATATGCACATGAATGATTACCTGGATCTGTCCATCTACTATCTGATGAACTGACTTCACCCTCTCCTTCTTCCCATCAGACATTTGCTCTGACTCCATGCTGTTTCTACCATTCAGTGCTCGCACGCTCCTCACAATTTCTAGGTTGGTTTTCAGAGGGAAATCCTGACCACACAGGTTGATGAAATACTTCCAGGTTGTGCTAACATTGTAGAGATCAGCCATGCAGTTGAGATCAGCCTGTACGCGTGGCCAGGCAGCGTAGACTACACTCACAGGCTGGCTGACCATGAAGACATTAGGGAAACAAGAAGAGATACCCGAGACAGCAGCCAGGACTGAAGCCTCTGCCTTCTTGTCAACGTGGATGCAGTAAACATTCTGAGGGGCGTAGATGGCTCGCAGCAGACGCTCAAAGTTCTGCACCTATATGAATAAAAAGAATTAAATGCTTTTGTACCAATATTCATAATTTGCATTATATTTTTATCTGTCAATAACTCTGCCGGAGATTATGTTTTCACCCCTGTGTCCGTGGCCAATCGCAAAAACTAGTAAATCTGCCTCATGGTGGTTCTATAACAGCTCACTTTATACTGTATTTTGGCGTATAAGTCTTGCACCATAGGTCATAGACTAAAATAAATTCTAATCACACTTTTTTCTACTCCAACAGATTTTTTACAAACATTTATCTGGAGTTATGTGATAAAAATGTATCATACAGATTTTTGATATTACATACCAAATGGCTATAAATGGCTTGGATCGCTTTGACTGCTTGTTTTAACTACAGAACTTTATTATTTTTACGTCAATTTGGACAGACAATGACATAGGGGTCACTGCAGTCATTTACATTCCTGGCCTGATTTGTGTTCCCAATCTGCCTATACAAACATAATTGACACAAGGCATTAAATATCACCATCCTTTATCATAGCCTTTCCCCCATGTCCCTGTGCCTTTTCACACACACGCAAAACTTCATAACAATGTCTTCACATGCATCACAGAAAAGAGTAATACAATTATACCTTATGGTGGGCAACAATAGAAAAGGCCAGGGGGAAGTCCTCCTCTTCTTGGCTCAGAGGGAACATCAAATACTTCCTGCTTGACTTGAACTTCCTGTAATAAATATATTATTAGCTTATAATTGATTCACTATGGGAGATTCATGCAACTTAATGTTAATTAAAAACTCCAACTGTTATTTCAATGTTGTAATAATAATCAATATACATGCTTTTGTTCAGTGGTGTAAAGTGAGTACATTTACTCAAGTACTTAAGTAAAATGTTGATGTATTTTTTACTTTAGTGGAGTATTTCCAAATTTCTACTCCATTATATCTCAGAGGCAAATATTATACTTTTACTCTACTATATTTGAAAACTTTAGTTACTTTGTAGATTTTGATTATTATTACAAAACATACATTACCCACGTCAGCCTATACATTTCGACAATTTGAAAATAGCCGATCTAAAAGCTCACAATGCGTTGCGATATTGTGAGCTTGTAGATCTGCTATTTTCAAAATGTTTTAATACATTTTATTTGAAAACATGTGAAATGGCACATTCTGCACAATGAATACTTTCTACTTTTTGTACTTTAAGTACATTTTGATACCAATGCTTGTAATAAGAGTATTTCTACATTGCATTTTTACTAAGGTAAACTGCTATTTGTTTTACAGAACCTCACCTGCAGTCCTGGGTGGCATTGATGTAATACTCATCAGGGATCAGGACACTACTCTTGAAGTCTTTAGTGATTGCCAGTAGCTTTGCCTCCAGCAGTGCCTCAGTGTCTCCTTGCAGGATTGCAGAGCAGTCAGAATTATCTGCAGGGCTCCCATCAACAGCTGTGTATTCCAACCAGCTATAACTTCGTTTGTAGCCAGTAACCCAGTCCATCTCTGAGGTGGCATGCATTAAAAGCATCCACAATGATCCCAGAGTGACAGTGAAAATTAGCCAGCGGAGGCGGCAATTACGCCCTCGTACCAGCCTTGTAATAAAGTATGCCATTTAAGGGGATAAAAAGGGATCCTACTGCTTGAACATGGCAGGAAGGCTGTGTTTGCTCAAGTTTGTAGACTCTTCAATGATTTCCTAAGAAAGTATAGGCAATAGGCTAGTCAGTGGAAAGTTTTTTCATTAAATAGAAGGCAAGATAACCAATTTATGACCACAGCCTATGACACTTGATTGTTGAAACAATCAAAATGTAGACTATACTTTGACTCAAAACTAGGTAGGCTACAGTCCATCAAAATCAATAAACAAAAGGTTCCATGAAAATATTAAAATGTTTCCAGTCAGTAACATAATAGCCATATTATGTTTCCTGTTTCCTCTCAAGGTGCAAAGGTCCAGGTGGGTGGTTCTCTTTATTAGTTAGTATTAGTATTAGTTATTAGTTAGGCTATTAATCCTGCAAGTGAGGTAAGATAATAAATACACACTCATCCTATAGCTGCTGTTCAGTGATAAATCAATCAAATAAAAAAATAAACCAATCAAACCATAACATGTCAGCTGTGTTGTAGCCATAAATCATCAAATGAATACATTCAACTTATATAGGGCAATTATAGGGGGTCTACTTACTCTCTCGAAAACGAAAACGTTGTATAGCTTTACCAGACAGCGTGGTGACATCCTGCCTTGTGCTTTTGACTGCAACTGACTGAATTGACTATATTGATTTGACCTTTTATATGGATGGGGAAGCAGCCAGGTTGGTTGCTTTTTTCCCCCAACCTACCGTATCTGAAGTATTAGCGCCACCAAGTGGCGAAAAGAAAACATTCACAGAGTTTTACTTGGCATTTAAAGCTTTCAAGGCCTGCTCTAGTCTACTAATATAAGCGTTAATTAAGCGTTAACTGCGTTAATTAAGCGTTAATTACGTGTCTGAATTTGTTCCCTAGCCTATGGTAAGTCGTTATTTCTGAATGTTGTTATTTCATGAAATGATTAGAACACTAATATTTTTGCCTTTTTATGTCATGTAGGCTAATTAGTATAGATAGATCGATAGATAATATCTATCTATCTATATGATTGATTGATTGATACCTGTATTGATCCCGCGGGAAATTCAGGCGCCAGAGACAGCACAGCATTAAAAGGTTACAGATATACAACTAAAGACAAAGAAGTACAATAAAGGAACATCCCTGATATACTGAGACATGCCAGCAGCCAGTATGTTTGAACATATTAATGTCATATCAAGTAGCAATGGGGGTGCCCATATCACCACACAAGTACACATAATAGGGATATTTAACTTTCAAACGTGTTTGGGGTCATTTTAATATCTAGGCATACTCAGGCTTTTGTGAGCACTCCAGACAGTTTTTAAGTTGCTTGATTCAGTATTTGGATATTTGAAACTAAATACTGAAACTGGTCAGGCTACTGCTTGGCCTTGTAGTTGATGATTTACGAGGTCCTTAGTAATCGCCAACATCTTCAGGTGAGGTGGTATAAGAACGCATGTCTAGTAGGGAAAGTTACATCACACAAGGGTTTATTATAGAAGAGTTCACAGTCACAGAAGATAAGCAGCAAGCAGCGTGATGAGCAGCATGATGATCCGAATCCCCAAGTTCTGACACTTCATCACATTACATGCATATATATACCTCCTCACTTCTGTTTCCTCCTCCTACTGCCACACCTATTCTCTCTCACCCCCTCTCACTCCAGGGTCGTGTGTCAGCATTATCTCATCAATTTCTCCCCAATGTCTTATTTCCCAATCATGTTCTCACCACAGTTCTCACCACAGAAATGCACAAACATGTTATCGCACCAATTAAACCTGACATCAGTTTTACCCTTACTCTAGTTTGCCACCCCTCCTTTTCTCTATTGCATTCATATCACCATGGGTTCTAATTGTCCTCTGTGAGACCTAGTTGCTGATGTCGTGTATCGGGTCCTGTGCTTATGGAATAAGGCTTGCATCTGAAGAGGACGGGGCTCTGCGATCTGACCACATGCAGACGCCACGTTCAACAGAATAAAGCAGATTCTATGGACAAGATGCGCTGAATATTGATTTGACCCAAATGTATGGATTGCTAAAGGACTCTGACAATAAAGTGAATTGTTTAAGAAAGGAAAACTCCGGTCTCTGTGTCACTACTCTTCTCTACTTCTCTCCCCTGGGTCATCTCTGCAACACTTGATGTTCTCTGTATCTACTGTCTCTACCCTTACTCCTCCTTCAACCCATTGCGACCGGGAGAAGCGTCTGCGCTGTTAACCCTAAACTTGCTCCTAATCTGCTCACACCTAACTCACTTAACCCCTGCTCATTTTGCTAGGGTGGGATGGCTCAGGGTAGAGGACAGAGTACAGCAACTTGCAATAGGCCTGGTCTACAAGATATGCAACACCACAGAGACCATGTAGCCTACCTGTCAAACTACTTCAATAGCATTAAAGACGCACACAAGCACAAGTGAACACCAGAGGGAGCTCCACAAATCATGTTCAACACAGATTTGCCTCAAACAAGGGGTTATGCTTGTTGCAGATGTGACTATAATGCTGCCCTCAGAAGGCATTCCAATGACTATAAGTCACATCTGCAGCAGGAGAACTAATGTAACCCCTTGTTAGAGCCAAATTTGAGTTGGACGTGATTAGTAGAGCTCCCTCTGGTGTTGTGATTGTGGACTTGATTGACGTTTGTGAAGTATTTTGACAGGTACGTGGGTCTTTGTGGTGTAGTGTATTTTGTAGACCAGGCCCATTGCAAGTTGCTGTACTCTGTCCTCTACCCTAAGCCATCCGACCCTGGCAAAGTGAGCAGGGGTTAAATGAGTAGTAGCCTTACCAGTTTGTTTTGGGATGTCTGGAGCCTTGTTTTTAAGGCCTTTGTCGTGTTATGGTACCATGAGGTGCATGCATAGTCGAAGTAACCTTGGATGAGTGCTCCTGTTAGAGTCCTCAAAGTATTCTTACTGACGAGAGTTGTAGGGTTGCATCAGGCTTTGAATGTATGGGGTGCCATGCCTTTGGTTATTACTTTATAGGCCAATATCAGTGTTTTGTACTCTGTGCTGGCAGCAAAGGTAGCCAATGGAGGGAGCAGAGAAGGGGCGAGACATGTGAAAATGTTGGCTGGTTGAAGACCAATTGTGCTGCGGCATTCTGGATCATTTGGAGGGGCTTAAAGCTGATGTATGCGATTTTTGGCACATGCCGGGAGGCCAGCAAGGAGGGAGTTACAGTAGTCAAGTTTTCATATGACTGAGGTCTGGATATGGAGCTGGGCTGACTCCTGGGTGACGAATCCTACAACGTTAGTGTGTAACCGGCGTCTGCCATCAGACCGCTGGAGCTTGTTCAGAAAGCTGCAGCTCGTCTGGTGTTCAACCGCCCCAAGTTCTCCCACACAACTACCCTTCTCTGTTCTCTACACTGGCTCCCCGTAGCGGCTCGCATCCAGTTTAAAACCCTGGTGCTAGTCTATAGGGCATTGAAAAGAACAGCTCCTTCTTACCTCCAGGCTATGGTCGAGGCTTACACCCCTGCCCGACCACTTAGGTCTGCCGCCTCAGGGCGACGGGTTTCCCCGTCGCTCAGTGGTTCTTCTGGCCGATCTACACGGTCACAGATTGTTTCTGTTCTGTCCCCACAGTGGTGGAATGAACTCCCCACTGATGTCAGGACAGCAGAGTCACTGCCCATCTTTGCCGCAGGCTGAAAACCCACCTCTTCAGGAAACACTATGTAACCCGGTGGATATTTTATGTTGTGGGTTATTTGTTTAATATGGTGGAACTGTGTTTTATTTTGTCTCATGTGCTGGTGCTTTTATTTTGAAATGTATCTGTCAGTATTTTGGGGCAAAGCTGAAAAGCATACAAATTAATGATGTCATTATTAGTGCAATGATTACTTACCTTGATGTGTGATTGATAGATGTGGGGGATGGGTGGTTTCAGGGGCCAGGTTGAGTGAGTGGACAGGTGCATGGGATTCCCAATCAAGGAGAGTGAGCGATTGACAGGTGTGCAAGGTTCCCAATCAGAGAGAGAGGAGAGAAGGAGACAGGAGCTGTGTCAGTTTTGCTGTGTGATCCAAAGTTTGTCATACTATATGATATTATAAGTTTAACTGAAATTTCTGTGTGTGTGTGTCTGAACGACAACTACAGTGAAGTTGCAGTAATTATCTGTGGAAGTGGACTGAACGTCAGAAAGACGTTTAAACCAGGATATATTCTACAAGTGAAGTGATTCAGTGCTGCTTGCTAAACCAGCGAGGGCTAAGTGACTGTTTAGCTTCAGTCTCACTAGTATAGATAGATAGGCATAGTGGAGCAAAACGCCGTCAAGAAAGCCTTTACAGTCTCTGCTGCGTCGGGATTGCGGCGAGATGTCGGCTCGTGGCTACTGGACGTTCTTCTGCTGTTCTCGCCGTTGGGAGGTCGGGACCGAGGTGCGCTGCTGGGGCCAGGTGCACCACCTCACACTAAGTTCAAACTTAGCCTAGTTGTCTCCGACAGACCGAAAGGCATGGCGAGAGAGTATGTTTTACCCCCTGTCCGTCCGTCCGTCCGTGTGTCCGTCCGTCTTGCTCGCATATTTCCACTATGCCGAGGAAGAAATGGCACTTGAACATTTTCAAATCAGCCTCATGGTGGCGCTATAACAGGCCGATTCATGTTTGTACCTATAACTGCACCGATCTGTGTAAAACTTTGTGTGCGCACTCCCTAGAGGTCAAGGAAAAACCTTTGCCCTGCATTTTTCACATTTGCCTTTTATAGCGCCACCAGGAGGCCGACTTACGTAAAACAATTTTTTTTATATTACTCCTTCCTATTTTATCCAAATTTCACGCAAATCGGTTCACATGATCTCCATAGTCATGTGATCAAGACGGATGTGTTTGATTTTTCATATTCCATTCTCATTGGCTAAGATTGACATCTAAAGTTTGCAGTAGTGGCTTGTTTTGAACAAAATTCCTCAAATCATGAACGCACCATCGGATTGCGGTCAAACTTTTGCACGCACCTTCACACTATGTTGAGGAACAAATGCCACCCTTTTAACATTGGCCTGTTATAGCGCCACCAGCAGGTCTAATTTAGCAAAAACATTTTTTTGCACAAAATGCCTCATGCCAAGTGTCCGATTGCCGTGCAAGGCCTAATAAGAAATGGCACCCTTTTCACATTGGCCTATAATAGCGCCACCGGGAGGCCACAATAACCTACCTGACCTGGCGGAGACCTGTGCTCCGAGGAGCACTTTTTCTAGTTATAGCTTAAACACATTCAATCCGGGAAAGTGTCTCTGTCATTTTAGATTTCTTTGGCTATTCAAAAATAGCAGATATACAAGCTCATAGTGCGGCACCTATGAGCTTGTAGATCTGCTATTTTTTGAAAATGTGAAAAAATTAGTGCAAATCTTTGAATATATATTTTAAAAATGTATATATATATTTAAAGATTTGCACAAATTTTCACATTTAAAAAAAAAATAGCAGATCTACAAGCTCATAGCGCGGCACTCGGTGCCGCGCTATGAGCTTGTAGATCTGCTATTTTTGAATAGCCAAAGAAATCTAAAAATGACACAGATACTTTCCCGGCTAAATGGGTTAAATGGCTTTTTTAAAAGCCATTTAAGCTATAACTAGGCTAAGTTTGAACTTAGTGTGAGGTGGTGCAACTGCCCCCTGGAGAGGGGCTCTGAACTATTGCATTCACCCACAGACACAAATCACACGAAAGGCACCGTTTTATTTTCCTGGCTCAGGAGAGTGAAGGGGCCACCCGTTTTTGGCCACAACGTACCCAAGCGTCGACACAGGCCTGCAACAAGGGGTTTTACATTATTGGGTTTAATTGCTTATTGCTGCTTGCTATTGTGTGAAAGGTTGTGGGCCCACATTTATTGATTTTATTTGAGGTTGCAATATTGTTCTTTGAACCAAGTGTTTTGATTTAATGAGGTAGTCCACCGGGTTAGGGTATAAACTAAATAGGGTTAATTTAGTATAGGCCTAATTCAAAAGGTTATTTTTGTTTAGTCCAATTAGAATAATATAAAAGGGTTAATTTTAGGTAGGCTAATACAGGAAGGTATTTTGTTAAATCGAAGTAAATTAATCCCAAAGGTATATTTGTTTGTTTGAAATAATACTAGAAGGGTATATTTCTAATTGGTTTGCTTTGTGACAACTGAGGTTGTGAATATTATTTGTTTTCTATTTGAAAAAAGCCAATTCATGTTGTTGTCTGTTTATATGTGTTTGTCTAAGTAAAGAGTATTATTTTATTATAACTACCTGAATGGAAATTGGTTTCTGGGTATTAGAATAATATAATAGATTACTTATACTCACCTGTTTAACCTGAAAAGTTAAAATACTTACCTCAAAGGATAATTACCTGGAAGAAGAAAAGAGGTTGATTATTTACAGTAGAAAGGGGCCTGTGAAGTTAATTCAAACTACTTACCGGCATACACCTGAAACACAAGAATTCAAACTGAACGTAATTGTATTTTAAAAATAATTCAGGGCCCTGCCTTTATCCATAATTAGAGGGGCAGGAGCGCTACAACTACCCTGAACCTTCTTCTTAGCCTTGCCTACTTGTCAATTATTTGTACGAGCTCTTGTTTTATTGGATCTTGTTTATTTGATACAATTATTTGTTTTAGCTCTTGCTCATTTGATTTTCCTATTTATCCCATTTTTTTTTTTACTAAAGTAGGTAGCTGATATATTGCACTTTTATCTTAGAGCTATAGGTATACTCTTAGTTGCTTGTTTTAGAAGAGAATGCACTTAAGACTTCTGGTGATTAGAAGTGTTCTTGCCTACCTATGTTGAATGCACTAGCTTATTGTTGCTTGTCAGTCGCTTTGGATAAAAGCGTCTTCTAAATGACTGTAATGTTATGATAACATTACATTACAGTCATTTACAGGGGCGCCGATGACGTGGGGGCGTCGGGGCTAGCGCCCCCACAGTCAATTGGTCAGCCCCCTCATGAATCTCAGATGTCAGGCTCAAACATACAGTACCATTACTATTACCATTACTATAGCGGGGCGCAGATAGGTGTTAACGCGCCGTTGACACCTAGAACAATAGCCCAGACAGAGAAACGGCTCGCGGCGGGGGGGGCGGGGCTATTGCGGCTCGAAAAATCGAACACAACTTGTTTAGACCAGGGGGACTCGGCACCAAGCGTCATGTGAACCATGGCTATGGCTGTGTGCTAAACATGTTCTGCAGGTTTTGGCTCTGCCGTGTGCCCTTATTGAAATGAAGGGTCGCTATGCTGTGTCCCTTGACTCCCTCGTCCTGTGTGAACAGTCACTCACTGCATGCACTGAATACCAGTGGTGGAAAAAGTACTAAAATGTTTTACTTAAACAAAAGTATAAATTCTGCGGTGTAAAAATACTCTATTACAAGTAAAAGTAAGGTATTCAAAATGTACTTGAGTAAAAGTAGAAAAGTATTGGTATCAAAATGTATTTAAAGTACCAAAAGTAAAAGTACTCATTATGCAGAAGGTCCCATTTCACAAGTTTTCAAACGTGTAAAATGTATACAAATTCTTTGAAAATAGCAGATCTACAAGCTCACAACGCATCGCAAATCTGCTATTTTCAAATTGCCAAAGTATATACTGTATAAGTGGTTTTGTAATAATAATAATCAAAATCTACAAAGTAACTATAGTAAATAAAGTTATCAAATAATTGTAGTGGAGTAAAAGTACAATATTTGTCTATATGTAGTGGAGTAGTAACTATAGGCTACTACTAAAATAAGTACTTTTATTTAAGTAAAACATTTGAGGATGGGACACACTGAAGGATGGGTAGAGTGTTGTTAATGTTGTTTTATGGTCATTTAATGAATTAATTAAGCAAAAAAAATCGCGCGCGGTTCGCGCGCCTACATGCCCGCGACGCAGTGGGTGGAGGGCGGGGGGGAAGGGGGGGGGGGGGGGGAGCGAGTGGTGGTCAAGTTCAGCCCCCATGGTCGCGCACAAAAGTCAGCGCCCCTGGTCATTTAGATTAGAAGATGTCCTCTCTTTCCCTTCCCTGTGACAGAAAGGAACTAACAGTACGTTTTAACAGCGGGCGACTCGGGCGATCCCGGGCGACATCGTCCAAAAGATAAAGAAAATCCATCTTTCATCGCCCCCCCGCCCACTTCGCCCTATCGCCAGTAGTCGCCGGCTCTCATAGACATATATTGCACTTCCGGAAAATACTATCCTGATCGCCCGCTGATCGCCCGCTGTTAAAACGCACCGTAAGGCTCCACTGGCTGCAGGGAAGATCCATACAGACTTTGAGAAGGGCTTCATTATGGCAGAAGTAATGAAATTCCAGGATTTTACAGAGGAAGGCAGCGAGAACGCTGTCAAGGTGAGCCATCAGGGTGCGAGTGGAGACGAGGGGAAGTCTCCTGTGATCAGTGGAGCTGACAGTCACCACACAGCTCCCACTGCAAACCACTCTTCACCTTTACTCAGGGGAAGAAATTACTGCACACACTCCAGGACCACTCCTGACAAGCCAACTGATTCTGGCTCTAAACACTGCCATTGTGTTCCAGCTGTGCATATCTTTATCACATTGTGTCTTAACTGGCTCATGGTAGGTCTTGCTCATAGCTCAGTCTGGTCTCTCAGAGGTAGTACGTCTTCACTTCAACAGGCATTTAGCAGATCTACAGTGCAGGCTGTTGGCTTAGCGCTCTTTGTTACCAAATCCCCAAGCCATCATGGGCATGTGACAGTGATATAAAGAGACAAGTTTAATAAAGTGTGAAATTCTATGAGAATATAATGTTTACACAAATTCATACTTTTCAATTTGCTTGTTTATTTAACATGTCTGTAATTTTTTCATTCTGTTTGCCATCTTACAGGCAGCGGGGAAGTACAGACAACAGGGAAGAAACTATCGTTGAGGACGGAGACATTATCTTTTTCAAATTCAATGCACCAAATGCACCGAAGAAAAAGTGATGAGAGAGCGGCCTGTCAGCTGGCATACTGGAATGCACTGCCAGGGTATCAATTGTCTTTGTTTGTAATTTACAGTAGACTGCTGTCTGTCAGGTCACCCCAGCCAAAGTCACCCACTGCCTCGTTTTCTCCGTTTGTTTTTCTGTCCCAGTGTATTGTGCCCTCCGCCCTTCGATCAACCACGCCACTCCAGCGCCTTTACCAAAGCTCAGGTTCACTAAAACCCTGACAGCTTTGCTATTTAAGATCAGGATCAGACCCCACTCCAAAATGTAGCAGCATTTGAAGAAGCGTATTACTCTCCAGATACTTCATTAATCTCCATCACTGGTGCCAGCAGTGACACAGCTGACAGCGGGGACAATGCCACCTGCTCCTCTCCCCCTTCTACAGATAATGCATGTTTTACAGTAGCCCAGATGTCTACACTCGATGAAACATTTGACAAAACCAGGCCGTGTGTGTTTGGGGATGTCTGTATTGAGTGGGGCGCTGTATGGGGACGGTGATGGGAGTCCTGCCCGCCACTGATTAGAGAATTAAAAAGGCACATCTGACAGTGGCTTAACAGCCAGGCGACAACTACAATTGTAGTCTGTAAAGCGATGCTTATTTTAGAAGGGTAAAATGTGTGATGCTGATTATCCATGCAAGAGAGATGTGCGTTGTTATTGTACTGTATCCTTACCCCAAACAATCATCAAACGTGCATGCTAAAATTATGCCTTGTAATGTTTACAGTTTGCTCACTTGCATCACAGAACTAGAAGGAAACAATGTCTACAAACGAAGAGAGAAATATTCATTTGAAACACACTTTCACAAAAGTCTTTCATTTTATGACATTGTGAATGGTAACTCAATAGAAGTTTGACACAATCTGAAAGAAAACTGTCCAGAATTCCCTGGGCTGGAGAAGTGTTTTACTCACCTCTATACTTTGTATGTAAGTGTTTGTGAAGCGTTTATGCTGATGGACTGTATGGCTGCGGTGGTGGTGCTCCAAAGTTAGATTTTGTTCACCACAGGAGTCAAAACACACAGCTGTACATAAGTGCCCACTGTCCATAGTTGAATATCTTGTCTAATACTGCAGAGAACAAAATGGCCCATAGATGGGAACAAAAAGATTGAATAAATGTTTTGGGATGGTGACACGTACTGTATACTAGAGGCTGACCGATGCCCGATTTTTGGGTCTGATGCCAATACCGATTTTGGAGAGTCCTCCCACCGATTACCGATACTAAGACTTTTTAAAGAGCAAAATCAATTCTAATCAATTTGAAAAACATTGATTTGATTAAAGACAATTCAAAAACAGCCAATCTAGTAAATCTGCTTTTTTTTTTACGTAAAACTTTTCGCTTATGATGACATGCCCAAAACAAATTGAGACGCATCACGCAGCTGCATATTGTCGTTTCAAAAGTCAAATAATGGCTGATATATCTACTGTATAGTGTATACAAGTTTAGAAAGGATGTGTTTATGGAGCAGAGGCTTTGCCAGCACTCCAAACATGGAGCCTGCCATAGCAAAGTTTATTGAAAAGAATGCCATCAAGGTTTGAAAGTGTCTTAGTAAGCAGTGTGTAACTTACCAAAAGAGTGACTGATTTAAGTTTTCACTTTCCTCTGCTGCATTTATTACCGTCACAGTTATCACTGCTATGAAATGATTGCCACAATTACAGTACAAGATTACTTCATTTCAGACTTGGTTACCTGTGTGAGTACAGCATTTCTGCACACTGCCTATCTGTATTCATAGCGCAGCACAGCGAGCGGCATTGCACTGAATGTCCAACGGAGACAAGTTACATCCATAAAACATTAATTCTATACAACATTCCATATTTGCGAACGCGGAAGGAGGCCTCCGCCCAAGTGGAGCTTACTATGAAACCGTGCTCGGGTGGTGTGTGTGCGTCTCTGTGTGCACTGCCTGTGTGCAGCCACGCCCCCATGTGACTCACACTCTCATTGGCTGCTGACAGATCTCAGAGTGGAGCTTACTATGAAACCAACCCGATCGCCCCCCAAACACGGTGAAATAGCACGGATTGACAAACGGCAATTCTGTGCATAGATGACTAGGAACTCCGAAACTCCGTGCATAGGAGAACCATATCCCCCCCATTAACTCCAATACGAGGCGGAGGCAGTCACGTGACTTTCTCTCTACGCTCTCCCCATCACGGTGAAATAACACGGATTACAAGTCCGTAAATACACAATATTTTCGAGCTGCGTTCGCTTCCCGAGTTCGCGCGTCTTACTTGTATAACATTCTCTCATTTTGACCCCCAAAAAGACTACACAAAGGCCTAAAGCCTATTGCATTGTTTGTGCAACGGTTGAATTTGAGTGCATGAAGGCAAACCAGTGTGACTGTTCCTGTGTCTGCACTGCTGCTTCACTCCCACTGGGTAATTGTTCTAGAGTCTTCACAGGTCCCTCTCACCAGGTGCATAGAAGGTCAGTCAATAGAATGTGATTTCCCCTGCCTAGAGCTGCAGTGGGAGACAAACTAAAGCCTAATTTATAGTCCCGACTCCCTACAGTATAGGCTACTACAGTCGTGTGATGGAATATAGATTAAGCTTAAAATTCAGAGGAAGGGTCTGAAGACAAATGAAGGCAAATAGTGTCTTGTGTAGGCCAATTTCCTCCAGAATGTCAGAGTTGGTGTTGGTATTAAGATATTTGACTATCCTTTTAACTTGGAGGTCTTCGTTGAAATTGTTGATACGTTTCATAGGGCTGTTGGAGTAAGACAGACATGGCTGCAAGGTTTTTCTAAAGCTGTTTCCATTGGTCTGTGTTTACCTGACACTTGGACTGACAGCAGAGTGATTGGAAATATCCACCATTCACTGCTGTGAGCTCCTGAGTGCCAGGAAAGTGCTTTTGTAGTGTGGCTGTAATGGGCGAGTTTGAATTGAAGGTTGAGAGAAATCTGGCCTCACTCCACTTGCACACTGTGAGGAACTGACACACCGCAAATAATAGCACCCTGGCGCTGATAGCATCGCAGCTACAGCGCAATATATTTTATTACATTTTATTAAAATGACTGGATCAACACTTGGCATCACAGCATCAAATGTACAAGTATGTCAATAAGTGTATCAAATATACAGGACATGAACTTTAAGGGAATAAAAATGCCAAGACTGGGCAAAGAAAATATCACAATTTGAACACACATATACGTACATTTATTCTATATTCTGCATAGTTTTTCTTTTTGGGTGCAACATATAGATATTTATTTTACCTCAACCCAAAGAAGTTGCAATGAATGATCATTCACTATGTCTGAATACTGATAGTTTTTGCTTATTAGATTTACACTACCTTTATTACTGCATTACTACTAGTAGTACCTTACTTGTATTATAACTTTTTAAAATGTTGTAATAACTTGTACTATTATGTTGGACATTGGTTATAGCACAGTCTAGTGGCGACCCTTAAATCATTGCCATTCCTGACAAATTCTGTCAATTCAGTAGTGTGTAGTGTGTATATTTAAGTTGATATGATAGATAATTGCTCCAACAAACCAAACACCTTATTTCACATGTTACTTTAATTACTAATTTAAGGGGTAAGGGGCCTACTCTACATCAGACAATTTAATCTAACTAGAACCTTGCTTTGCTTTGGACTGTAAGCAAAGTCAAGGCTTTCAGACAACCCTCTTTGTAGTTTATTAGCTATCACACTGTTAAACACTGTAGTAGTGGATAGGTCACATTATTTCTGGATGCCTGGCTGGAAGGCTGACAGAAAGAGTATGGCTATAGTATTTAACATTATTATTTGTTGGCTTGGGGAGAAGAGGGGACCAATAATTACAGAGCAACAAACACTTTACGAGCATGATGATGCTAAATTAATGTCTACTTATAGACAGTGCAAAGTTTAAAGCTTTATGAAAATAGCTATGTGAGTACAACTTATTATCATCAACATTAAACCCTGCTGCCTGTACCCTCGTTCTCACTCGCCAGTGGTGTAAAGTAGCCTAATTAAGTACATTTACTCAAGTTCTGTACTTAAATAAAATTGAGGTATTTTTTTTTATTTCCGATTTTCAGTACTTTTACTTCTACTCCACTACATCGCAGTTATGTAACCCTACAGGATTGAGTAGCGGCTTCAATGTGTGCCTCGAATGAGAGTTGACTGTTCACGACAACACCAAGGCTCGTTGGAACCCGAAGCCACCAGGGAGTAGTTGTCTATGGAAATAGTTAGATCCTATTAGTGTGAAGAATTTGTAAATAAAGTTTGTAAATAAACTAAACAAAGGCAATATGAAGAAACAAATATTAAGAGAAAGTAGTTTCTGTCCTTAAATCAACCATCTGCATTCGGTAATAGTGGGTAGCTGCCCACCTGCACTGACAGTTAATGCATTGTGAAAGATAATTTAGGGTCAGGATTAGGTTTGTAGGCCGGCCTTGGGTTGTAAGGTAATTCTGTCAGTGCAGTCTCTGAGTCTGCAGCTCCTCCTACTGATAGACAAGTGAACAACAGCCTGGAGAGACAACAGAGCTGTGACTGGCTGTCAAATTGACCCAGAACCATTGAAAGAGACAGTTCTAATCTCATCACCACCACCACGCGATCACATGGCTCTTGGCTCATGTAGCGAGCGTGACTTTAGCTCTGATGAATGCGTACCAACGTTGGAACTACACAGTCAGTAGTGCGAAAGTGCTGGGTCACGAGTGACGAGTTGCATTTTTCGTTTGCAGTGGTGGAAGTTTTACAATGGATTGTCGTAAATCTCTTTCTTACTGGCTCTGAGCTGACCCAACCCATACTTGACCACACTTGGACTGCGATTGGATAGCTTCAACCAACTAGCCAATGAGTAAATAGCCTGGCCCTGGAGGGATGCGACCTTCCCTCTGGACTATGGGATCTTGACGCTATGTAACCTCCGCAGTGTTGCCAAGTCCGCTTATTATAAGCGACTTTGGGCTTGCTTCCAAAAGTTTTAACCTGTGGTTCTCAAATATTTTCGTGTCATGGTTTGGACACCAAAATTAATATTTGTCCCTAACCCCCCATCTGAAAATGTTTTGTGCCAGGGAGCCAGGGATATTCCACATTTTATTTCGTGATTTAAAAAAAAGCAGATCGACGCGTTGTGAGCTTGTAGATCGGCTATTTTCAAATATCCGATGTATTCAGTATTACATAGGTTTAAGGTGCTCATGTGGCCGCCAACATAGTCGCTTCTTTCGGGCTTGTTTTCCTCGGAGCCTGGTTTTCCTAGACCTGGTTGTTTATTTCTCTCACAAAATCTGGCAACACTGAGCCTCGGCTTTCAGTTCAAAACGCAGCATCATCTCCCTTAAAGCCCACTGTGCGTGTGCGACTGCGAGGTGTTCGTTAGCAGTGAGGGAACCGACGTGACAGAGAGGATATCTTGTTTTCGTAGCTTTTCTGTACAGTGTAACGGGCGCTCTCCCCACTGTTTAGAATTAAGAAATATCAGTTACGTACTATATCGTTACATATGCGGGGCTAGCATAGTCCAGCTTTAGCTCGCTAGCTTAGTTAGTTGGTGGTGGTGGTGGCGGCACCCAAAATAAAGTTAGCTCGTCGTCTAGCCAAACACAAGGGCGACCTCTGATCTCTGTTACGGAAACACACCGTGTTTACTTAACACAACCAGTCTGCCAACGACACTGAGGGTATATTTGCTGCTCTGTTCAGTGTGTAAATCGAACAAGAAGCCTCGATACACAGGAGACATGAGGAGTCTTCCGTACTTCTGCCGGGGAGAGGTTGTCAAAGGCTTCGGGAGAGGAAGCAAAGAACTGGGGATTCCTACTGGTGAGTGGCTTTATTTAACACAATATGTTGCCTCTTTAGAAACAACTGCCACCTATGAAATAGTCACACTGCAACTCAGCAAGTTGTTGTTGTAGTAAAGATGTAATGCTAACGTAAACGTGACGTCAGTTACGAGCAAAACGTTGTGTTGTTTATGAACGACGCAACGTGCGTCATTTCACTTGGTACAAACCTGAGGTCATCTGAGGCAGCTTGGATATCCATGTCCATTATTTATTCGGCATTTGAGCTACGGACCGCCATTTGATGAGATTTAGACTCTCAGACCCAAGACTTGAAATATATTGCTATTGTTGGATACGATTTTGTCCACAATTCCATGCTGTATTGATGTACCATAGGAGAGATGACAGGCAAACGTTGATCAAAATGACAATTCTTTAAGTAGGTAATGCAGATGTTAAACAATAATTTAACTCTTGAGAGCGTAAAATTTTACGCGTAAAATTTTACGCTCTCAAGAGTTAAAGATAAATAAGGGTCCAACTCTACATCATTTAGCTGGGGACCACCTGGAACCCCCTCAAGGACCACTGGTTGAGAACCACTGATATAGACAACCACTTAAAATGTGAAATAAACATAGGTTTGTGTGTACATGTCACGATTTATTATTTAACTGCGATAGATATTCATCTTTTTATTGTCTGTAGATTTACTGTCCTTATTTATGTCAACACTGTGTGTGCCTCTTTGTCTTCACTGTAGTTTTAATTTATTGTGTGTGTGTGTGTGTGTGTGTGTGTGTGTGTGTGTGTGTGTGTGTGCAAACGCATTGCCAAGAAGCATTGTTACAACAGAGACATAACCTACGTATGTCTCTGTTGTAACAGTGGTTCTTGGCAATTTACAACGTTACATTTTCCCCCCTTTTAAATAATGCCCCATTTGAAAGGAACATGCATTTGTGGGATGAGCAGCACTTTCCAAAGCCCCAAAGTCATTAAAGTGTCATATACATTGACACATAACCACTACTGTTCTTTACTTGGTCATACAAGGTGAACCTGTCACAAGGAAAGGAGTTTATGGCAAAGAAGACTGACTCTGTTTGAAATTGTATACTTGTAAACTGTTACTGTATGCAACAGTATATTGTATACTATATGCTACTCCTCGTAGTAGTATGCAATACATGTAAAAATGACCATGTATGTAGTGTACTACACTTATAAAAAGAGAGAGAATGGATTTTTTTGGGGTGCAATAAAGCATCTGTCGCATTGGAGCCCTCAGTGTGCGAGCGTTTATTTATTCCTCTGTGTACTACACTTATGACAGGTGATCTGTGCCACCAGGCCATAAACTCATTCCAGGGAGCAATTACCTCAGGAACATGTCATACCTTTCACAGGCAGTGAGACAGGCATATTTAGGAGTTTAATCCTGATTTATTCATGTCACTGACAGAAAATAAGTGTTGTGAACATCATGAAGCGTTTTGAGCTTGTAGATCGTCTGTTTTAGGCGAGTGAATTGTGACACACTCGATACCGTCGTATGATGGAGTATTCATTATTGAGTCCCGATGATGAAGGGAAACCAGACAGTTAACATAGACAAAACTGTGTGGCCTATTTGCCTCAAGAAAGCCAAACCTGCATTCACAAATCAAAGTGCTTCAACGGAGAGCTGAAATGCCCCTCTTTTAGCAGCTAATGATTAGCTGCTGCACAAGTGAAGCCATCATCGAAGCCACAGCCAATCAAACCTTGCACGAGCCAACCCACCATTGCAAGTATTATTGCTAAATCAATAAATTACAAAAGGTTTAGCCAAAATTGGAAAACATGTACGCTGCCACAACCATTGATAACTTTGCAAAAGGGTAAACTTTAGTGCACTGTCATACATACGCTTCAGAAACCGCCATCTTCGTCCACTTCCATTCTATAGAAGTGAAGGGATGGTGTTTACAGTTGCACTGCATTGCGTTCAATGCATGGATTTCCACATTGGTGGCCTTTGACCAGGCGTCATAGGAAAGAAGCGCGTGGTTGAGCCAATTATTATTATGTAAATAAAAAAGTACAGGATTGTAGCTTTAAGACTTGTAATTTGGGTCTTTGGGGTATGTTGTCATGTTTATAAATGTGTGTTTGGTGTTAGTCTACCATTTAATTGTATCTGTGAACTTGTATGTCTGCGATTGGCTAGTTCCAGTACATTGCAAAATTGGGACAGGAGCATTGTGATTGGCCAGCCTGGTGGGACGATTGTTGTGTGACTATAACAAAATAAAATACATAGTAGTTGCCAATGACCAAATTGGAAAATTGAGATCCCTGGCCTGCTGGCAGGCACAAGAAAGATGACGCAGATTGGCAGAGTAGTTTGCAAGATTAGCTGAAGACAGACACACAGAGACAAACATGCTCCAATTCAATATCTCTGCCACTTGGCTTAGATAATTGAGGTCCAGTGGGGTCAAAAGCCTCTTTTCCCCTATTACTACAGTTTAATCTTACTATATATATTACTTGCATGAGAACTAGAGTATTACAGAAGCAAAGAAGCGCTACCAAATGTTGATGTGTTACCCAACTTGCAGGTCAGGTGGAAACTTACAGCATAATAAATAACTTTACATTTGACTAGCAAATCACTGAAAAACTCATAGATTGATAAGCTGAATATGTATATAGTTGTTTATTTTATTTATAATTGTATTTTAACAAGTATCTCACTTTCACTCACCCCTATTTCATCTCCCTTCAGCAAACTTCCCGGTCTCAGTGGTGGAACATCTTCCTGCAGATATTGGCACAGGAATTTACTATGGCTGGGCATGCATAGATAACGGAGACATCCACAAAATGGTGATGAGCATCGGTTGGAACCCTTATTACAAAAACACAAAGAAGTCCATGGTTAGTAATAACATGACAATTGTTCTCAACAAGTTAAAGTAAACTCAGTCGGGGACATTTAGCTTAAACGAAAATTTCACACTGGGTCTCTCTGCGTTTCCACTTTTCCAGTCATGAATGATCATCTTAAAACCTACACAATGCAAGACGTTTTTGTCAAAATACAAGTGTAACAATCCAAATAATGTAACGGCTTGAAAACCTTTACTATCACCCAATTGCCCCCAATTAAAATGCTGTTCATTTACCCCAATAAGCTGTAGTGTTTGGGAACGACCAGCCTTCTTGGTTAACAGTCTTGCCCTGAATTTACACCCTAAGGCAGCACAAAACCCAAGCTGTGTACCGCCACAAACCGGTTTAGGTTAGAGCAGTAGTTCTCACACTTTTTTTTGGCTTTATTGAGTTAGACACACAATAAAGTGATCCTTTACCTTTAAGCCGGTGTGTGGGCTCTACCTTTTTTTAAATGTTGTTTTCTTTGGCCTGGCACCCACTGTCGATGTGTGTGTAAAAGAGTTGCAATTAGTGCCCCCTAAACACTGTTTAAAAAAATGCATTGTGTTTTTCATCACAGGAGACGCATGTGATTCACACATTCAAAGACGACTTTTATGGACAGATTCTCAGTGTTGTAATGGCAGGTTACATTCGTCCTGAGAGGAGCTACGACTCACTTGGTAAGATTTATAACACAAGTAAAAGTCCCCCAAATTCAATCTAACAGTCATCCCTAATGCCCTTCCTTTCTTCCTCCCTCCCCTTGTCTTTTTTTAATTTGGTCTCTGTCCATCTGGATTGTTTCCTTTCTCTCAATTTATCCCTCTTTCTCTCTCCCCTCCATCTCCACTTCTCTCACCATCCCTTCCCCTTCTCTTTTGCGCTAATCTAAAATCCCCTCCCCCTGGTTTACACTGTCTTTCCCTGCTCATCTATTCTACATTTACTTCATATCATTTATCACCTTTTTTCCCCCCTCTCTCCATCCTTCCGTTTTTATGAAACAGAAGCCCTAATAGGGGCAATAAACAATGACATAGAAGAGGCCAAGGCGAAGTTGGAGCTCCCAGAGCACCTCAAGCTGAAGGAGGACAACTTCTTCACCACATCATCAACCGCACCCACTGCGTCGTCGTCATCACAAACGATAATCAACGGTCACTGACAGTTGACTCTTTCTTGAGCTCTTTGCACACACATGGAAAAACAAAACACACCCTACTTACAATGCACAACCCTCACTTGATCATGAAGTAAGGACATTGTCTATACTATAGTGATGAATCCATCAACTGCCATTTTCTTTTTTTACTTTGACTTTCTTTCTAATTTTGTCTTAGTCTTGGTTGAGGAAGCATTCTTCTTGTCACTGCAGACAACCACTTGAATTCATGGATGATATTGAGTTCTGTACAATCTCACCACATTACCTCATTAAGCTCTTATGTGGTGCAATGCCCTTTGATTATCATTTCCCCTTTGTTTTACTATTTCTACACATTCTCATTCAGATTTCCATAGGCAATGGCTGTAGTATGAATAGATAACTTGAAATCCTGTTCATATGCTTGTCAATCTTTTAAATCTGTGTAATAATAGTAATATGGGAAGGTGTTTGTATGGACCTTGTGAGGGGAGATGATGGTATGTCTTTTATTGTGAAAGGCAAGGCTGGACCATGAACACTCGGCTCCCCTGCCCATTGCTTATCCCATTTGGAGCTTTGCTCTTTAACTCTCTTTGCCCTTTTTGTGAGCGCTATCTCACCAAGGTCAAATATGTTACTTATTGAGTCTTGTGTGTTGAGATTTGTTTTGGCAGGGAAGGTGTTTATATCTGGGCATTAATGTTTGGAACTCAATAATATACCTGCAAAGCTGGACACCAGAGTGAACAGAGACAGACAGACTGATGTTTTACTGAGGAAAATTTAAATGTTACAGTTAAATATCAGAGGTTTTTCCATGTTTTCTCTCACTGTTTAAGGAAATCAATTTGAAATACAACATCCCTGCTGGTAGGACTTATTGTCACAAACTCGGTATGATCACTGCCCATAAAAATAGTGATTTGTTTGTCTTAGTTTATATCGAAGTTGGTCGTTTATTTTAGTTATGGAAAATGTACTTGCCCATGCTTGTAGAGTCTAACTGAATTCATTTATATGACCAACAGTCGAGTATTCTACTCTATTTTCTTACATCTGTAACATTTTGTTTGTTTGGATTCTTTAATTGGCACAATGTTGCCCCCCAAATCACTTGAAATCTAGATGACTTTTAGAACACCAATACTGTTCCTGGAAGCCAGAACATTTGACCAATCCGTAGATACAGTTTAGCTTTCTGTAGCATTTTTCACTGGCTAACCTCGATTAGACTTGTAATCACTAAGCCTTTTCTAGGTTTACAAGTGATAAGCACTGATAAGGGGGGAGTCTAAAGTCCATCCAAATCCTTATATTGTGGTTCCGTATTTCTGGGAATGTTCATACTTTAATTCATATTGTGAATTGTGAAATACATGAAATCACTAATTTATGTTACAAGATTGTGTCTTTTTGCTCACACGCTAATAGCTGAATCATCAACCTGGTTACATTACAGCTTCTGGAACATGATAAGGAATGCCTAAGTGAGTGTTCATTATGCTACTCTTAATGTATTTATCAAAATAGTTCAAATTTGGACTACCCTATGACTAAGTACAGTGCTTCTAAGTTCAATCATTTATCATTCAGTGGAGACTTTTATTGAGAGTGAAAATTACTATTTTATGAATATTGTTTATTTTTGAATAGATGCTAAATATATTTCTTCTCCCTTCCCAGGGACAGATTTACTCTTGTATAGATTTTGGAATGGCACTGTTGCCCCATAAGTCAGCTTTATTTATTATAGTAGGCTACGTTAGTTCTGTAAATGGCTTCTCAAACTTTATCATCTGTAAAAGACAAGTTTGCAGCTTTTATAAGGCACACAGAAGTCACAGAAAATACTCACAGTATAATCCTAAACAACACTGTGGTACTTTTGATTAATTGTATATACCTTTTCTTACCATAGAAGATCATTTGGGTACAGCCTTCCTCTCCCGATGTACTTGGAGTTAAATGATAGTTCAGAAGTCTAATGCACTGCTTTGTAAAAGCAATCTTGAATTGTGACCGAAAGATGAAGGATACAAAAAAAACTTCAACATTTCTGAAACACAGCAAAATATCTCCCCATTTTTGGCAATATTTAATTTCTAAATTAACTCAGACACCCCTTGTAGAGTCAATGGAACTATATGCTATTAATGGTGCACTCATTTTACAATTATAATTATACAACAGTTGATTATACGTTCTAGTACATTGTAGGAAAGGTGTTTTTCTCTCTATTAGAAGAGCTTCAGGTTTCTCAAGGTGTTACAAAAACCAACAACCGGTAGGGTAAAAGACTCAAAGAAAAGGGGATTACAGCAAAACCTAGTCAAAACTTGTTTTATTTGGGTAATTGTGTACCTCCTACAATGTAATTACAGCATAAGGGGCCATAATTCAAAGGATATTCAGTTCAGCCATATCCTGGCAGTGCTGTAAAGCTGAATTTATACTTTGTTGTATGACTACATCGCTAGGCAAAAATAGCAGCTTTCAAGTAAAACGTGGCATGCTGCGTAATTTTTTTCTTTCTTCTTTTTAACTTGAAAAAGTGTTATTTTTGACAATCAATGCGGTTGTAGAATACTACAGAGTGACTGATGTTTTTGCCTAATTTTACTTGGTACATGTTCATATAATTTTGCTCTATTGAATGCATAATTCTACAGTAGAGTTGGACTCAGTTCTCAGTTGGTATGTAATTGCTCCTATTCTCCTGCTCTCAATCAGTCATGTTCTTTTTAAATATATTACTGTAATGGCCATGCAGGCAGACAGGAAGTGAGTGTTGTCTGTTATGTTGTAACAGAATGAGCAATGCAAACGTGGAATGGAGGTTTAAAACATCTGTTACTATGTCACCTTTGGCTGGTAATGACAAGAGTAATAATTAAAATGACATTTTGCGAATTAATAAAGCCTACTGAACTGCTTACATACAGAATGTGTTTGTCCATTATTGTATTAGTATGATAGTATTTTGATTCTGGTAAGCCAATTGATGAAGATCAAGATTTATAAATGACCATGTTTTTACATGTTTATGAGTACATACTGTGCATCAGATGATATTGTTAGGCATTTCTATAAATGAGGCCCAATATCTTTGTTTTGTAACATCGTGATTTACACTTCAGACTTTGCCTGAACTCTAAGTTTAGGCAATATGTTGTTACTCTTTAGACTTTGTTTAGCATCCCTATACTGGGGGGAATATAGCCGAAATGAGCAGTTCTGCTATTTAAGAGATATGGCGTGGAAGGAAAAGAGAGCGTGGGCCACTTGGTCTGGTTAAAATATGCTTAGAAAGCCAATGACCCAGGCTGGAGCATATACTGTATCTAAGCATCTGAGCCATATTGTAGTGGATTGGTGGTCATTTGTTTTAGAATGAGGTGGCTTCTTCAAGTTCTGCACCAACCCCTATGGAAAAGAACCAATTGAATGGGGTTCTACACCATAAATGGCAACATATGCCATATTGTTTTTTTTTCTTTTTTCTTTACTGATATCTGATATTTGTCTGCTGTAGGCCCTTGACTGTCTCAGACCGTACATGTGGTAAAAAGAAGGTTACATGACTGCTACTGTATGCTTTCAGAACATTGTCATTTTATACTAAAGTATATTTACTGTATATCTGCATATATAAGCCATACTATATAAAAGGTGCTCAATATTATATTGGCAAAAGTATGCTACTATGCTGCCATAAAAAATAACTCGTAAAATCCTTGCTTGGTGACACCTTGCTTCCACCATTCAGGCCATATGAAAGGGTAACCTCCTGACCATAATAATGGGTTATTCGTTATTGGAGCATGGAGTAATGGAGTATGAGCATGCCATTTGGTGTACCGTTTATATTGAGCATTTGAAATGATAAGGCCATATAATGTTTACAGTTTTTGATAGATGGGTCTAAATAAACCACCTCTTCTAAGGAGGGAGACCAGTCAAATCATTTCATTAATGGGCAGTCACCCTGTAAACACCACCACAGTAGATATTAAATTAATAAAAGCAGGCTAATTGTGAGAAAGGCAACATAGAGATTAAAACATTATAATACATGCCACAGTATACTACTGTATGTAATCAGAAATGATAATAATTATAATGTCAAAGTCCGTACTATACAATGCATACTATGTGTACTGTAGAGTTAGCATGACAGGCACCATATCTACTGATGCATCTGACAGGAATATTATGTATGACTGCCTTTGAGCTGAATGGCTTTAAAAGATTGAGATCTAATCTTTGTTAGACAAAGCCTGTCAGCCTCACTGAACAGAAAATGATAGTTGAGGTCTAAGATATCCATAGTTCCTTCCTTCCAAGAGGCGGCAGAGTCTAGGGGTTCAAATCCACCGTGCATTGCGTCCGAAACCACATACTAATGTAAAATAAAACATAGAACAGATCAAAATGCTGCAATTGTTCTCATCAACTGTCTACTCACTAAGGACAATAGAAACCAATGTGTTAAAAATCTATATCAATACCCCCATGTCCCAAATACACATGGTCTGAAAAATTATACAATAAAGAGGACCTGCGGGTAGAAAGGGGTCCTACCCAAGACAGTAAAGTATGTTGTACATGATTAAAAAACATTTAAAACAATTACAGGAACGGCTTGATGTCACACTGACCATGAGAAGCCAATGTGTTATGGCAGGGGTTTTCAATTTTTCAGTTTTTTCTGATTGTGAACCAGGGACCACCACCCTGACTAAGAATCAACCAGAGGACCACTGTTGTGTTGGGTTTGGATATCGGCTAAGATTAGTGTTTTTTGGTAACACTTGCTATGCATCTCATGTCTGTAATGCATTATAATCAGCTTATAGCACTGTATGATTATAAATTCGTTTTAAGAACTAAAATACGCATAACCCTTTATACGACTGTTTCTCAACCAATTGTCCATGGACACATATTCTTAAATAATGACCATATATCCAGCCTTCTATATTAAACTCATGTTAACTGATACTGATTTGTAACTTATGTATGAGTGAGCAGACACATGCTATTACATGGGCACATTTCCTAATAATGATGACTAAGGCAATCCGGTAGGTACACTTCGCCTTCTTGAGATTCTAACTCCCTTTTCTGTGGAAGTTCTTGACCTCCTACTTCCCAGTAGCTGTCAACTACATTAGCGCATCATCTTCGTCATCTTAGGTCACCAGGTCATTGCGTGAACTGTTTTTCAACTAGTTGTCCATGGACCACTAGTGGCATGACATGATTACTGGTGGTCACTGGACAGATGGCCCAGCTCAGTCCTTTCAGATTTGTAGAGGGGAGACGGGGACAACCCAGGATTCCCTGGGATTCCAATCATAGACACCCAGTCATAGAATTTGAGAAGCATAAATAGATAATAAAGCTACTTTTTATATGCACTCAGCAATATACTGTATATTTTCACACTAAAAAAACGGGTTTGCAGCAAGGTGGAAAAGTGGACGTGGTCGTTTTTTTTATTGTAAATGTATATACTGACCATGATACTGACATTATACTGCCCATGATACTGGCCATGACTAACCATGATACTGAAATGATACTGACATTATATAGTCCATGAGCCAGAGCCCCAAAATTGAGCAATGATTATCGAAAGAGTGGGCAAAACCAAACCTATATTAAATTGTTCATAGGGTCAATACGAGTAAATAAATATATGATAACCTTTCCACAGGAGCAGCTTTTTCATAGTTATCACACATTTTGTTATTTTCCCCATACGTACATGACAGGTGAAAAAATTACAAAATTAAAAAAATAGCTATCATAATGAAACTTCCCCAGTTGATTACTTACATGAAGACAATGATTTATCGTATTACAAGTTTTCTGAAATTGTATATTTAAATATGCAAATTAAGCATTTAGTCCATGAGCCAGAGCCCAAACATTTTGGCAGATATTGAATATTCCCTCGTTAAAAACCTTTGACTCCAACATCTTAACAAAATTAAATAAGAATGTTGACTCTGGCTTTGTCCAATGTTCCTATGTTGATTCTGGAAAGTTATGCAAATTCGGGCATACTTTCCTAATGGCCAATTTGCATATATACATTTCAGAAAACTTGTAATACGATAAATCATTGTCTTCATGTAAGTAATCAACTCAGGAAGTTTCATTATGATAACTCTTTTTTAAATTTTGTCATTTTTTCACCTGTCATGTACTTATGGGGAAAATAACAAAATGTGTGATAACCATGAAAAAGCTGCTCCTGTGGAGAGGTTATCATATATTTATTTACTCGTATTGACCCTATGAACAATTTAATATAGGTATGGTTTTGCCCACTCTTTTGATAATGAAATCTTGTCTGGCTCATGGACTAATACTGCCCATGATACTGACCATAACTAACCATGACACTGACATGATACTGGCGTTATACTGCCCATGATACTGGCCATGACTTACCATGATACTGAAATGATACTGACATTATACTGCCCATGATACTGACCATAACTAACCATGACACTGACATGATACTGGCGTTATACTGCCCATGATACTGACCATAACTAACCATGATACCGACATGATACTGGCGTTATACTGCCCATGATACTGACCATAACTAACCATGATACCGACATGATACTGGCGTTATACTGCCCATGATACTGACCATAACTAACCATGACACTGACATGATACTGGCGTTATACTGCCCATGATACTGACCATAACTAACCATGATACCGACATGATACTGACCATGATACTGACATACTGACCATGATACTGACCATGATGCTGACATACTGACCATGATACTGACCATGATACTGACATACTGACCATGATACTGACATCATCTTCTGACTGCTGACTCCTTCCTTGCCTTAACTGCACCATGTTGTATGAATTGTTAAGTGCATTATAGGTGTAGTAAATGCACTTGAACTGCACACTTACGCCTTTTGAGCTCAATGCACTTGACCTGCACTTATGCTTAACCCTTAAAAATAAAAATTATAATGACCATATTCTTTTACCATCTAATAGAGCTCATAGAGACCTTTAAATTATATATAAAAGTAAGTTTAGCCGAATATACACACAAACACACACATATTCCTCCTCAGTGTCATTAAAGTGCAATGCACTACCTTGTTCTGCTTGAATGAGATACTGAAATGATTGTGCTTTTTTATTTAACATTTACTCCACTCCTGAGCTCCTCTTCATTCTGCCTGAACTTGAAGATTGACTAAGTATGGCTGGCTACCCTGTCCTTTGCGTAGGTAATGTTAATGCTCCTAATAATTATTGTGGGAAAGTCAGGAAGAAGATGCTCCTTATCATTTAGATAATTGTCATCATGAATGACAGCAGACCAACCCGATTTGCAATCAAATCAAATCAATAAGAGGTCTTTAGGGTAAGGCAGGAAGTTCTGGAAGTAGAGAAGTGGAAATTAAATTATGTATGCAAAGGGAACAGCACATACAATGCATTTTTCTCTAATAGAGCTTAAGGATGCAGTGCAGGCAGGGTCAAATACCACGCCAGGCCAAGATAGGATAACTTATGTATTGCTTTAACAGTTGGATAATATTGTGTTGGATGAAATCCTTGCTCTTTGTAATTATATAGGAGGTAGATTAGTTACCAACAAAATGGAAACATGCAGTAGTGATCCCAATTTTGAAGCCAGGAAAAGACCTGTCCTGTCCATGGTCTTATCCTATAGCATTAACATGTGTTCTGTGCACACTACAGTGCTAATAGAAAGAATGGTTATAAATATAGAATCTTATAGGTTTATCTTCTAGAAGTTGCTGATTTTTTGTGAACTATCAAAATGGTTTCAGAATCGAAACACCATGGAGTCCATTGTATTCTTAGATCAGATGATTGGATTGGGACCAGCCGCACCTGTGCTGGCTGCTGGCTGAGGGAGACGCCCGGCCCTTGCCCTTATATGTCGTGCAGGGGAGGGACCAGGAACGTGTGGCACAACAAATTATTTATTAACAGTTTGCAAATAGTACAGTGGTACAATTATACAATGATGCTAAAAAGATAACAAAAAAAGCCTTATACAATACAAATTATTAAGACATCATCAACACTAGTAGCAATAAACGTATATGTACAGTAAGCTGTTGTGGGGGGGGGGGGGGGTCTGGTGTTAAGCTTAAAAGACTTTTCTAGGACCAGTTACAAATTGCTGACAGGTGCTCTTTTATGGCGGATTTGAAGGAGGGTAATGAGTCACACTTTTTGATGTCTGTTTCTAGGGCTTTCCACATTTTGGTGGCATAGCAGTAGAACAAATTTAACCCCATGTTTGAGCCCTATCTGGTTTGAACGAGATCAGTGGAGCTCCCTCTGGTGTTGTGCCTGTGTGCATGTCTTTCACTTTAATGAAGTAGTTTGACAGGTACATGGGTATCCCTGTTCTCTTTCTTGAGTATCTTGAAGACCAGGGCCGTTGCAAGTTGCTACACTCTGTCCTCTACCCTGAGCCATAATGAGCAGGGGTTAGGTGAGTTCTAGGCGTGAGGCCAAGTAGTAACCTGACCAGTTTGTTTTGTTCCTTCCACGTCCTACCCGTTCCCGTTGCCTTTATTACAGTCTATAAGAGTGGGGCTGTGTTGATGCAGCTTGACTTAAAGCCAAATGTAATTTATTTGATCTTGGCTTCTTCCAAATACCTGGAATACACATATCTCTCTCTCTCTCTCTCTCTCTCTCTCTCTCTCTCTCTCTCTCTCTCTCTCTCTCTCTCTCTCTCTCTCTCTCTCTCTCTCTCTCTCTCTCTCTCTCTCTCTCACTCACTCTCACTCTCACTCTCACTCTTTGAAAAAAAAAATTCTGGATAAACTCCAGTCCAATGCAATTTTAAAGAGATAGTAATTTTTAAGTAATTAGTGGTTATTATTCAATATGGCTCTTTTATTGCTACTTTTAACTTTGTATTGGATCCTATGTAAGTAAAGGCTGATAAAAGTGTCAAACTCCCAAAATCCACCAGAATACTGGAAATTACATCTACTCTGTTAAAAATCCCAGGGTCAGGAGAGAGAACCCCATAAAGGTCATTGATTTGCTTAAATTTCATAGTAACTTTGTCTGCTTATTTCTCCTGGACAACTCCTGTTCTTCCATTTATCCTGTTTTTCTCTTGTTTTTGGGGATTCCACCCTTTTTTGTGTGGCCCTATCACTGATATGCAGCCACAGCCATTCATGTTAATTTACTAGTTCCTTGAGTTTTTGATATGCAAATTACAATGGCAGTATTTGATTGTTCGGTGAAGGTGGGGGGTTATTTCTGAAAGAACTCTGTCTAGCTAACCTTTCACAGAAAGAAATTCAAAAGTGCTGGAGTATTTCAACTTAACTGTACTAACTGAGGGCTTGTTAATTATTTTCTTCACTGTTTGGAGATACTCTGTTTATTTGCCTATTTGCTTCAGTAAATGTTTGTACTACATATGAGTATGTAAAAGAACAAAAAACAATAAACAAAACGTTTAAAAAAAACCTGTACTAACTGAGGGCTAACATGCAAATGAACGGTACAGTAGTGTACTAGTCGAAGACACATCTGCAACTGCGGTCGAATGTAATCAAATGGGGCGGTCGAATGTAAACAAATTGCTAGTGCAGTCTGGATCTGTCATGACAAATTAATTATTTATCTTATCTGTTGATTTTTGTTGCGCACATTTTTTTTTTCAGGACTTTCAAAAAGCGTTAGCATTGGTTCTCAAAGTGGGGTCCGGGGACCCCCAGGGGTCCTTGGGGGGGTTCCAGGGGGTCCCCAGTAAAATGTTATTATTAAATATGGCTCTTTTATCGCTACTAACTTTTTAATGGATCCTATGTAAGTAAAGCCTGATAAAAGTGTCAAACTCCCAAATTACATCTACTCTGTTAAAAAAATCCTGGGGGGGGGACCCCCAGCGTGGTCAAGAGCCCCCCCCTCCTGTTATCGGACGGTCTGAGGTTGGCAGGTATGGTTTTCATGTGTGCTGCTTTACTATATATTGACCCATACAGTACTACTCTGAATTTGGTGGTGGTGGAGGGCGGTGGGCTACAGAATTGTGTCATCATGTTAATCATTCACACAAATGATTGAGCCAAATAATCTGATAAAACAAATCCAACTTTATTATTCAAACAAGCATTACACCTCAACAAAATAGGGAGAGAAATCATGATGATTATATGCTCTTGGTAATAAAACCGTAGTGGTGCAAAAACCTTTACACCACTGGAAATGAGAGGGAGATGAGATTTTGCTCAAAGCAGACTTGTTGAAATACAAAAATATGTCATACAACCTCATGTTATCATTGGTGTCTAATACAATAATGTTGCTCAAATTCATCCATATAACATTATGCTATGACTTCATATCTTTTATGGGGTATTACATCATGGTGTTGCATATTTTACATCACGGTCACGGTCACTCAACATCAGAATAAAAATCTATGGTTAGACATTCCATGCTAATTGCTTACCTGGTGACAGGCAAATTTCTTATAACATCAAGATTAGCAATCACAGTATCATTACTGTAAATATTGTAAACATGATTGATTTTTTGGGAAAAAAAATGTAAACAGCATGCAAATAAATCTTATCACATTTGAAGCACACCCCTGAGGTTTGAAGTTGTTTTTTGTGTCACTCACATGCAGCCAAGTGTGGTTCACTGTTAACGACAGAATATGAATGAATGAATGGTTATTCCCTAGTGCATAATCCCTTGAAGCTAAGATGGCTACAAATGACTTTTACAGTAATACAATATTTGGATTACTGTACAATGATTGTGTAAAATATAGAATTGCTATTCGGCATAAAAACATTCAATTCATAATGTTTAATTTATAACCAGAGTTATTTAACTTATTTATGAGTGTGAGTGTGAGTGTGTGTGTGTGTGTGTGTGTGTGTGTGTGTGTGTGTGTGTGTGTGTGTGTGTGTGTGTGTGTGTGTGTGTGTGTGTGTGTGTGTGTGTGTGTGAGAGAGAGAGCCTACTCGCTCTGGCCGGCGACCATGTTGCAGCAGAAGTATTCAATGTTCCCATATCCAAATCGTTTCACACAACAGAACATTTCCATAACACTAGGAGAACACCAGTGCTGTGTTCAGTGAAGAGCCACCCTGTCAAGTCTGTGGTGCTTCCTTTTTATTTGAAGGAATAGATTTCATCATCATATTCCAACTCGATTTCCTCATCTTCATCCAGGAGTCCGTACTTGAATTTACGATACACAGTGCCGTCCTGTCCCATATACACAATATCGTCATCATCATCATTCTCCTCATCATCATCCTTACAATCAATAATGCGGTCACTGTACTCCCCAAATGATGAAGCGTTTTGTGCATTGCTGTCAAGTTTCTCATAGCCTCCAGCTTTGTTTTTAAGAGTGCTGCCGATAGGAAGTTTTTTGGACCGAGCTTGGAGGAAGACATAAACTCCTCCACCCACCACAATGATGAGTAACACACAGGCAGTGACAAAGATTCTGGCACTGCTTCCTAAGCCCTCCAGCTCAAGCTCTTTAGCTCCCCTGAACACAAAGTTGACACTCATGACGCACTCCGCTAAAAAAACAGAAGACAGGACAGAGGGTTAGAACAGATGTTAGAACATGGATAATGCAGCTTTGCTATTGTAACATTGTATGTATTCATGTCCCTATCAAGGCATGTCATTGACTCAACTTTTGGGGACCTCTTCCCCAGTGTTACTGTGCCTTCCTGTTTCACAAGCTTCCATCATGGACTATGATTGTGGACCCCCTGCTGTGGATCAAGGGTGTGATTGCGGACCCTCCGGCTGCGGAGTGCGGACCGAGGCTTTCCATGGAATATGTCGGGGGACTGTTATTATATCATACTACTATTATATCTGCTCTCATTATTGTTGTTTATATAATTATAGTTGTTAGTATTGTTGCAATCTGGGAACCCATCGCCAACTGAAAATGAAAAACAGCGACCTCTGCTGTTTGTTCTATGTCTGTTGGCTCTGGGCGGAAGAAAACGTAACACCAGTGCGCAAGGAAACCGGGGTTCTGCCTTCAGCTTTCACTTCCGGTGGGTGCCACTATGTTTTCATTCCCACTAACAATATTTCTACACGGAACACTAACACCACTTCTCCCAGAGAACATGGATCGTTTTGGTTATAAGCCCACTTGTTTCTATGATGAAAGAGTAAGTTAAAATGTGAATATCTTTCCGTGGTTTTGTCTGCTCCGCGGACGCTATTGTTAAATTAGTTTGGGTTTGTTTCGAGGGGGAAAGATCGACGGACATGTGAATCCCGCCCACTACATTTGATTGGGTAAAGCGTGGCCTGCTTCCTGATCTGAATGCGCACACGTTATGACGAACCTCCCCGACAGATTCCAACGCAGTGCAGAATCTGTTCTTGAGAGATTAGTATTGTTGTTGCTATTGCTTGTATCTGACTCTCTGTCTCTTTTCTTTATCTCTCTTTCCCCACGACATAGCTAACACAGATGGCCGCCCACACCACCTTGTCTTGAGACAACCTGTTGTGATTAGGCAATATATATAATAAAATGTAATTGAATTGATAAAGTGCGTACAAAAATATAAAGTCTTTCTCCAGTGTTGCATGCACTACATTGGAAAATGTACTTGGACTTCATTGACAACTTTCTCTGTTTACCTCTTGAGGCCTGGCAGTCGCAGCAGTCCATGGGTATGGGTGCACCATCCATACGTGATTCATTCCCACAGCAGGACATGCAGCGGCCATCATCTGACAGGATTTGGAGGGCAGGACATTCTGTGCAGTTCCACTTGCTGGCACCCCGACAGTCCAGGCAGGACGAATCACATGCCATACAATCTGGCTCTGAACTCACAGAGGCGGGGCCCTGGAGCCACGTGTGAATATCATAATCAGTTTACTGGCATAGTAAATGTCATACATACAGTACAAAGAATTTGACTTGGTAGGTTTGGCTATACAGCATGTGTTCTCACATTACCACAAACAAAATTGAAATGGAAAATAAAAGCCTTGTGGATTTCAAAATATAAATGGAAATGCTAACTAGACAACATGAAAAAAATCCACCTGTAGGGTATGTTGTGACATGCGAGCATATGCACACGCACCAGACACAGAGGGACAGAGAGAGGGAGAAAGATGCAGTTTGATGTTCCTACCAAGATTTGAGAATACACACACACACACACACACACACACACACACACACACACACACACACACACACACACACACACACACACACACACACACACACACACACACACACACACACACACACACACACACACACACACACACACACACACACACACACACACACACACACTCACACACACACAATCTTTACCTGAGAGGCAGGATAGTAGCTTAGGAGACACGGGGAGTCACAAATGCCTGCAAATAGTCTATATCCTTCGTAACAGGACTGACAGTACAGAGGACCTTCAGCTGGAGGAGACAAAGAAAGAAGTTACATGGTTGTTAAGGATACAATTTGAAGATACAATTAATGCCAATACAATGGTTCTGACTCTGAAACCACATTGCATGACTATGCTGGAACGGCTAAACCAGAAATGAGTCAGCAAAAACCTAATTTATATATCTCTGCTGTCTGGCAGAAACCAGCTAACTCCAAAATGTTAATTTTTCAGGAAATGACAAAAACAAAACAAAAAGTGGAGTTAGGAGGTTTTGTTCATCATTGATAAGAACAGCTAAATGGACCTCAAAGCTTACAATGAGGTTGGAGGTCAAAAGGGGGTGGAGCCTGGAGTCAGCAGAGAGTCAGCAGTTAGCTGGTTTTGTCAGAAGCGCTTTTTAATACTTTTCATTGGTTCAATATTTTTTAAATCAACACACATACGTAAAGGGTGTTCAATAGTACTGATTTATGGAAAAAAATGCAAAAGTGGGAAAATGGAGTTAGCTGGTTTCTGCCAGACAGCAACAACATTTTGCCTCAGGACAATTATATTTGACATAAGTGCATGTTTTAGTATTTTGTGCATGGATTATTTGAAATGTCATTGAGGGCACAGCTAAGCTAATGTCCTCCAATTCTGGAATGATCCCGTACCTCTACAGGTCTTGCAGGTCGGGTGGCATTTGCGGCAGGCCTTCGACCAGGTGTCTTGGTAGTAGTGGACAGGGCAGCTCTGCAGACATTGTCCCCACTGCCTCAGGTACAAGTAGCCCTCCCGACAGCTCAGACAGTCGCTGCTACTATGACCCCAACACTGACCACACGAGGGGTCACAACGCTCACATACCCCAGAGGATATGTTGCCATAGTGACTGATGGGATCAGACAAGATTAATTGATGTTCTTAGCTGAAACACGCCACGTAAAATGAGCAGCAAGAAACACATTTATAAAACCTCACACAAGATAGCTAAGCATACATCCACTGAACAAGAACTAGTTCATATTTTATAAAGCATCCAACTGCTGGTGTGTGTGTGTGTGTGTGTGTGTGTGTGTGTGTGTGTGTGTGTGTGTGTGTGTGTGTGTGTGTGTGTGTGTGTGTGTGTGTGTGTGTGTGTGTGTGTGTGTGTGTGTGTGTGTGTGTGTGTGTGTGTGTCTGTGTGCATGCTTTTCTAACCTCTCTGAGCAGGTCTCTACACAACTACGACCCTCTCTGAAGAGTCCAGGTTTACAAGTGACACACTGCACGCTGTGACGTCCCTCACATGACACACAGCTAAAGTGACAGCGCTCACATGCACGTTCATCCTTGTCGGCATAGTAACCCACAGGACACTCCTCCACGCAGGTGTTGTCTGATGGGCACAAACATGGTTACAAAGTTAAAAGTCTCTGGATAAGAAAACAACAATCTACTATGTTAAGTTGCAGCTATGGACAAATAGTAAAAAATCAACAGCAACTATGGTCATGTAGATTGGTTATTTTGGCTATTGTTAGAAATTGGTGCCGATAATCACATGCCCAACAGGGATGCCAGGGTCAAAGTGGTTAATAGAAGACAACTTTGTCAATTCATTTTGTAATTTCTTTTGTTTGTTTTTGCCTCCTAGATATACACAGCTCCTTACTACACACATCAGAGAGGTCAAAACACAGGATCAGCCGCAGTGCAGCAATTTTGGGGTTCATTCTCATTGTCATTGCCCAAACATATTCCAAATTCTGAAAAAGCCTTGACACGAGAAGGTTTCCCAGGTCACTCAGCAGGATTATGATTATGAAACTGATTGGCTTGAACATGGATTGACTGCTGTACTGGCTAAAGGTCAAATAACCTCCATAACTCACTGAGCAGAAAGTATGGGTGTTTGCAGCTGAGGCAGTGGTCTTTGCCAGGCCCAGAGCAGCGATGGCAGAGTGGGTGGCATAGCGGGCACTCCCCATTGTCATCCCTGTACGAGTGCATAGAGCACTGGCTGTACCACACGCAGTGCCCACTGCTATCCTTACGCATGTTGTTATCACAGGTGAGGCAGGAGGAGGGTTCAGAGCCCGAACAGGTCAGGCACGACCTATCACAGTCTGGGGAAAATAGTGAGTCATGAGACACAGCCTATAAGAAAAGACTATGAGAAAGGTGTGCATCGTGCGTGTGTGTGTGTGTGTGTGTGTGTGTGTGTGTGTGTGTGTGTGTGTGTGTGTGTGTGTGTGTGTGTGTGTGTGTGTGTGCGAGCGTGTTTATGCCTATGTGTCAGCCCATCCTTACCCCTGCATTCAGCAGTGGCTTTATCATGGTATGTATTTGTGGGACACTGAGGCAGACATTCTCCATTGTAGCGGACGGCCTTTGGGTTCAGACACACGTCGCAGTCATCTGCATCCGGCCCATCACATGAAGCGCAATCGGCATGACAACGCACACACTCCTGCTGCTCCACGCTGGCAAAATAGCCAGTGGGACAGTCGTCCACACACGTGTCATTATGGAGATAGTAGTACTCTGCACATTCTGGGAGTAAATGGAAGAAACAGAGTGATTGGTGAAATCTAAGCAATGATTGTAATGTTATGAAATGTGATCATAATGGCCAAGCGGGAATTCCCAAAGCAAAAGCCTTTCAGAGCTTACGCTTTATTTACTCAAAACACAAACCATCTGTGCATTTTGTACTCATCATGGCAGTGCCATAATAGCACGTCTACACAGCCATTGTTACATACTTTACACACTGTTTTGGTCTTTACCATTCCTGTAAACACCACAATAACTTTTACTTTTACGCGTATTTACCTTTCACTTCTACCCTAACCTTGTTCTCAGATTTATCTCACAAGGAAATAAAGCCTGGAAAAGAACTACTGGCGTGTCTAACCAGAAGTACAGGAAGTAAATGAGTTAGATTTGAGTTAGACAATTTTGGCAGTTCTTGTCCAGCCTACTTTTATACTGACTAAAAACAGATTATTTTGACAATGATATATATTAAATCTATCTTCTTCAGTTTGGGTGGATCTGAACTGAAGACAGCACAATTTGTTTTATTTGTTGTTCATATTTGAAATCTAAATTGAAAAAGTGCAGAAAGAAGAAGAAGCCATTTCAAATGATGTTGATCAAATCAATCAGGTGTAGATGTTTAATTTGTTGTTCTAATTGCACTTACAAATAAAATAAAGTATGTATTTGATTTCAGTTTAAAAATAATAATATGACCAGTGTTTTTGAAAGATTGCAACTATTTATGGCAGTCAAAACAAGTTAAGAATTTATAAAAAATCATAATGAAGCGCAGAATCACAACATACTGAATTGTGATCTCATCAAATCGTGGCCCAAGAATCATGATAGAATGGAATGGTGAGGTCCCTGGTGACTCCCAGACCTAGGCTACACAGTCCACCAGGAGTAACAAGTTTTGTCAGATTTCCTCTATTCAAGTGTTTTTCAAACTTTTCTTACCCTGACACAGGCCATCATGGTTGCACACCTTACAGTCAGGCGGGCATCGCAAACACTCTGTCTCTGTGGCATAGCGCCCTTCAGGGCAGTGGCCCTGGCAGGAATGGTCCACTAAAAGGTATTGTATGGCACAGCTCAGACAGTGAGTGGCATTGCCCTGGCATGACGCACAATTTGGGGCGCAAGACACACACACAACGCCTTGAGGAAACCCCCTGAGAAAAGAGAGAGAGAGAGAGAGAGTAGGATGCCAGAGGGAAGAGAGGAGTTGGATAAAGGTGAGGAACTGATACTTAGCTACAAGACACTGAGACGTTATGGTATTATAACGTGACCTAAATCGTTCTTTCAGCTTTCTTGTGTGTACGTGTGTGCGTTGTGTGTGTGTGTGTGTGTGTGTGTGTGTGTGTGTGTGTGTGTGTGTGTGTGTGTGTGTGTGTGTGTGTGTGTGTGTGTGTGTGTGTGTGTGTGTGTGTGTGTGTGTGTGTGTGTGTGTGTGTGTGTGTGTGTGAGAGCAACATACAGACAGACAGATTGATAGATATTATAGATAGAGGATAAAACAAATTACACAGACACCTCTTACACTCCGCCACACATACACCATCCTGCAGGTAAAGGTGTGTGTGTCCACTGAGGCATCGTTGGCAGCGCTTGTCGTCCTGGCAGACGGCACACCCTGGCAGACATTCTTCACATTGGCCAGTTGTCCTGTTAGCGAATGTACCAGATGGACAGCGGGACACACAGGACTGTTGGGCAGTCAGAAAATGGCCTGGAGGACAGAGATAAAACTAACTAAATACACTGCTAATGAAATTCAATGTGCTTTAGAAACAGTAACAGACAGAAAAACTTTACCTAAGTCACAAGTGTTGCAGTCTCCCTTTCCCTGACCAGAGCAAGTCTTACAGGACGGGTGGCACTGCTCGCAGTCACCACCACCTGGTGACATAAAAACAACAAACTTAGGACATAAATAATTGAATGTCATGACAGTAGAGTAAAAACTTTACCTTAAAATTGAGGGTAGTGGTGACTCATTATGCTCATTATGCTGCATGAGGACCTGGGATAGAATCTGATCCCCGTCTTGTCTTGCATGTCTAAAAAAGGCAGGGCTAACTAGATGCTGATGAGTCAAACCACACTCACACACATTCATTTCAGATAACTAATTTCAAAGTATTTGAAATATAAAGACGTTTCAGAATCAGAAAAACTATAGTTGCTGTTGAATTACAAAATCTAGCCTCCATACTATAATATTCTTATATTTATTATCAGCCCCCCTTTTTTCTCCCGATTTAGTGTTCTGCCAAGTCCTATTCCCCTGGTACTGTAGTCCCTTGTCTCTTCTGACCCCTACTACGAGCATGTGTTCCAGGATGTAAGACATGTGGGGGGACACACTATTCTTCTGCTTCCCACTGAACATCTGCTCTGACCAACCTGTAGGAGTGGCTAGTGCAGTGACAGAGAACGACCCCCTCACCCGGTTTACCCATAGAGGTAGGGTTTACCTCCCTCCCAGCCAAGCCGCATGCGCTGCAGTGGATAATCTAGTCTGGTCTAGTCTAGTCTATGCTAGTTTAATCTACTCTCTGCGGTGGTGTGCAGGAACTTTACCCCTGCATTACCTGAGCAAAGATTTTTGGAAGGTAGATTTACCTTTGACATTAAATGTTAACCTACGTGGATAGTTGAACAGAATCTAACAGTATTTTAGCATGCTGGCTGGTAGCTAGGGAATCTTCCTAACCTGTGACCCCCCCAACATATTACTTTGGTACAGTGAGTTAAGGCAAATGTCCGCCGACCAACGTACTGTTTCTGAAGCGCTTGTCAGGGCAGGGGGCCAACCTCCGGTCATCCAAACACTCCCCATCCTTCAGTGTGAAGCCGCCCTCGCAGGAGTCACAGTCATCGTATTTTGGCCCGCCACAGGTTGTGCAATCACGATGACAAGGCTCACAGTCCTCACTCTCTTCGTCCACAAAGAAGCCCTCACTACAATGATCAACGCATTCTCCATCTGGGGGGGGAGACACAAACAGACATAAAGCACAACCACTTATACACAGTCAAATCCTCAATGTTCATTTGAGAGTGTACAAATACATTTGTATATTCTAGGACAGTGATTCTTTTTTTGGGGGGGGGGGTGTATTTTGAAAATAGCCGATTCATGCTCACAACGCTGTGTGTACAAATGGAACCAGATGGACCCTTATGGATCCATCTCACCCTCATCAGAGTTATGGGGCTCCATGAAATTAAATCGTTTGAGAACCACTGGAGTTGCAAATGGATAAATTAACACAGAGAGGGTTTTACACATTTTAACTGGGGAAACAAAACTTTGGGGTTTGGTATCCCCAAACCCCAAAGAAGTATTAGGATGTATTAGGCTTCTGGTGCAGAGCTGCTCTGCTACATTCATTGCCCCCCCCCCCCCCCAACAAAGTTTATCTTAATTGAAAGCATGTACGTGTGGCATAAAACTTTTGAGCAGTATCGTTTCTTTCAAATTCATATGCATAAATAACGCATCCTAAAGTGTCATTGGTACCGGAAACATAGAATCCATCTTCACACCAGTAGCACTGGTCCTGGTCACAGTTAGCACAGCGGGAGTCCTCACATCCAGCACAGGTCATTGAGTCGTTTACACTGTAAGTCCGATCTGGGCATGATCTATGGCAGTCTGTATTATACCTGAGAGAGGAAAAAGAAAGCAGATACTGTATTAGGGTTCATTTGGTTACATGTTGTGTACACTCTCAGAGTTAATTTAACACTGAGGTTTTAGAATGTATTGTAGGATATATATAGTATACACACCATATAGAGAGAAATCAGTTTGATCTGAATGATCTATTTCATACAACAGTCTTTTACAAAACAGGGTCAATCAAGGTATATTTCTGGTTTACTCTCTGTCCCCAAAATGTGATGATTTTATACATCAATAATGACAACACAACCGAGAAAGGAAGGGGAGCCATAAACAGGGTCAAAGATGTTAAATTATGTGTCAATAAATGTACAAAAGAAATGATTACTTGTAGTAGCCTTCTTCACAGCTGAGGCACACAGTACCCTGTTGATGTAGCCCGGCGTCCTCTGCAATGGAGAATAAGACATGTTGCATTTATGACAACTTACAACAGAGTCCAAAGATTAATTTAAGAGTAGGCCTACGTGGTATCATCCTGAAACCCAGAACTAATGCACTGAGTATATGTAGTTATAGTTCAAATGACACGTATCCTTGGAAATTCAGGAGCAATTTCCCCCATCATAAATGTGCTTTTTGTTGATTACTAAACAGTAAAATTCAATTTGGATCACATAACCTTCGACTTCTTTGCTGAGTGCGTTCATCAATGTTTGCACAAAGTGCTAGTTGTCTTTGGAGATAAACAGCATAGTTCTACTAGATATATTATTGTTCTGAGTTCCTCTCATCACATTATAAATGTCTTACTTCCAAATTATTTTGAAGACTTGCTTTTTAATGTTCTACAACAGGGTACTGGTTCTCTTGCAGACCTCAGTTTCTCTTCTAACCAGCAGGGGGCACTCTAACATCAGACAATAAAGTTACTATGCTCACTGTGGAAATGAACTGCACACTAAAGTCAAACATCTGTTCAGCTGGATCAATGCAAAACAAGCTGCAAGCATTTGACAGTCTCCAGGCAGTAATTACTGTGTAATCGTATTATTTTCCATTTTATGTAAAGTTTAATGCTGTCACTATGTTGTAGGTATGTGTGTGCTTACATGCTTATGTGTGTGTGTGTGTGTGTGTGTGTGTGTGTGTGTGTGTGTGTGTGTGTGTGTGTGTGTGTGTGTGTGTGTGTGTGTGTGTGTGTGTGTGTGTGTGTGTGTGTGTGTGTGTGTGTGTGTGTGCGTGTGTGCGTGCCTGCGTGCGTGTGTGTGCGTGTGTCAGTCAGGAAGATAATTTCTCCTTCAACCTAATTAAGTCCTCCTGTCAATCAAAACCATCCGACAGGACATAGAGATCTAGGGAGCTAGACACAGAAAAACTGTCAGAATGGAGAGGTACACACCAAGGTTAGGCCTATTATAGTTTTACATTTTTCATTAGTTCTTAAACTTATTTTGTTTTGAATTAATTGTTCTCTATTTCAGTTTAGGTTCGATTCGTTTTTAAAGCGGGTTTGCTGGTTTAGTTTAGTTAAAACTAATTAACGCAAGGTTAGTTTCGTTTTTTATAATTTTTTATATTAGTGTTATATTAGTATGCAGTTTTTTTCTTGTAATATAGGGTAGTCAGGGCAGAGATTCAAAACATTCAGACAAATAGAAAAAAAATGCAGATCTAGAAGCTTACAAGGCATTGTGAGCTTGTAGATCAGCTTTTTTCTTAATTTTTGAAGAAAGATATTGAAAAATTTCATATCCACCCAAAGTTCTAGGCTTATGTATGAAATGTTGACAAAGACTAAACTAAGCACGTTTTCTTTATGTTTGTATGCCTACTTTGAATTTTTATCTCAGTTAACAAAAATATTTTGTCAATTCTAGTTTTCATTATTTTGTTAGTTTTAGTTATATAATAACCCTGGTACACACACAAAGGGAAAGCACAAACATAATAGCTAATCTACAAGCTCACAATGCCTCGCAATGCGACACATGTGAGCTTGTATCAGCTATTTTCAGTTAAGTCATTATTTGAAAATATAAAGTTTTCAAATAATTGTAGAGCAGTAAAAAGTACAGTAGCCTACTGAGATGTAGTGAAGTAGAAGTTTAAAGTATAAAAAATGGAAATACAAAGTAAATGTACCTTATTGTACTTAAAGGGATACTTCACTTTAGGGCCGGGGAAACATTTAAAAAATATATTAAAAATAAATGAAAAAAGTTATGGAAAATTCATGGCCCCCTCACGCATTAGTAGGACACTCTAATGCGTGAGGGGGCCATGAATTTTCCATAACTTTTTTCATTTATTTTTAATATATTTTTTAAATGTTTCCCCGGCCCGAAAGTGAAGTATCCCTTTAAGTACAGTACTAAATGTACTTAGTTACTTTCCACCACTGAGGAGATACAGCAAGAGTGAGAGAGGAGGAAGAAAGAGAAAAAGAGAGAACAACTGAGACAGAAAGGCATGCTTAGTAGTGCAAGTCTCTGCCAGGATGCATGCCTACCTCCCTCCATCTTTCAGTCTGTCTGGGAAATGGGATGATCTGCATTTCCATAGCGCCTTTACCCAAAGCGCTGTACAATGTGCTTTAATTAGCAGTGTAAGGTACACCGGACTGCGAATAATGTATATAATAAAGGACTACCCCCATTATGGTGAAACCACTTGCTTACAGTAGGCTTGTCTCTACTGTAAACCGAAATCAGACAGAGCGACCTTTATAAATATATAATTTATAAACACACAGACAGACAAACAGGGGTGAATGCAACATATCTGCCTGGTGGAGATAATAAAAACCTCGATCTGTAGACACAGCCCTTCTGGGACATTCGTACATCTTACTGTTGAGAGAAGCAACACCACCCAGCACCCACAACCTAACACACATTATAGGTTTGCACGTCAATACTGTCGACATGCCACTACCTGTGAGAGTAATTACTCATGCAGAGAGAGACTGACAGCGGACAGGAGGGAGGGACGGAGGTAAAGAATAAAAGACAGAGCACGAGGAGCCGGAAATCATGCCTTTGGGCTATCTGTGTGTGTGACAAGATATAATAGTGCCCACATAAATATGAATTGCGCAAGACGGTGGGAAACCTCTACTGACTTTAGGTTCGCATGCACAACCTCTCAAGTATATACTACTCATGTGCACATGTTTACACACACACATAATATGTGAAATTCTGTATACTGGACATGAACACACACACACACACACACACACACACACACACACACACACACACACACACACACACAGTAGTAGTAGCAAGAATATAGCTCCTGATCACGTGGCTCGGGAACAGTTGGTTCCCAAGGCTACTTACTTCTACTGTACATTAACAGTACAGGCTTTTGCACATGGGCGAGCACATCCACGCACAGACATGCGCACGAGACAAGTTTATTCATGCACACACAAACTGAGCGTACACACTCCCGTTCACTGTCAGTCTGCAGTACAGTGAAGACAGCTGACACTAAACTGAACTGAAGTATAAATTAGGCTTAAGTCTACAATGGAGTATTAATCACTTGGAATCAGGACGTGGTGTGATTTGCTCTTCATGTCACCACTTGGAGTGAAAACGATAGGGCAGAATGTATTTCTAACAAAAGGTGAGGAGAGAAGGATTACAGAGAGCAAAGAGAAAGATTGAAGACACGTTCAGTAAGTAGGGCAAATTCTCTCAAATATCAATCCTCCAGCTTTTTAATTCTATTGTACTTTAACCAACAAAACGGCTGACATTCTCACTCTTTTCTGGCAACCATTGAGCATGTTCACTGCGGCATGTAAGCATACCGTTTAAACTGTGTACTGCAGCTCAGTGGGTAAAGCATGGCATTAACACTGCCACAGGGCATCCATTCCTACTGGGACCACCCAAGAATATCTACTCTCACGGTACCGTATGGAAAAAACCCAACATCTACCAACTGGATGCAGTCACTTGCTTGTTTCATTTCCATTCTGTGCTCCTTTCCCCAGCCAAGCCCTCTCCAGTCAATCTATTTAAAAGAATGGGAGAATGTTTTATTCCATTTCATGGCAAACAACATGCCTGTGCTCCATTCAACTGAATATAAATATGAATACACAGGGATGGATAATAAGAAATGTTTCAGTCTGAGTTGGCAGGGTGATCTAGAGAGGTACAGTCGAGAGGCTTGCTGACAATTAGAAGATTGCGCTTCTCCTGGCCTTTCAATGGCAGTGTTAGAGCCATGTTGTATGGATTACAAGCACTGAGTTAAAGTACATACATGGACTGAATCAAACCAAACCAAAAACCTGTGAACTGACATGACACCTACTCTTCCTACACAGGCAGTGGAGGCTTCCACTCATAGCCACAGTGCCATGCTCTAAAAGTACAGAACTACAGTCAGTCCAGTTATCCCACGGCTCCACAGTGCTCTAGTGTAGATGTAGCCAAAGGATCTGAGAGATGGGAAGATGAGAGAGTGTAAAAAGTGATGATAAGCAGAGAAGAAAGGGACAGAAATTACGTGATATGAGAGATGGGAATGGAATGGATAGGGGCTGCTGCTTCTTATCACATACTATCAGGCTGGTATTCTCTGCAATGGGAGCTCACACACACACACACACACACACACACACACACACACACACACACACACACACACACACACACACACACACACACACACACACACACACACACACACACACACACACACACACACACACACACACACACACACACACACACACACACACACTCCAGTTTTTATCATCACGCTGATTACTCCATTCATTCCGTCTTACTTTAGCCTGTGGCATCACATTGCATGGGCAACAATCTCCAAGTTTCCATCTAATCTGCTGACTGACTCGTTTACAGTGTCAGAATTGTGATTGCTGAAGGAGAGTGGGTGGTGGGTTGGCTGTGATGGCAGTGAGAGTGAGGAGAGATATTCCACCCAGAATACATGATAACACTGTGTCAGCCTGGCTCCTCCTCACACCAGCTCAACACAATGCCAGCGTTCTTTGGGATGTTGGTTATCACCTACAGAAGAAAGAAGGATTCTCCACTGCTGACAGGCTGAGCTGTCTTGGTTATGTTATGAGTTATTAGCGCAAACGTTTCAGAAGTGATCCGAGGTTGCCACATTTAGGGAAGACTCAGAGAGATAGAAAAATAAAAATGTGGTGCACCGACATTATGTTCAGATATTTATTAACATCATTAGTATTATTAGTAGTAGTAGCAGTAGTAGTAGTAGTATCCTTTTATGCTCTTTTTGTATGTTTCTCACACATTGTTTATTATATTTTTCTATTTTGTAACTCGCTTTAGAAAGTGCTATACAGCTTAAAGCAAAAAACAACAAAGAGTGTCATTGACATTACTATTGTACCCAGTGTACTGTATAACTCTTTGAATAAAAATATATTATTATCATTTTGTAATAATAAAGTGCTATGCAAATAAAGTTTAATATTATTATTATTATTATTATTATTAGTTGAATTAAAATCATAATAAAATATGAGATTAATCCCTTATATCTTTAAAATATGTTTGTCCCATACTGGGATTTGCTCTTAACAAATCCCAGTATGTAGTATGATATGTTTTGTTGGGTTGGGAGGACTAACTCTATAATGATGATTTACGGTAAGTCATTATAGCAAGGTGGTGATCAGCCAGGGTAGCAGGGAGACGATCCAATTGCTTAACCCTTTATGGCAGGGATTCTGAGAACTTTTCAACTCAAGACCCACAAGTTAAATGTGGTGTCTCCCTGTCACCCAAACTGACAAAAATACATTATGAAGTCCTATTTAGAAAATAGTAGATTGGCTATTTTCACTATTTCTTAAAACATGTTTTCTGTTTTCTTTTCTTAAACATGTATTGAAATCTTTTCTTTTCTTTTTTAATTTCTGAAATAATTTAGAGGTTGTAAACTTTAAAATAAAAAATGGGATAGCCGTGTCCCCAAAATTGGTTTGAGAGACACTGCTTTTTGGCACAAAGCAGAAGTAATGATGCCTAGCTAAAAAAAGAAGATTCAAGTTCCAAGTGGTTTTCCCCTGTGTACGCTATCACAAGATGATCATTACTACAGTTAAGTTGAAGTAAAGTCATAAATCTTGATCTTCTCTAACGAAATGAGTCTGGGCAATACAGCGGCTTCTGTGAAGGTGGAGAGAAATATGGTCTACATCTAACCAGACGTGGTCTGAGGTTGTCTAGTATTGTACTTCGAGACAGCATTAATTACATTCTCAGACTTCCCAACTGACAGCTCTAGCACACAATTGTGTACAATACACACATTTGTGTGTATTCCAACTGCTATTCTTTAGAATTATTGGGTTTTACTTGCTGATACTTTATTTATTTGCTGAGACTTGTCACAAGACATTTCAACTGAGAATTAGACTGAAAAACTAAGAATAAAGAGAGTGCACAGGGAAGTGTGACAGGATGGTGTCCAACAAATGCGGGATTGAAATCCACAGTGTCACAAGTGTGGTATCTGTCCGGTCCTGGCGTGTTACGCCATCACGCCACCTCATAGCATTTCAGTCTATGAGGTTGTGTCGAACTGTATAATCCACTTCATGTCTGAAACCTGTATTTATCAGCACTGTTCCTGCTGTGATTGTCAACCTCTACTTCTTATATTGATTACAAAGTCAGTTCCACTCCTGAAAAGATTTTGGGCAGCATGTGTGTTACTCAGACATCATACAGTAGATGTGGCTTTCAATTGCAAACCTGTAGCGAAGGAAACCTACATTATATTTAGTTGTACTGGATCCCCACAGAGATAGATAATGATGGTCATGATGGTCATGCTGGACCTCCAAAAGGCATTTGACACTGTAAACCACTCAATTCTAATTGATAAGCTGAGGGCGATTGGTTTTGATTGCACATCACTAAATTGGATGAGATCTTACTTGGAGGGTAGAGAGCAAGTGGTTGACATCAACGGAACCATGTCCTCATCCCTCCCGGTGAGCTGCGGGGTTCCTCAAGGCAGCATTCTAGGGACGTTACTGTTCCTACTATACATTAACGACATGAATGCTGCCTGTAACTGCAAACTGTTCCTGTTCGCTGATGACTCGGCACTCCTGATCTCGGGTGAGGACAAGTTGCAAGTTGAGGAAGCTCTCAGCTCTGAAATCTCAAAAATCCGTACCTGGCTTACCGATAACAAACTGTCACTACACCTTGGGAAAACTGAATCCATTCTCTTTGGGACCAAACATTCCCTCAGTAAGATGAAGGTAAATGACTTCAAGGTCAAAGTCGATGACACAATCATCTCTAGCAAAGAAGAGATTACCTATTTGGGGATATACCTAATATGGGCAGAGTTTCCTCTTTTGTCAACCCTCAGGCCCTCAGGACCCTCTCAGGGGCCCTGATTCAGCCCCTTTTTGACTATGCTTGCTCCTCTTGGTACTCCAACACCTCAGTGTCACTGAAGACTAAGCTTCAAACCTCCCAAAACAAACTGATTCGACTACTTCTCGGACTGGGGCCCATGACCCACCTCTCTCCCACTCACTTTGCCAGCCTAGGCTGGCTCAGGGTGGAAGACAGGGTTAAACAACAAAAAATGGGACTGGTCTTTAAAATCGTAAATGCAGATTTGCCCGAAATGCCCCCTATACCTGCATATCTGTCTAAATACCTCCAAAAAGTTAGTGACACCCGCAGTCACGAAACTAGAGGGAGCGTAAACAACAATCTGGTACCACCCACCCATAAAACAAACATGGGCAAATTCTCCTTCTACAGCACGGCCACCAAGGTATGGAATAGTCTAACCCCAGCCCTCAAAAAATGCAGTTCGCTGGGCTCATTGAAAACAGCCCTAAAAACTCATCTTTCTGGAGGCCATAAGAGGAGGTAGTACCAGTTTCCCGGTAGACAGACGACCCCCCTCCCCTTTTTTTTGTATATATTTTTTCTTTTTCATGCTTTTTTCTTTTTCTTTTTTTTTTTGTACATAGTGGTATTTTTTCTCTGTATTTTTATGTAGATTTTTGAACTGTTTGGTTGCTACTATATATGTCTATGAAATTAATTCAAGGACCCCAACGGAAACAAGTCCGCAAGGACTTTTTTGGTCGGACCTTTTAGACAAAAGTATTATAAATATAACTGTGTTGTTTTACATTATTTTGCCTAATACAAATTTCAATCAATCAATCAATCAATGATAAATTAAATGCAGAAAGAAATGAAGATGAACCAGAGAGAGAGAGACAGGGAAAGAAAGAGACATGGGGAGGGGGAGGGGGTGTGCTTACTCACTTTGTTTGCATTTCTTACAGCCCTCCTCACAGGGTATACAGTCCTCATACTCTGGGTCTGCCACTTCACCTGATGGACAGAGAGGACAACAGTAAGGACACAGAGGGAGAGAGACAGACTTTCCCCAATAACTAAATAGACAACAGAGGATAGAGAGAGAGAGAGAGAGAGAGAGAGAGAGAGAGAGAGAGAGAGAGAGAGAGAGAGAGAGAGAGAGAGAGAGACAGACAGACAGAGAGAGACAGAGAGAGAGAGAGAGACAGAGAGAGAGAGAGAGACACAGAGAGACAGAGAGAGACAGACAGACAGACAGACAGACAGACAGACAGACAGACAGACAGACAGACAGACAGACAGACAGACAGACAGACAGACAAATAGACAGAGAGAGAATATACAGTGAGAGACAAAGTGGACAGATAAATGGACAGTAAAGTACAAGGCCACCTCCCGTGCCAGCCATAGGTGTGGATGCAGGTTCTGGTTGAGCCTGTCTGAAGGGCTCTGGGTACACAATGTGTTCAGACGTGTCTGCCACATGTGGTAAGAATTTCCCCTCTTCCTTCCCCTGCTTGACCTTAAACACTCACAAACACACTCTAATCCTTCCTCCACACTCTGGCTGGCTTTTTCTCAATACTGCCATTTCTCTCTCTCTCTCTCTCTCTCTCTCTCTCTCTCTCTCTCTCTCTCTCTCTCTCTCTCTCTCTCTCTCTCTCTCTCTCGTTCAATCACTTAGACCCTATATATTGCACTTTGTTGAACATAAATAGCAAAAATAGCTGAGCTACAAACTCAAAACACATCGCAACTCCACATGTTGCGAGCTTATATTTGGCTGAATATTTGTCTCTTTTCACTATTATGACATATGCCCAGACTAGGGAAGCTAGGGTTCATTTGGTTAACTGAGACTTGATGCAGTCCTTGAAGTGATATGGTGTCTCTCCTAAATCTAACAAATTCTGTTGTACTGTGCCAGGTGATGGTAGTAGAACCCCCCCAAAAGCTCAGCAAATACCCTGCATTAGATCTGTACCATACCCAGTGACAGCCATTGAGGAAGTCCTTCGATCCCACATCTGTCATACAATACTACTGAAGAAAGTAGAAAGTACCGTTCCACCATATGTTTTAACCACATGAATCCTACTATCCCTATTCTGTGCATGTCATATATGCAAACATTCAGAAAATATATAGGCCAACATTCGGGGAAACTTGCAGATTTACAAACTCACAATGTTGCGATGCATTGTGAGCTTGTAGATCTGCTATTTCACATACAACAAAGTAGGGTTTAAGTTGTTAAAATCCTGCACCAGCATCTCTCACCATCACCACACTCCAGTGGAACACAGAGTCCATCTCTGAGGTTGTGTGCTGGACTGCAGTGAAGGCATCGGTTAACTGCAGTACAAACGGTACAGTTGGCGGAACATGGCTCACAACGTCTCCTCCAAGAGTGGAAATACCCCTTAGGGCAGGTGTCACGACACTCTCCCTCAAACAGATATCTGTCCACCCTAAACTTATCTAGATGGAGGATGAATAGAGTGAGAGAATGAAAGAGAGAGAGAGAGAGAGAGAGAGAGAGAGAGAGAGAGAGAGAGAGAACAGGGAATTACCATGTGAGCACCATCTTTTTAAAAGTACATGAACACACAAACTAAATGCGGACACACAATACACACGCTCATACGAACTCTTCTACACATGCATTAAATACAGAAATACACCTGTACACACCTGTACAAATCTACTGAAAGGTTTAATTATGAATCTGATGAAAATAGCTGTTCATAACAATACATCCTAGTTACTGCACACTGTTTTAGCATCCAAAGCGATAATCAAGGCATTGACAACTCTTGTGAATGTGAAGAATCACTGCTCTGCGCATTTTGAAACGTAAAAGACTGTTTCTTCCCTGTTCCCTCAGCACGTCTCCCCTTGACTTTTATCCAACTCACTCTCAATCTCTTCCATTGTTCCCTCTTGAGAGAGGTTGGAGATTGAGGTTGGCCTCAACCTCAAAGTTTCTTATTCAAAGGTCAGTGTCATTAAATGGCTGCTGGACGTCTACCAGTATTTGTGCATGCATTCATGTGCATCTGCCTTTGAGTGTGTGCGGATGGAGGCAGCGCGCTATCAAGTGTACCCCGTATGACTGGCTGAGATAAGGGAGCTTCATTTGAGTGAGAAATGAATCAGACACACATGGAGGGTCTTGTCATGTTATTATTGTTATGTCTCATTGAGCTTCAGACAAACCCGCAGTTAAATGGAACCACATTTTCAAACACTGTCTGACAAACTAGCTGGTTAATTGAGAGTGTCTGTACACACGTGAGAAAGTGTGTGAAGGATAAATCTGGTATTAATCATCTCCTTGGCTGTCTGGTCTATAAGGGCGTGTGTGAGTGTGTAACCGTATCTCTCTAGTGTAAATACACATTCTGAGAGCCACAATACTGCCTGTAATACACACACACACCCCCACACACAATGTTATTATTTTAATGTATTTATTTATTTTGGGCATTTTTTATTGCTTTACTAATTTCCTTGCTAAGCCAGGTCCTGCACATACGTACATACGTTGGGATAGTCAGTGTCACTGTCCTTTTTTTTTTTTTTTTTTTTGCTTTTTTTTTTTTAGGTTTATCTAGGTGTTTCTATACGTTATTTTGAAGGTACTGTAAATGCACTGTGAAAACAACACAGCGATGCATTGATCTTAAAAATAAAATGTAGCATATTTTTGGATACTTGCGGAAGTCGAGAACGATGCAAGTTGGGAATGCATGCCTCACCCAGTCACCCGGTTATGCAATACCCATTTTACCAGTTGTATCTATTGTTAGAGTACCCGTATGCTTGTCTGTGTCCCTTTTATGACCATATATGAAGATCTCTGTATCTGTCTGTGTCCCTTTTATGCCCATATATGAAGATCTCTGTATCTGTCTGTTTGACCCTTTTATGCACTAAAGAGGGTCAGCGTTTCTGGACAACCGCTGACCCAACCGACTTCACGCCGGGCACCACACCCTCTTGGGTTCTCGGTCACACGTGTGTCGAGTTTGAAATCGATTGGACGGACATTTCTCTAGATACATGAAGGACAGCTACGCACACTGACACGCATGCAAAGATTTCGTGCCTTCTCCCACAGTTTTCGTGGCACACAGACGAGTCATAATGTCAAATCACCCGGCTTCATCTGGAATGGTTTACTTGTATTTTGCTAAGCTATTTGTTTTATAGTTCAATAAAAATGTATTTAATGCTGAATACAAATGTCCCATATCTATCAGAAAATGTGACAGACAGCTTTTTTTTCTCAGAAACCAAAGGGCTACAGTTGCCACAAATGTATTTTTCCTTGGATTTCGTCGATTATGACACAACACAACTCACATTTCTGTCAAACTGGATTTTCCGCCATTTTGAATTTGATTCAAAACACACTTTTTGCTACTCCTGCTATTGATTTTGTCCAAACCTCACAAGAGTTGGCACACGTGATCTCTGGACTCATGTGATAAAATTCCTTGGGTCCAGAGGGCCACAACCACGACTTGCGGCGGGGGCAACCACTTGCAATTTCACAGAATTACAGCTTTCTAGTGACTTACTGTATATCATTATTTTCTACCTTTGTCACAGCTGGTGCACTTGTCAGGGCCCCCGTCACTGCACTCTTGACAGGTATGGTGACAGAGGTGACATTGCCTCTCCATGGCATAGCGCCCCCTCCGGCAACGAATGTCACAGCGTCCTTCATCAAAGAACCTGCATGTTTGGGTTTGGTTGACATGAACATACAACATTAGTTTCAAATGCACAGTTCATCACAGATCCTGATAATGTTTTATGATGCCATGAATGTTTTTAATTGAGTCACTACAACACGAATATGTCTTACAACTATTCACCTTATTCCTAGCCGCGCCCACTGTGGGCCTGGCCATTCCCACTACCAGTGTTGCCATGTGTGTCTGCTTATAATAAGCAATGGGGCTTTAAAAAAAGTGTAGTTGCTTAATTGGGCTTGCTTTCTTATGTTTTTGGTTTGGTTTTTGTCCGCAGATTCGCAGACCCCCATCTGAAAATATGTGGTGCCAGGGACCTCCATACAAAACTTATGGTATTAAAATGTTTATTTCTTTTCCCAATATTTTTTGAAAATAGCAGATCTACAAGCTCATAACGTGTCGTGATGTGACATATTGTGAGCTTGTTGATCTGCTATTATCAAATAGCCGAGTCTTTTGGGCTTGTTTTCATAGACCTGGCCCCTTGTTTCTTTTGCTAAATCTGGCAACACACTGATTACCTGCATTACACCTGCAGTAGCCTACTAGGGAGGAAGTGAACAGATATTGAATGAAGCAGCACACAGAGAAAAACTCAATGGCGCCCCCTGTAAGAGGCAATGGCAGCACCCTGGAGAAGGCCAGGAATAAGGTTTCGACCCATGTGGGTCTTCATCAGATTCTCCAGTGTAATTTTTTTTGTTCAGTGCCTGTACATTTTTGTTGAGATGTGCGTGCTTCCCTTTGGACTGATAACTGTGCCTCAAGACTGGATAAATCATTGCTCAGTCTCACCGTGTGGGGGGACAGCTGATGCAGGCCTCTGTCTCAGGACCCATGCACTGCTGACAAGTGGCATCACAGAAGTGACATTTCTCTTGTGGACTCATATACTCTCCTGTGGATAATGACAGTGAACAGCTGCAATTCAATATACCATCTCTCCATCTAAATGGTTTTTGAACATGAAAACATTCAGAATCTATTTAAAGGCACTCTTTTGAGTCTCAAGACTACTATTTTGAATTGTTTAACTGTTTAATTGTTTTTCAATAAACATAGAGAACGATTTAGCTCTGAAATGGTTGTTAAAGGTGATTTTTCTTACTTGAATGAAAACAGACAGGCCCACCCAACCCCTCCAAACTACAGTAAATACAAAATGTTCATGTTTTTAAAACTGTCTGGATCTAAATACAATTGAGCCGCAACACCATAAATATAAACATATGCCTAGCACACAATGGTAATGTTTTCCTGCATCAGTAGGCCCATGGCCTATCGTCAGTTTCACTCTCAATACACATAAACTTGTAATGCAAAAGATGTACAGACAGACTGTCAGAGTCTGTCTGTACATCATCTTTTTCATTCCAAGTTTGAAGGTTAAGATGCATAGGCTCAAATGATCCAGCTTGGACTCATGGTAGCATTATGAAAGAGCTCTTACAGGGAGGCATAAACACTGTCTCAAGCTGCCCTGCCACCTTTGTATCAAATGTAAAAGATTTTAGTTCAGGGTGGGGGAGAGGTGGTATGATGTGTCTGTGAATCCTTCAAGGCAGCGGCAATAGGATGTTGTCTCTGGCTTTCTCTGAAAAAACGGATTGTTCTTTTCAAAACAAAAGAGCTTTTTTGTGTACAAACACAACAGACAGAAGCTTCCCATTCAGCAGAGCTGGACCGCAGCCTTTCAAACAGCCCCTGAATGTGCACCATCACACTCTCCCTTACACACATACTGCATTTCTCCCTCCCTCCCTCTCACTCATTCTCTTGCGCTCTCGCATGCACACGCACACACACACACACACACACACTCACACACACACACACTCTGAGGGAGCAAACTCCTTAAGGGACAGAAAGCAGCGTTCCTCTACTCAGCAAAAACACTATTTCTGACTCCACAAGGAGAAGAATGGAGTGCATCCCTTAGGGATCTCAAGCTTTCTTCTGTTATGAAAAAAATGACTGAATGACTGACCTTGTGATGTCATGACATTACCAACTATCTGCATACCTGAATCCCAATTCATTCCCTCATCCATCCCTATACTGCACTTCTAGGGAACTCCAAAACAAAGGGGTTTGTTTACACAAGTAAGACGCGCGAACACGGGAAGCGAACGCAAAAAAAATGAAAAAAAAAAGTTTAAAAAAAAGTAACCAATGAAAAAATAAAAAACAAATACAAAAAAAATCTGCGTTAAAAGGAGCATCTTAGAAAAATACAAATTCACAAAAAAAAAACTTTGAATGTTTTTGAACAATTCAACAAAGTGTTTGAAGTGCCTGTTTCACCCACTTCCGGGGGGCGGAGCCAAAATCCGAGCCCGAAGTATTTGTTCATAGACCCCCACTTAGGGGGGGTAGAAAAAGTTTCGGAGCGATTCGGGCACTTTTCATTTAACATGGGGTTTCAATGGGGAGTTTTTAGGAGCCTTCTCCGGGGCGTGGCTTCCGGGGGAAGGGGCGGGCTTAAACGCAACCTTGACAGGTGTGTTCAGTTTTCAAAGACCTTTCATTTGATGTATGGTACGTCTAAATTGGACATTTACTTATGTCAGAGGAGCTGCACACAGGCAGTGCACACAGAGACACAGAGAGAGAGAGACACAACCCGAGCACGGTTTCATAGTAAGCTCCACTTGCGCGGAGGCGCGCCGAATCCGCTGCGTTCGCAAATACACATGGTCATACACAAACCAGCATCTACGGATTATGTACAAAGCAGAAATGATGATCTACTGACGGAAAAGTGTTTCACTGGGCTATATAATCATAACTTTTTCAAATTTGACAGTCTATTCAGCAATAATAAAATGCAGCGATTACTAATTACTGTACAAGTCTGTGCCTATCTTTTAAAAATGTTTCGTAATATAGTGTGAAATTATTCAGCCTCCTCAAAACCGTATAATTATAGTTTAAGTGATTACATTTTGCAATACTTAAGCACTACACTCAAGAAAGCTATGTTGAATTGAGGACAATGTAGAGAGGTGTTTATATATACTCGCGCACCCACTCTTAAGCACCCCTCCGCAGGCGTTAAGTTAAGAGACATCCTGCGGCCGAGGGACCGCAGGGACCTGGTGGTACGAACTCAGTGGCCCCCTGGGGGGTACGAAGGGAACTTAGCACTAGCAGACTGACACCGGGCCAGGCCTCCCTCATCATGGGATTAACATGGTAACCGAATGCAGATCAAATTCTTTATATTTTCTGTACCCAATACCATTGTTCTCACCCTCCAACATCATGACATTTTTAATTTGTAAAAATAACAAATTAAATTCAAATGGGGGATGTAACACTAACTCACTCAAATAAGTCACATAATGAATGAGAAATATAAAGAAAAAAGCATGAACAGATTAAACATTTTAATAAGAACATTTAAGTAAAAAAAATGATTTTCAAAACTAGGCCTTTGAGTAACATTAATAATGCATTGTCAGGTATATCACAGGTACACAATAAAACAGTTTTCATAGGAGGAGAGGGGTGTATGCGTGTTTACTACCACACAATCTAAGTCAATTTGAGTCATCTTAAACAATGACCAAAAATACGTTTGTTAACCAAAAAAGGGATTCATCAATTTTTATTACAAATCATCAAGAACCATAAACAGTCAACAGTACAACAATTCATCTAATACTGTAATTGCTCAAGCTGCAGGAGTGAAAACCCACACAAATAGAATAAGAATCTTAAACATTTTGTTGTTCTTTATTGGAATCCAGTACCAGTCGAATAACCTTGGAGTTCCTTAGGTTGTAAGGTTCTGAGATTCAGGCAGACAGACAGACAGACAGATACACAGACAGACACCCTGATCCAAAGCCACACATCTGAAGCTTGTTTTGTTGTTTGTGGGGGGCTGCAACACCACAGTTTTCACCCAAAAATGCATGGGTGAGAGCAATTTGAAGTGCCTTTGTACAATAAAGGCTCAATGTTTGACATTTCAGAAAGAAAACATGAATATGCAACCTGAACATACCCCTGTAGTGCTTAAATCCCTTTTCCTGCTCCTGATGCTGAAACATTTACACCAGGGTGACCATTCACTCATGATCGAACTCTATACTTTATTGATAAGGCATTCATTTTTGTATTACGTCTTATTACTATGACTACTCTTCCTGTGAAGCAGGTTTAAATATTGTATTTTTTTATCTACTTCCTGAACAAACTGAGATGATAGTGAATAGAACCCCCCCCCCATCTGTCTACCTATTATGCTTAATAATCTGTCGTCCAACTGTGTCGCATGTCAAAAATAGCAGATCTACAATCTCACAATGCGTCACGGATGCGACGTGTTGTGAACTTGTGCATCAGCTATTTTTGCCATGTGGCATCATCCTACGACAAAGTATAAATCAGGCTTTAGAGATCACTATCAGCAAATGAAACGCACTTAAAATGAAAACATTAGTTTTTGTGATCGCTGAGCCTCCACACCAGATATGTTAAGCAATACTTCAGTTGGTATACGCCACCATTACAATAAAATAATCTTATATACTCCTAAAACTCAGTTTTGTTTGAAAATATCATAGCGATGCACCAATACTAACTGGCTGGAAAAGGTATTGGGGAACTTCTGCCAACGGCCACGTGATATATTTTTCACACATACAAGGATCTTCCATTTTCTCTAGGGATATGGATTATACCTCAATCGTTTGATCAAACAACTGCAAACGAATCATCCAAGTGTGGATTGTTCATCAGTGGTAATTGTTTGGATCAGTACATGATGATAGCAATGTTTAACCACAGGAACCTCCAGGGATCCCCAGGTCCTTAAGGGACCAGGAGGACCTTAAGGAGGTCCTTAAGGGACCAGGAGGTCCCCAGCAAAATGAGGAACAGTTTAAACACTTATGCCCCATTTTAACAAATCTTCTCTTATGGGGGTCCCTGACACAATCTTTTAAAATGGGGGTCTGTGACCAAATACATATCAATTTGGGGGTCCTTGACATGAACATATTTGAGAACCACTGGCTTAAGTGGTTAAACCTTTTAGTAGTGTGAATCATTATTGGCAGTTAAAAAAGGGGTATTGGTGCATCCATACTAACGGAGTCATTTTCACTGCCAAGTTTATTACTCCATACAGAAAGATCCGGAAGGAATGACTATTGACGTGCTATAGTACCACAGTAATGAATCAATGCTGTCTGGTCTTACATCAAGGAATGTTGGCCTTCCCCTCCGCCACACCAAAAGAGACAAAAACACGCATCTCTCTCTCTCACACACACACACACACACACACACAAACACACACGCGCACTTCACGAACTGAGGTGATTTTGTTCACTCATGGGCATCAGTTTGTATATGGTCCCACTGTAAATCCCAATTTATACTCCGTGGTATGGTGGTGTCGCTTACCGGCAAGAAATTATTTTCAAGCCAACATTGTGCAATGGACTATAAATGAAGCATTAAAACACCTGTATCTTCAAGTGTCTGTTTCCGTTGAGTGTATGTATACGTTAGGTATCCATGTGTGTGTGTGCATGTGTGTGTGTGTATGTACGTACGTATAGTATATGCATGTTTATCTGCATAAGGTGTGTAATGACCTGCATGTATGAATTGTTGTTTATTTACACACAGACACCTGGGGCCTTTCCTACTGTACATGAATCAATTGCCACATGTGCATCGTTGATATTGGATAGCATTGGAGGAAGAGGAGCCAAAATAAAAATGCACAAAGACGTAATGAGAGATTCACAGGCTGAATGGCTCCTGCTTAGCTACACACCCTACACTGGCAACAAAAAAATAGAAGGTACAATTATTTTGGCATCGATGCTTTGGTCACAAAATACCGACACTTTTGCTCATTTGTTCTGTTTCACTTTTGTTTTTGTTTGCTTGTTTGTTCTTGAAGTAAGTCCCAGTCATTTTACACCCTGACCGCGTGCGCATGTCCCACTACAGGAGAAAAAAAAGGTAGGTTTGTTGTAGTCCTGTCATCGCACCTCCGATGCAGTCCCTTAAAGAGGCACAGATTCTCTTATAAATTATGTGACTATGAATGTGTGGGCTGAGAGGTTTGAGGAGGAGGGGTGCCCCTTGTTCCCCTGCATCCGGTTACGCCCCCCACTTATGCCCGCTGAGGACGTTCTGTCACCCCTTTTGCGAACACGTTCTGCAGCACAGCTGCTGCAGCACTTTCCTCTGGCAGAGATTGTTCTTTTTTACGAGCACACAGAAACTGCCTTCCGCCCAAGATTCTTCATTTGCTTTCCATAGAGCAGAAAGAAGAGATGAAGGGGAATGGCAGGAGGAGGGAGGAGGAGGGATGAAAAAAACAACAACAACAAGGTGCACACACAGCGTAGAACCATCATAGGTTGGTCAGGAGCAAAAGGCAGAGCCATGTGATTGGTCAGGAGAGGGGTCAGGTGACAGGAAGAGTTTTGAGGATCCAATCACAGGTGTGATGTTCATCGAGGTGGGAAAAACGATCGTAGTCCCGCAGGAATGATTGGATCCATGTCAGGAAAAGGGGAACACAGATTTGGGAGGAAAAAAAGAGAAACAGTAAGAAGACAAACGTCACACAATTTAACAGATGTTTGATTTCAAGTCAAAAGGTAGTTTTGCATAGGTGAAAACATTTGAAGTGGACCACCAGTCTGCCATGAGAATTACGTTTTAAGTTGTCTTGTTGCCAACTGCACTAAACATTTACCAGTAAAACTGTGAGCTTCATCAGGCATTTGGATCTGATAAAGGGCCAAAACATGACCAAAATATTGTGAATTATTAAATATTGGGAGCTTAAAGCTACACTATGTAACCTTTTTTGTGAATACATTTTTATTTTGACCAATCTGTATGGCAGAGTATGCTAATACAATATAACCAACATAACTGTGGTGGTTGTAAATGGTCTCCCAGCTCTTCTATTGAGACATTTATATCCTGTGGTCTGGTTTGACCACTACTGGATGACAAGTGGTACTGCCTGAAGGTCAAAATTCAAATTTCTCCCCTGAACAGGCATGCAGGCTCTATTAGCTCAGTGGTAAAAATGTTACCACTTGGGTGGGGGACTCGGTTTCAAATCCGGAGTAGAAAATTCAAGTTAAGAGTGTAGCTTTAATTATCAGTGCGCAGCTATTTCTTCCTATTATTATCCTTTTATCCTGCACCTGATCCCAGTCAGGTTGGATATTGTCACTGACAGGCGGAAACCTTTAAGTCCAAAGCCATTACTTTTCAGGAAATGGAAAAAAAATAACATGTGTTCCAATGGATCCAATGTAGCTATCTATAAGCTCGCAACATGCAACCAGTTGTGAAGCTTATAGGTCAATTATTTTTGCTACTTTAACATGACACTGTCATATGACTAAGTATAAAATAGTGCATTCATTTATGAAAAAACATGTAAAAAAAATGTAATATGGAGATAAGGTTTCTGAACGACAGTGACGATATACACACACCAGCTCACATTTTCAAAAATAACCGGTGAAAAACAGACTGAGGGTGCACTTTGACTAAGTAAAAATCTCCATCATCATCATCATCATCATAACCAGAAAGGACACACAGGAGATATATTTTTATCCTGAAATGTATCACAGACTGGTAAGGTTTATGGGCGTTTTAGCGAAAAGGTCATAGTAAAGAGCGAACCCAGCAATTATGAACCTTGTTAGTTGTTAGCCACATAACCAGATCATCACCTTGACCAGTCTGTAATATACACTACAGTATATAGGATATGACCATTAAAATAGCAAATGTACTGCGTTAAAATAGCCTTTCATAACTCCAAAGCATGCACAATTTAAACAAGACTGGAGCAATAGAGCATGCAGCAATGAAAATAGAGCGAGTGGAATAGAGTGTTAAAATAAAGTAGACAAGCCAGTGTTGACTAAGCACGTTGAAAGGAAGCAGTTGAAAGGAAGCGGTTGAAAAACAGATAATGAAATAATACAGAATAATACAAGTTTCTTAAAGAGACGTGAAAAATATGTTGGCAGGCAGTGCGTGCCGGTGTGAATGCGCCAGCCCGTGCGTCAAAACCAATTACACCGTTTAACGAGTACGCTTGAACTGAACCTTTAGATAAATAGTGAAAAGGTTGAACAGACAGGACTGAGCAACGTTGCAGAGCAGAGCAGATCAGATCAGTGAGCAGTTTGATGGGTTAGTAAAAAGCTGAAAATGAAAGACAGAGACCAGTGTGTTCTCTGCTGTTATTTTACGCCAAAGCTCCCTTTGGCAGCCACTGTGCATCTGCCCTGTGACAATTTAATTCAATTAGGAATGCAAAATAGCATGCATTTAAGCAATGCATTCTCAAAGCGTATGGAGATCTATCTACAACTTAGGCCTATTGCACACTTGATCTACACAGTAAAACCTTCAGTGTCATTTTAACTCAGAGTTACTGAACAAATAGACAAATTAACCAACCACATGAACCCTGACATTGGAAAATAGCCCATCTATAAGCTCACAACAGCTTGTAGATTGGCTATTTTCGGCAAAGACATTTGGTAGACTATAGAGGGGGGGAAAGGATGGGGCCAAGCACAGAGCCCTGGGGGACCCCGGTCAACAAAGTATATAGTGTTTAATTAACACTGAGTATTTTACTGTGCACACAAACAACTTGGTGCCACACATTGGATCCACCAGGACAGTGGATTGGATATGCCTCAACATATACTGTACATGTACTGTACATTTATTTATAATTTGGAAACACAATACTTCAAGAAATCATTATTGTGAGAATGTTTTTTTTAATAAAAATGAACGTGAATGTATGTATGTATGTATGTATGTATGTAAGTATGTATGTATGTATGTATGCATGTTTATTTTTTCTTATAATACAATTACAATTATATTGATTTTATTCTTTAAATGCCTTACAATATATGCATGTAGTACTAACGTATGTATTTTTTCTTGCTGTTGTGGCTTATATCGGATCCAATACACAACAAGTTGATCAAGGGTTTCAATTCAATTTCCCCATGCTAGTCAAGAGAAAGTTTCATAGAACAGAAAGCTGATAACTCACCATCTTTGCAGATGGTGCTGACCACACAAGCTGTAGCCTCCAGGTTGTAGCCACTGACACAGCTGCTGCAATTATTTTCACCAGGCCCTGTGCACTCATAGCAGCTATGGTCACACCTATGGGTGCAGATTTGGCAGTGTCATCACTCTGTAGAATATTACTTTGTATTACTATATCTCTCACTAACAATTGTAACAAAGGGTATATTTCAAAGTATGAAATATGGCTTAAATGATTAGAACCAGGAAAAGACAACACATTCACGATATTAGGATATGAAAAAAATCCCAGACGATATCTAGTCTCGTATGCCCAGCCCCACATGGAATGGATATCAATTCATGGCTGGTCATACTTTGCTGGGAGACCCAATGGCATTTATTGCTATGGCTGGATACTATAACCAACACATCTTCATATTGAACAAACACCTTCACAGAAGCCCCCATGAATTGATTACTTCAGCAGCCCACTTGCGTTTTTGACACAGAAGCATGGCGTTTCTATGAATGGATATGTCTCTTCTATGCATTTATTTCTATGGGAGAAGCTGACAAAAGGGTTAATGGTCAAATGTGTGAGGTGTCAGAATTCTCTACCTTTAGGCATGTAAACTGGTTAGGGGTGAACATCCCAAACACATCACACATGACTCTTTTGCATTCATCACTCTTTTGCTTTGAATAGCCATAGATGTGTCACTCTTTCGCTTGAGTAGCCATAAATTACTCTTTCACTTTGAGTAGGCAGGCATAGATCACTGTTTTGCTTTTAGTAGCCATACAGTACTCTTTTAATAGGAACGCATAACTCTACTGTTTTAAGTGAGCAAGCATAACATCACTCTTTCGCTTCCCCCCCCCCCCCCCCCCCGCCCCGCAAGACAGGGAATGGTAAGAATAATATCCAAGTCTCTAATTTTTGGAAATAAAGTTCACTGAGGGTCAAGAAGTTGTCAGGAAGTATACCAATACTGCCAAAGTTTTGACACAGCACAGGTCTGCTGTGGTGTTTTCCCTTTAATTTGCAGGAGCTTATTTAGGGTTTGACAGACATTTATTTTGGTCCAGTTTTGGTTCTGGTCCCCAAGAGAAAAACTAGCTTGGAGGCCTGAAACCTCTCTGTCATGAGCACATTAAGAGAATGATTGACAGGTACACACAGTATATTGGTGTTGATATACACAGTTAATGTAGAAGCTGTTTATATGTGTGGTGACTTGAATAGTCGAATTGCAGATTTGAAAGATTATGTTGATATAGATCATATACTCACAAGGACTGTATTGGACACAGGTATAAATGAACATGGGCAAGCCTTCATTGAATTCCTGAATGATTCTAAATTCTGTGTGCTTAACAGAAGGCTGAATCCGGAAAATTATAACTTCACGTTTATTTCTGCACAGGGTTCAAGCTGTGGTAGACTATATTGTGACCCCACATGCCAATTAAAAAAAACTTGCCATGAAGTGTTTACACACCCTCTGAACTTGTACGCAGAGTTGGATATGAAGCTGCTAAATTGTTGGATGAGCACAGGAGACTGCCTGATTATTTGGTGCTTTGAAGGTGACACAGAAAGCTGCCTGACAAGGCAGAGATGTGAAATGATTAGACTGTGGAACTGCTTTACTCAAATGCCAGAAGAGAGGCTTGATAAAAGTATAGTTAATTGGAGCAGAACACATAATCATCTGTGGATAAGAGAGGTTTCTTAAATCTTCTCACGCTCTGATCTAAATATATATTTCATGAATAAATTGTATGAATAATATATAGTAGTAATATAAATAAATGAAACAGAAATTGTTAATGTTACATCAGGAGCAATTTAGGGTAGACATTTTGAAAAATGCTAAGTTAACAAATTATGTTCAATTTAAAGAGTATGTCACTGAACCTTATGTTGAAATGTTGAATTTAATTTAAAGCAAGGACAGAGGTCCCTCTGTGCTCAACAAGATCTGGTTCCCTACCTCTGGCAGTTGAGACGTCTTGGTGTATGTACATGTAGCATATATACACCAAGACGTCTCAACTGCCTGTCACATTATGTGAATCATGTAAGTGTCTTTTGAGCCCATGTGGGCTGGACATCTTGTGGTGGAGGACACTATAATAAATAATATCAATCAATCATACAGGTAGTGTAGGCTGACTTACTTCTTGCATGACCTTAGCGCCTGTCCACCATCTGAGGTCTGCTCTGCCAGGTAGTAGCCAGTACTGCATGTTGTCACACACCTCCATTCCTCTAGCAAGTATCCCTCTGCACACTTGGTACATGCCTCTATCCCTGTACCTGTAACAAGATGCAAACAAGCTTACCATGTGATCAGAGCAACTAACTGATTTAATCGATTATAATTAAAAAAATTGAATAATAATCGATCCCTATTTTGGGCATGTTTTTATAGGAAATAAGTCACACAAAAAATCAAAAATAGTGAAAGTAGCTGATCTGCAACACGTCATGTTGCACGTTGTGAGCTTGTAGATCAGCTATTTTCAAGTAATAAGTAAGTGATAAATAGATAAGTAATCAACAGAAAAATCGCTAAGAAAATAATCAATAGTTGGAGCCCCCCTACAACACTGAGTAGCACAGTAGTAAAGGTGGGAGAATATATTCTCAATTGAAATTAATGCACATTTGAAGATGTTCCGTACCTGCACAGGTGGCACACGCCCGATGGCAGGGCTCACAGGTCCTTCTATGCCCATTGTAATAAGTTCCTGGGTCACAGGTCATCTGACACTTGTTTCCTTGGAGACTGGACACAAACAATGCCATGCACACGGTTACAAGCCTTTCACACAGGACTGGCATAGGCGGCACGTACAATTGATGCTCGATGAAGAGTGGTGCAGTCTCTGGTGTGGCAGATCTACAAGCTCACAATGCGGTGCGATGTGAGCTTGTAGATTGGCTATTTTCAGCAAAGAGATTTGGTGTAGAGGGTAAAAAGGAGCCCGGGGGAACTGTAAGTGGTAAACTGTTAGAGCAGGAAACTGTTTGTGAGGAAAAAAGGGATTTTCTATCTAAATCAACGGGACTTGTTAATCCAAAAAGGTGGAAATCCTGTGGAAGCATGTTTCCATCACTGATTAAAAATTCCCCTCCCCCCTTCTGATTTTATGTCTCCGAATGAGACAGAATGAGTTTTTTTTCCCCTTACAACTGCAGTAAAATATAAAGCCAGAATTGCAAGGAAAAAAACTCACAATGAACTATTATCTATATTATTTAGTGGCAGAAATGGACTTCAATTAATTAATGATGAAAGAACTAAAAAGAAAAAAGGAACCTGACAAATTACACATTAAGGGAGAACTACTGCTGAATCATAATCGGTCATGCTGATTTGTAGTAGTTTTTTCTCAGTTATTTACAGTAAATCTCGAAATTCCGGCCAAGTAGAAGTTAATCACTAAGCTTTGAGATAACGCTTGTAGAAAAACAACCCAACTTTAGCTCCAATGATACTTTACTTTGAGTGGGTGGTCAGGACACTGACTGGCCTTTCGCTTTTAGACAAGTATTCAGGAATGTGACCATCCTGCAGTTTAATTTAAGGTATATATGTACTTGTGCACTTAAAGTGCATTTATTTGAACTCATACACATTAAAATCCTTGTTGTTCATTTATAACTCCGAGGGTGTGCAAATGTAACCAAATGTAACTAAATGGAGCCTTAGGGGTCCATTTAGTTACCTTTGCACACTCTTAGACTTAAATAAACAATTTTTTTACAATGGCAAGCGGAGGGGCAAAAGTCCATTAGAGAGCAGGGTTGGAGGTTATAAACCCAGTTCTAAGAAGTCAAAGTGAGGACAGGTTGGTCCTGACTCTGTGCTGAGTTGAAAACCAGCTGGGCTGTGTTAGCTAATGTTTCCCAGAAAGGGTCTGGTTTGGTCCTCACTTCCTCCTCTCCTCCCCACCAACCATAAACGGTGTACTGAATTGGAGAGGGGAGACATTGTGTCTGAGTGCATGTGTGTACGTGCATCTGTCTTATTGTGGTCTCGCCGGCGCTTGGAGACTACTATTCACATGTGTCCCCCAGCTCCGTCTCTGACTATACTCGCTGGGTTCAGGACCACAATGTTTCCAAATGTTTCACAAGTGCTTCCTTCATGACCTATCAGGGATCCCAGCACTCTGGAACGCCCTATCCCGTATCAGGTCAAGTGCGGTCACTGTGGTTTAAAGAGGTTGCCGTGGAAGTGGCCAGAAAATGAACTGGGACATGTCAGGATAGATAACTGACTGGTTCAGTTCAGGGGCTCTTAAAATACAGGTCAGAACTTAAAACCGGCCACAGGTTTACTTGTTGTGGGTATCCACATGACAAGAGTACAAGGACTTTATTAATATGCCTGGGTCATAGGATGAAACTTACAGTAATGTACTTTTTTAGTCCCAAGTGGAAAAGGTTTAAGAACCCTTGGATTCAATAGTTTACAAAGCTAACCCAAACCGCAAAGAGACGCACGCTAGCCGAGTATAGCAAGACTCCTACTGCTTTGGACTCAACGGTTTGAAATCTTTTACATTGAATTCCTACTGCTTTGACTGGACAAACGTTTACTCATACAAGTACAATAATTGTATGCCCTATATATGGCCTTTTGGGGCTATAGAATAATACCATGTGAGGATTTCTCCCACTATATCCATGATTCTGTTGCATTTGTTTTGATAGATAAGGTGCAAAATAATGCTCTCAGGTTAAGCCAAACCACCACATTGTGATGGAAACCATACATTGTATTATTACAACTTTATTTCAGACAACAGCCGTTAGAAGGATGTGTTGCATTCATAGGTCAGCTGTCTGACAGTAAAGAGTTCAATGGGAACATGTTAAGTGCTTGGTTCAGCATGGCTAAGCAAAAAGCTATCGATCAAATTCTACCTTCATGTTGCTATGTGTCTGGAAATGGGATAATGGGTAGCTTATGCCAGAGGTTCTCAAACATTTTCATGTAAAGGATATGTATAATGCCGTAGAGTCCCATTTGAAAATGCTTCGTGCCAGGCACCCCCATAAGAGAAGATTTTTCAACATTTGTCAAGATCTTTCTACATTTTTCAAAAATAGCTGATCTACAAGCTCATAACGCATCACATCGTGACACGTTGTGAGCTTGTATATCGGATATTTTTTAATAGCCAAACAATGTAACAGGGCTCATATGTTTCAACTGTTCCTCATTTTGCTGGGGACCCCCTGGAATGCCCCCCCCCCCCCCCCAAACAAATAATCAATTTACATTTTGTAACATTTTTTTAAACGTTCACCTATGATGACATGCCCAAAATAGGGATGCCAGGTTAGTTAGTTACTTCAGTAGTTAAGTAGTTTTGAACATTTTATTAGGCAAAAAAGGTAAACAGCACAATTACATTTATAATACTTTGTCTAAAAGGTCAGTCCAAAAAAGTCCTTGCGGTCTTGTTTCCATTGGGGTCCTTGGTATTCAATTCACAGACACATATAGTAGCAACCAAACAGTTAAGTTACCTCATCCCTGGTTTACATTCTGTGCAGATACTCGAGGTGGTGCACCTCTTGCAGTTCTCAGGACATCTCCTGCACATGTTGGAATCTGGAAGACGGAAGGTCAGTCAGTCATACACAGTGACTAATACGAACCAGAAGTCTGGTCACATTCAAAATGAAGGAGTGGATGAAGGGAGTAGGGGAAAAGCAGAACAGCGAGGGTAAAGGTGAAGAGGGAGGGTGAGAGGGCCGATGTGTGGCGGAGGAGGTGAACAGGAGGCAGGGGAGGGAACGGGGCTGAACAGAAAATGTCATGAGGCTGAGGTGGTCAGAGATGTATTATACTGTAGAAGAGACGGCAGTAGCCGATAGGGCAGACAGCAGTGCAGAGTATATGAAAATTTCAAAGGGTAGACTATATGCCATGATACACCTTTGAGACATTGCACATGGGCAAAAAGTCCCCATCCCCCAAAGAAAAAAAGTTAAAAAAATTAAATAGTGAAAATAGTAAGCTTTCACCTTGTGAGCTTGAGGATCGGATATCTTCACTAGTTATCATACGACAAAGCATATAGGGCTTCATTTGTTAAATCTACATGGATTGCAGTTTTACTGTCACAGAACACACTAAGCAACATTCCCTAAAAATTGTTTCCACGAATCATGACATATGTTGTGTCAGCAAAATCGGATCGTGTTTCTACGAATTAGGGGGAAGGAGGGAGGCTAAAGCCTAGTTCAGACCAAAGATTTGTGACGAGATTAAACTGATTTAAACATTATTCATACTGCCTCCTAGAACAGTGTCACAAGCCGAAAATAAAATACAAGCTCACAACGCGTTGCATCTGTGACGCGTTGTGAGCTTGTATTTTAGCTTATATGAGCTTATATGTCTGCCATTTTTGGTGTGCGACAGCATCGTAGAACAGAGCCCGTTCTTGGGTATTTTTACTTCCCAGAATCTGAAAATACAGGATGCTTTCCACAAAGATATAGAAGGATCACGCACAACAAACAAGGTTAATTTCTTTATTTCTTTCCAGAGAAAATAGAGATATTTCTGTGAAAAGCATCGTCAGTGAAAGGTGCAGTGTTTTCAATTCAAATTAATGTATTTTCAGTGAGGAACTTTGTGTAGAAAGTATTACAGATGTTATGGTTAAAATGGTCAGTAATGTCAGTCATTACGGTCTATGATAAAACCTGAGCCCATTGATGTTGGAAACAAATGTTATCATTATTTCCAAAAATCGTTTACTTGGCAAAGAGTACAGAGGATTGTTAATATGGCCGGCATTAAAGTCTGCAACCCACCATGCTCCAAGAAGAACCCATCCGCACAGCTGGCAACGCAGGTGTTGGAACCCTCGCTGAGGTGGTACCCCACCCTACAGGTGGTGCACTGGTCGCTGCGGCTACCAACACATGTTTCACATGACGACCAACACTTCTTGCAGCGCTTCCTGTCGTCACGGAAAAACCCACTGGGACACTCGGGCACACACATCCTAGAAAAGAGAAAAGAGAGAGGTACAGTAAGAAGGAGAGAACATGTGGAATGGAAGCGTGTGTGTGTGATAGGGATAGTTGGACGGTGATGGCGAGGGGAAAAAGGAGGTTGACAATTTTGTATGCTAGTAGTTCATATGGACTTGTTGAACAGGGGAAACATCTGAGTAATGAGGGTCCATCCATTTTTACACTCTCAGGGGCAAATTCACAAAAGGATTGCACAGCTTTAATGGCTGTTAATCTTCTCAAATGAAGCAAAAATAAACTGTGTAAACTTAAAGGGTTGTCCACACCAGGAATGATAACTATAAAGCTCATTATAATGATAGATGATGTGAGCATCCACACTGATGAATGATAACATTTTGCTTGAATGTGACATGTACATTGGGATGGATATTGATTGGATATCGGTGTTTCTATTATTAATCAAATCGCTGTGAAAGTGATCCCAATGACATCATTCCCCACTGTTGTTGTCGTTATATTTGTAGTGTGGACTCCACCAACCGGGAACAAGTTTTAAAATGACATATTTAGTTATTGCTACAGTTATTTGATTGAATACTTTATCAAAGTGCAATAATTAAGAATGCTAAAATGGATAAAATCACAGAAAAGCCATAGACTGCGGTCCAGTGTTCTTGTTATGGACGGCCCTTAATTCTCAAAGCACCAGCAAAAGGGTGAAATGCACCCTTTTGCTCTGCACTGCCAAGTAAATACCATCTCAGTGCTACGGTACGACACCATTTGCACATGTTTATATTGAGGTATACATTTGGCCCAAACCTGCCCTTTTATATTCAAATGGGCCTCATTGCAGAAAAAAAGAAGGCCAATTCAAAAACACCAACACCAGTGAAAGTTATTAGCGTCTTCAGAGAGTTGGTGGTAACTGAAGCACATGTATACGGTCTGTCACGCCCAGACTTTCTAGTGATCATGGCGGCAGCAGTTATTATAACCAGACTACGGCCTCATGCTCATGAGTAGATATTTAAACCCTCTACTACAGGTGTGTCAAACTAATTTGAGGTCATGGGCCGATTGGCCAAAATGCGACTTTGACACATTACTTTTTGTCTATACATGGGTGCATTCTCCCAACGCTGACAGGCACAGATGTAGTCATTATATTCGGTCATAACACACAAAAATTATGGGTAAGATCCTTAGGCTAGGGATTTCAGGTCTAGGACTAAACAGGAATGTTTACACTAGTATATAGTATTTTATTTGGACTTCATACATTGTCCTGTGTACAGCAGCTTTCAGCCTGCAGGGTCCAAGCATCTAACGGCCAATCAACGTGCCTACGGTGCACGCTGTGCGTTCTATGATGAAACGAGTGTGCAACCAGTGGACTTAATTGTGGCAAGGTAACCCGTGTAATTATCTTTTACAAACAAAACATCAAAATGCCTTCGGTTGAGTGCATTGGCTCTAATAAAACTACATGTTTTTCTTTGTACACAGGGCATTTTCAGGCTTTTGTTAAGCTTACTTAATGCCTTGGCACCAGTTCCACAAACTCCTCAGTGACCCTCAAATATGCATCGGCACTCAGCACACAAATAAATAGTGCAGCGTAAAGCCACCATTTAGTTATACTTTGCCACATAGATAATTGCAATCAGATGCAAAACGAGGGCAAATTGCACTCAGCTGCGAAATGTTATGGGTGCGCTCGTGCTGCCATATCATTATCGCAATATCTTTTTGAATCAGACTTTAAGACGGGGCAGATAGCGGGTGCAAGTGATGTGCAATAGAAGTTGCTATCAGTGGCCGGAATCCCTAAAGAGTTAAATGAAAGCTCTGGATTTTTGCAGTGTATGCTTGTGCTTACAGTAAGAGGAGGGAGAGAAAGTGTGCGTGCCTGTAATTGTCTGTCTTATATAGGGAACAGGTGTCACATCTGTTGGATAACTTCACAGCCCTGCACTCATTAACACTTTTTCACACATTACAATGTTCCCACATATGGCAGGGCACGCATGCAGCACATTAGGTCTACTTAGTTGCACACTGGTGGCAAGCACCGAAAAGAGCAGATCTACAAGCTAACAACAACGTGTTGCGAGCTTGTAGATCGTCTATTTTCAATGTGTGATGCCCACGTACAACTAAGTATAACTCGGGCTTAAGGCATGTGCACAAAGTCTTGCATTATGACATTTTCACCCTCATCTCACACTGGACTTCTCTATCACCCACCCACCCACCCACCCCCACACACACACACACACACACACACACACACACACACACACACACACACTTGACTCCCACTCCCTCCAGTTAGTCAAGGCCATCAAAGACATAAGGAGGGATGTAATTACCTGAACATTAAACAGCACTTCTGCTTCTCTAGTCCCACCCCTCCCAGCGTCATTCATCAATTGCTCCCCAATGGAAGTGTTAAAGTGCAGTGCATCTCTAAAGTGGACTAATGATAAGGCAGTGCCCGAGTTTCCCAGCTTGCCTGCATGCACCTGCACAGCTTGTCTTTTATTAGACCCACGACACAAAGGCAATTACAAAGGACTTTGATCCATGAACAAACAGTGTCTCACACACACAGTACTGCAATGTAGAAGTACTCTGTTACGAGTAAAAGTCCGGAATGAAAATTTTACTTGAGTAACAGTACAAAAGCATTGGTATGTAAATGTACTTAAAAGTACTAAAATGTTCACAATCACAATGGCCTAGGTATAACATAGGGCTAAAGTGGTTAATGTATGTTTTATAATGTAATAATTTATATCTGCAAAGTAACTAAAGTTTTCAAATAATTGTAGTGGAGTAAAAGTACAATATTTGCCTCTGATATGTAGTGGAGTAGAAGTAAAAGTATAGACAATTGGAAATACTCCAGTAAAGTAAAAGTACCTCAAAATTGTACTAAAGTACAGTACTTGAGTAAATGTACTTAGTTACTTTACACCACTGGATATGTCCAACATCTACGTGTGTTATATGTAGTCCCAAAATCGTTCACAAACACAAGTACGTACTCACACACAAAGAAACCCCTTTATATGTATTGATGTAAAACTAGGAGACTTAACACTGATATTCAGCAACATAAGGAGAACACCCAGAATATCTAGAATGTTTGGAGAATTTAAAAAATATTCACGTGTTTGTGGAAAATACAATGGGCCCAGTTATCCTCAAAAAAGAGGACTACAATTTCATGCTCAAAGAGTTGAGAACATTTGAATCTGACCTGGTATTGTTCTTGAACTTGAGGAAATAATGGAGGCAGTTGATGCAGTGATGGGGTCCAGGACCCTCACAGCCATTTTCATTGCACTCCGAGTCGCATGGGCCTAGAGAGACAGATGATGAATCAACACAGGTACAAGTTTTATAATCAACTAAATATGAGTTATGTAGACAAACGCTAAAAAAAATAAAATATTTATCACCAAGCTGTGGGAAAACTATGGAAAAAACACAGATGCCAGATCCATAGACAACCAGGTGCTACAGCAAATAGCTTTTGGCGGCAGCACCTGTTTGTCTGGCCTCAATTCCTTACCATTGTATTCCTCTGTTAACTCCTCGTCAGTGGGTGCCACCAGGTCTGTGGAGCGGGGCTTGTCACTACGTAGAGGCGTAGAGTATGGATGCAGAGACGTACCATAAAGCACCAGTGACCACTCCTTCAGCTTACCTTTACACATAAAAAGGCATTAGGAAAATCAACCTAGATTAGTAGCTAGTGGTGCAACAGTAAATAGGAAATACCGGTAATCAATATATATTGTTTCATTCGATTAATCAAAAAAGTAATCGATAGAATAATGGCTAAGAAAGTAATCGATAGTTGCAGCCCTATTAATAGCTATTCCATACCAGGTACTTTCTGGCTACGGAGCTGAGACGGTGAGTCATGGATCTCTAGGATCCAGTCTCCAGCAGCCTTTTCTCCCCAGCAGTGGGTGGTCATGAACTCCCAGTTCTTAAACCCCTCCATGGAATGGTCAAACAACCTGGACAAAAGAACACACGCACGCCAAATGTACACATGCCCACGCAAAGTATGCCATTGAGAGGAGTTAACACCCAGAGTACTGAAAACTGTTACAAACAATCAAAACCAAGCAAGCACGCGCAATTAATGTCAGTAACTCGGTTGCAGATACATAAAGTTGCAACAGGATTTTGTTAATTTAAGTCTAGGCATTTCTTTACATCACACACTCCATATCCACTTTCTATTGATATTATCAATGTAACATCCACAAAAAAGATACATAATCTTGGTCAAAAACAACATTTTCATTAAAATTTAAGAAAAGACCATAATGTCTGGAGAAAAAAACAAAACATGAATTGTTCGCTGTAGAATTTATTTAGGTCCAATTAATTCGTGTTAATTTCAAATTAAGCCACTAATCTCATCACCACTGCAGTGTGTATTTAGACAGTACATTAAGAAGAATTATGTTCTCTGTGCATATGCTGGACTGTTTCATAATATTGTTGCTGTTGGGCAGGAACCTTGTATCGCCATATTTAAACTTTTTTTTGGTAAATTAATACCCTACTTTGTCGTACAAGAGTGTCACACAAAAGTAGCGAAAATAGCTGATGTTTGGAACATTATTGAAAATGAAAGTGGTTAAGTGTGTCTTTTAATATAAATATATAACCAATGAAAAGGTATTACCAAGAGTTTGTGACTAAATAACTACATGGGATTCATTGGAACACAGGTTTTTTTTTTTTCCAGAAAAGTGACGGTTTTGGACTAACAAGTGATGATAATATAGATAGCACAAGGAGATTAGGGCTCATGATGAGTCTTACCTGTTGGCGAGTAGCTGAGACTTGGTCCCTGAGGGGGAGGTGAGGTTGATCGACAGGTCCCCTCGACGGGGGTGTGTGATGGTGATGCGTACGACCACATGCTCCAGGTAGATCACGTGGTGGTTCGAGTTGTCAGTGCAGCCCGTCGCCTTGTACACAGTGCGCACTACATGCTCCGGGCGGATAGTTCTGAAACATAAAGATACCAACCAATCAGTTGGCAAACGTTATTAAACTGTAAAATCCACAGTGTTACTTTTCAGGATTTTACAGTGTACAGACTTTGGGGTTTGTCTCTAAACAAATAAAAATCAACCCTTAACCACTTGAGCCCTAGCATCCCTATTCTGGGGGAAACGTTTGACAAAAAAAATAGCTCAACGTTGTGAGCTTGTAGATCAGCTATTTTTGGCGAAGAGGTTTTGTGTAGATGGGGGGGGGAAAAGAGCAGACCAAGTACAGAGGCAACTCATGTCCAGTTAAACCCTTAGTAATACGTTAATATTATAACCTTCTATGAGGTTGGGCGGTTTGTGATTAGGGACACTTTTTAGAGCAGGTCCATAGACAATGAACAATTTCTGTGTTTCAAAGTATTCTGGACATAGAACATTTCAAATGTATAAATAAGCAAAACATTTATGCACTGTGGTAAGAAGGTTTATTCTAAGGTGATGGAAAAAAAGCATCATCCAAGCGAATATTAGTGCCACTCGTATATTTCTTTTAGTACATTTTTCAGAACATTTGAAGGAACTTAGTGAGCTTTGGAGAGTTTCAAGTTATTCAACTATTCTTCAAAATATTCTATAGAGCACAAAAGCATCAGCATGATAACATTGTGACAACGTCAGTATACAATGGGGGAATGTCGACATGCACAAAACTGTTCATCTGAACTCTATTCAGATGCTTAGTTCAGTAGAAACTCTGACAAGAATGAGCCTGATAACAAGAACAGTGTTATTTGTTCTGTCTGCTATACATAAACTAACAGCAGCACATGGTCCAATAGCCAATACAAATATCGGTTGTATGACATATGAATAACAGACTAAAACAGCTGTGGTATGATGTCATACATGAGCCATAGAATAACCAAACAAAACACCAATGGTCTGGTCCAGCACATGAAGCAGTGAATGTCATCGTGCCAGAATTGGGCTTAGGAGAATAGAAGAGTCATAAGTTATTATTCTACAGCAGTACAACGTGAGGCTAGCCAGTGCCTGGGCCAAATCAACATGTCTACAACACTGGATCAGAGACAGGTGCTGTTGCTGGAAACCATAACCTAGCTGGCAGAAATGCACAAAAGAATCACTGTGATTTAATTTCTCTGTCTCCGTGATGGTAATGACTTGCCTTGTTTAGTCTTGTATTGGAAACCAGGCAATTGGAATCACTGTTGTCAGGGTGGCATTGATATTTTAACCTCTTAAACCCAACAGTATATCGTTTGTTGTACGTCAAGTAGCGACAATAGCCGATCTACAAGCTCACAACTAGTCACGTTGCACTTGCAACACGTTTTGAGCTTGAAAGATGTTAACAAACCCAGAATAGGGACGCTAGGGTTCATGGGGTTAAAAAGGACTTAAAGGAGAATTCCGGACAAATTAAGTGTTATCTTTGATGTCTCGTTACTCACCTACCGATGTGAAAAGTAGCGGTTTTTTTTTTCATATATTCCCCTGTCGTCATTTTTTAAACACCCTCCGTTGTTATAATGGGAGCGTGAGGGTTAGTGAAGTTCGTCTATTATAACCGACGCAATGTTATTTTTTTCTCTACTACGATTCATTGTAGAGTCTCATGATAGTCAAACATGCGCTGAAAATTCCTGCGAGCCTGCCGTTAATGGCGAACGATTTAACACTGGTTGCTTGTTTCCAGAATCTGGCAACACGAGTTGCCAGGTTCTGGAAGAAACAAGCAACCAGTGTTAAATCGTTCGCCATTGACGGCAGCCTCGCAGATAGTTTCAACGCATGTTTGACTATCATGAGACTCTACTATGAATACTAGTAGTGAAAAAAACAACTTTGCGTCGGTTATAATAGACGAATTTCACTAACCCTCACGCTCCCATTATAACAACGGAGGGTGTTTAAAAAATGACGACAGGGGAATATATGAAAAAAAAAAACGCTACTTTTCACATCGGTAGGTGAGTAACGAGACATCAAAGATAACACTTAATTTGTCCGGAATTCTCCTTTAACTGATACAACACAGATGTAAATTAATATAATCCAATAAATCTACAAGGAAAAAAAAGAGGTTCATTTTGTTCTGAAGATAAAACATTTCTTGGAATGTATTCCTTAAACTTGGCTCAAGGATTAAATGTGAAAATATAATAACGAGGGTCCTTTGACAGCTGAAACTTGTTACTTGCCATAAAAATCATGACAGGTCTCTACACCCAAAAAAAGAGGTTGGAAAAAATCTATATATACACTCGAAATATTTTGCAGGATTTTATTGTTATATTGTTTTTCATGCATATGATCATTTTCCTCATAGATCTAGTTTAATGTGCCAACTTTTAACCAAGTTGAAATGATGTAATCATTTTCCTGATATCAGTGAAATATGCCAGAAATATCGTTAACCACTTACAGTATACCCTATATACTTAGTTGACCAGGTCCCCCAGGGGTTTATCCTTGGTCCCCTCATGTTTTTCCTCTACACCAAATCTCTTCTCCGAAAATCGCAACGCATCGCAACGCATTGTGAGCTAGTAGATCTGTTATTTTCGCCAAAATGTTCACCGGAGAAATGTGGCTAAAGTACAATAATGAGTATTAATACAACTTCTCTCTATAAACGTAGCTGTTAGGCTTCTTGCATGCCTTTTATTTTTCTTCTGACAGCAATGTCATAGAAGGTTAAATCCCTGCTGAGATCTCTTTTTCCAAGGAAGAGCAGGCTAAGGAAGCCATGAGCACATCGAATTACAGACAAAGCAATCCAAAAGGACTCCCTCTCCTTGTCCTTGCTCCAGGCTGGCCTGAATCCATCTCATCTCCCAACAGTAGTCGATTACTGATTGGAAGGCTGACAGTGATGAGGAGAGCTGGGGACGACAATGGCTGACTTCATGGCATTGGCACCTCTACACAACAACAACGTCCAGAAGCAGCAATGCCAGAGCAGTATCGAACCCTTAACCCCTATATACTGTACTGTGTTGACCGGAGTCACCTCCTTTTTTTCCCCTCTACACCAAATGTCTTGACCGAAAATAGCCCATCTACACGCTCACAACGTGCCGCAAAGCAATGCATTGTGAGCTTGTAGATTGGCTATTTTCACTAGTATCGCCAGGATTTAAGTGGTTAACAGGTTTATAAAAACAGAGTAGAGACAACACTGGTGTTACCGAATACACGTTTACTGTGCAGTCTTTTCAGTTCAAGCATTGCAACAAGAAGTTTGTTTCCAGTTGAGGTCCAAAAATGCTAGAGGGGGCTAGCAAAGTCTTTGTTTACCACTGAGTTCCTTTGTTTTCCTTAACATTAATTTAACCAGATTAGCCCTCATGAGATCTCCTTTTCTTCTTCAAACCACTCAGTCCATCTCCTCTCTTAGCGGTAGTTGATTACTGGCTCAAGAACCAATAGCAAATGTAAATATTTAATATTAAATCATTGAAAACAGAGAAACAGGCCGTGGTGATATTTTACTCTTGCATAAGCCATGGAACGAAAAGAGAGAGAAAAAAAAACAAAAAACTAAAAGAAATGCCTCTTCCAAAAGTAGTCTATTACTGATTGGATGGATGACAGCAGTAATGGTTGGGGAGAACAGGGCTGACATCACACCTCTGGCTTCTCAACAACAACACAGATATCGAAACCATACGCATAGAACTGACCAGAGCAGATGCAGGGCCAATTAGGACATGTCTGATCGCACACAGATCAGCCAGTTTTCCCCGCGTGTGTGCTCCAAAGGGGAGTGAAGCGAACGATTGCAGACAGACATTACCGAACGCCCTCTGAGGGGCCAGCCAGAGGGTGTGTGGGAATGCGGCAAATCTGCGGCGGCTGTGGTTATGTAGCAAGCTAAAGGTGCAATAACACAAGGACACAGACATACGCACATGTACATGTACTTTCTCAAATGCACACAGACACGTGACACATGCACAAGTCTGATCTACAAAAACAAATGTAATAGCCGATCTACCAGCATCACAACACATCGCAATGTGATGTGTAGTGAACTTGTAGATCTGCCATTTGAAAAATAATATGAATAGTAAAATTTCCCAAATCTTTCGCCTATAATGACATGCACTAAATAGGGACGCCCGGTTAAGTGGTTAATCAAGGGCAGACCAAAAACCTTTACGGCTCATTAAAATGTCTTTGTCTGTCACTGGCAACCTCATGCACTTAAGATACATGTACTATACCACAGGCTCAAATGTCAGAACAATTCACAGACTAAACCCTTGGGATAATTCATACTTTGAGGATAGGGATGTTTTGTTTTCCAGCTTGTTTTGGGCAGATTAACATGGCCTTTTTGCAGCGTGAACTTGTTTACCTTGCTCTTTTTAAACAAACAGTATTGTTTACAGTGGCCACTTTACAACGAGCTATGTGTGTGTGTGTGTGTGTGTGTGTGTGTGTGTGTGTGTGTGTGTGTGTGTGTGTGTGTCTGTCAATGTGGATGGCTGGAAGTAATGTGGAGGTTATAAAGGTCTAAGCAAGAAAATGACTACCCCCGCCTCTCCTCCAACGCGCACGTGCGCGCACAGACACACATACACAAAGTAACTGTAAGTGAGTCAGGTAGAGGTACGGTGCTTTGACCAAACTATGACACATAGTAAGTGAAGATATAAAAACACCCATATGATTCTTTGACTATAATAAAACGCATCAGTAATCAATATTTAATCAATAACATATCACAATCTTATTTGCTGCCCTCTGAAATCTGTAATATTAAAATCCCTATGACTGTTCTTTTATGCCTTGCTTTTTGTCACTGCAGCAGCTCAATTGATCTGTTAAATTAGCTGTGCTTTAAGACCAAAGAAACCTGGGGTTCTCTTGAGTTTATGTTTTGTGGCCTATAATAGTCTTTAAGTGTCTTCTCTGTGTTTTTACACACAAATAAAAAAGGAATCAATGTGACTGTCAAATCAATAGTGTGACACAAGTGCGTAAGTGTGTGTGTGTGTGTGTGTGTGTGTGTGTGTGTGTGTGTGTGTGTGTGTGTGTGTGTGTGTGTGTGTGTGTGTGTGTGTGTGTGTGTGTGTGTGTGTGTGTGTGTGTGTGTGTGTCCATGTTTGTGCGTGCGCCATGTGTGCATATGCGTGTGTCTACCTGATCTGTCGGTCTGCACTCTCCACACAAACGTGCTGGCCAGGAACTTGCTTCCATATCTCTGCCTCCTTCACCATTGCCTCGGCATCCATCAGGCCAAAGCCATACAGGTGGCTGACTATTAAACACAAGAGCTGTCAGTCAAAAAGGCCTCCAGCGCTTTCCTCTGGAGTGCCGCCAACATTGGTAAAGATTTTTCAGCATAGTGAAGAAATTGTTCAAGACTTCTCTCTTGCCACATATTCAAAAGCTGTTTGCAGTGATTGCAGCTTATCAGAAATCCCCAAAAGGGACAGGGTATTTCTGACGACGTAACCGAATAAGGAGCCCTTGATAAGACTTTCAGTTTTTATTTGTAGCCATCAATGCATTAGTCTAAATGTGCATAATGGGAACATAAACATGTATCCCCAAATTGCTTATTAAACTCCAAAAGTACTCCCGGTGTGCAAAGTCGTAACTTCCCAGAGTTAATGTGTGTAAAGCAGAAAGGGCAGATGAGAAAGGGCACATTTTATCAACACAGCCTTCACAAAAAGCTGCAGAATCAGTTTTTCATTAAGAAACTGAAACTTCAGCGAAAGGGTTTCTACAGTAACTTGTCTGTATAGCTAATCAATGTGGATTCCTTCAATACTTCTGTCCACATTTTTAGCTCCAATATGCTTTTGCCTGCGATCCCTGCCTGTGTTATGTTGCCCCCTCCCAGACACACACACACACTCCTAAATTCCTCACCACTTGGAAAGTCACTGGGCCTGCTGCCTGGCTGACCCCCAGTTCTCTCTCTCTCTCTCTCTCTCTCTCTCTCTCAAACATGCACGCACGAACACACACACACACACACACACACACACACACACACACACACACACACACACACACGGACACACACGGACACACACAGTTATAATCTCTCTAGACAGATTCTGCAAACAGCAGAATCTGTCAGCACCACTGCCCTAAACATGTAGTAGTGTTGTTGTTAGTAGGAATAAACACAGAAGCACCCGGGAGAAAGTGGACTAAGAAAGGGGAGGAGCCAAACCGTGTTCCTGTTTCTACACAAAAAAGGAGGTGGTGCCCCTAAAGGAGAAAAAAATGTAATCCTTTTTTTTTACCAAATGGGCTCCCAGATTGTGAAAAAAAAAGAACAACACATAGCTGGCAGCAATTAATGTTTATGATAGTTTATGTAGATTATGTGATCTAGACAGAAACATGGAGATATGAGTGAGGAGGATTGAGTAAACCAAAGTGTAGGGGCTGTGGTAAAAAGACTATATACACAGCAAAATCTTGTGTGTCAAATCAAGTCAAATAACACTTACCATTGTAACCAGCCGCATTGGTCTTCCAGTCAGGGGCGTTGAGATGTCCTGCTCTTGAGGTCTTCACGATAATATGTTGCACATCTCTCCATGACAGCAGAGGACTAGTGGAAGTGAAAACAAAATAACAGACTTATTCCTAAGTCAGAGGAGTAACCAATTAAAAATAACCAAAAGTAAAATGTATGGTGCCAACAACCTTTACATAATCATTTGGATATTCACACAATGAGGTCATTGGAAGGGGGTGAAAGAAATGGAAGGCAAATGATGAGATGACATTTTATTAATTACGAAATCAATGTACTATAGATGGATGATCAGTGAGACAGAAAATCACAGACAGGAATAGAAGGGTCACAGAGATGCCTACCAACCTCTCTCCCTCCCTACCTCCCACCTACCCTCCCTCCCTCCATCCATCCATGCCCACTTTTTCTCAGATCTCACGTGAGATCCATTACAAGATGGCAGCCATGTGTCTCAACCCCTTTGATGTCCAAACGCTACATTAAAAAGGAAAAACCAGGAAGAAGTGGGTCACCAAGTTTCCTGGGAATCCCTTCCATCTCATATGCCAACCAGATGCTCAGTTCCCTCCCCTTGTGCCGCTGCCTCGCCCTCCTAGAGGACCGAATTCCACGGTCTGAATTGAAATTCTGAGGCAGCAGAGTGTTTCTGTGCAGCTTGTAACTTTAATGTGAGTACACCATTGCAGCTGTTTTAGCATTAAAACTTTACGTCCCACAGCAGGATTTGACAATTTGTTAAAGGTTATTTTCAGGCCTGATTGCGTGGTATACTACACTGAAGAGAATAACAGGGCTGATGTGAGAGAGCAGCGAGATGGGGGGCACAGCAAAGAATCTGATTTGAACACTCAAACAGCCACCAGGATGATGATGGGCCATCAAAGGAGGTTCTTCCTTGGCTTCCTCCACTCCCGTATGTCATGAGCGAGGATAACATCTGACAGCAGTTAAGCTAACAGTGGACTATCAAACTATCACAGCACTAAGAGCTTGAATAAGAGCTCATCTTTTCACATTAAGCTGTCTATCAGTCCTTGACTTTTGACAGAACATAGTCAAATGGATCAACAAACTGCCAATTATGCCTCGCTAGAAATGACTTAGGGTGTGAGGGTGCCTTTGAAAATTGCATTCCTCTGATGCCAGATATATTACAGCCATTCACAATCACTTTGACTTAAACAGGTTGCTACACATAATTCGTTACTGCACGTCTCTCCATAACCCTTCTCGTCCCCACCGATTTACTCAGAGACAGAAATAAAAGGTCAAAATAATTAAAATATTGTCATAGTATTACAAAATAGATGTGGAGAAGTGCTATGAAAAGCCAGAATAATTAATGATCAGATCAATATTAAATAGGCTTAGCTTTCCCCCTGTAATTATGGTTCCATAAATGTTTCATGGTCATTAATTAAAAGTGGCTTTGGCGTCATTATCTAGGCCACAACAGACTCCCTATAAACAAGCCAATGCTAATTAATGGAGCAGCTCACATGGTAAAAAAAAACATAGTCAAACATATCTCAACATCTCATCTAGGTTTTTCTGTGCTCCTCCCAAGTGTGACTCTGGATGAAATGCATTCGAGATAGGAGGAGATGGGGAAAGAGGGAGAAGGAGGAAAAATTAAGAGGAAAGAAGGGCAAAGATGCTGCACAGTAAAGTCCTGAGTGTTCATTTAAACACTGAGGATTTCACTGTGTGGGCCCAAGATGTTTAGTCAGAGTGACTTGTCAGACTAGCTTCATTCAAAGACTGTCAGCTTTTAGCTCATGGATAGAATGTTATAACCAATATTCTAATTCCCTACCATTTCCGTTTTTGTCACCAAAATGCTCCCTGGAGATTAGGTTCTTAGGCCGGATTATCCCAATGAATTTATTGTTTATCCCTTCTTATTTCATTATTTACACTATCACTGACCTTCCCAGTTCTACACTTCAAGGAGGAAGGGAAAATAAACAAAGAAAAGATTCTTAAACTCTAAAGCCTAATCATATCTACAAGATGAGAGATGAATAACAGATTTTCACACGGTCGTACAATTACATAATTATGAATTACACCTAAACCTGACATTAAACCCAAGTGTAGTCTAATTCACAAATAACTCTCCACTCATCAACATCTGATCAATCAATGTCTAATTAGCCCAGAATTAAGTCCTTGCGACAGCACTCTTAAGTATAGTTAGCTAGAAAGATATGTCTCCTCGGAGCACAGGTCTCCTTTGGATAAAGTCGCTATATAAATGCACCATTTACCATCTACAATACAGAGTAAACTCCTCAGTGCGTAAGACAGGTTTGGCGTAAAGGCATCTCGATGATGTGCAAGCAGCCCACTTGCTTTAATTCAGCAGATAAAAGGGCAGATATCATCAGCACCGCTCAAAGAGTTTCTACAAACAGTTTTCTTGCAGTATAATGTGTGCCTGCATGTCTACTCAAGCAAGGGACTGAGTGGAAGGATAAGAAAGAGAACATTTGCATGACAGGAAAATTCTGAGAGAAAAAGAGAGAGAGAGCGAGAGTGAGAGAGACTAATATGGCAGGCAAGCAAGAAGCAGTTTGAGATAATCTTGTTGAGGAAACTGGCTTAGGTGGCCATGACTGCCAGGATACAGAGTATATTTTCTACGGAGTGGATTTAAATTGGATTATCCAGGTTAAATAGAATGACCTCAGCTGACGGAGCTTCTCAACTTGTGATAATAGGGAAAAGCCCAATTCAGAGTCTCTGCAGCTGCACTGCACACATTGTGATTCAAGAACCAGGTACATACAGTAGGGTTGATGGGTTCAAAGAGGGCCGGGGAAGGGGGGTTCAGACATGCCGTGGACCAGAAACTTCTCTTATGTTGCCATTTATAAATGGGACAGAAACTAAGTAAAAAGGTCACTCTCAACATGAGCTCCAGGCCACTAAAATGTCTGTACAGCACTTTTTGTTACAGAAAGTTTGAAATTGACTTAATCCACGGTGCTTTTACCTTAGGTTGTATAGCTACTGTACATGGGCATGATTTAAATCCAAATATTGTCAATCATCTTTGTTTGCTGCTTCTGTGCTCCGCAGGCTGAATAACTTTTTTTCCTCTCACCATTCACTCTGACTAGTAAACTGTCTCAAAATCACACTTCAGGAGCAACCCAATAGCCGAATGGTTAGGGGGCGCATACCACATGGCTGCAATGCTCTGATAAGTCCCCTGGTTCAATTCCAGGCTGCCCAGACCATTTGCTGAATGTCATCACCCTACACTCTCTGCATTTTCTGTCTCACTCCACAATGCAAAAAGAAATATACAAAATATATCACACTTTAATTAAAAAACAAACACCAACAAAGCCGATTCTCCCAACATATTAAAAAACATTATTCTGGTAGTTATGTTTAGGAAAGTTAAAATCACTGAGCCAAAGAAATTGCCAGGTTACCAATGTTGGTGTAACAGGAGTGATGACAAGTGATGATATGTGAAATAGGCAAGAAAAAGGTGAAAGGTCTGGTATTCATAAATATAGGTCCGGATCCACTTAAAATAAAAATGAGATTTTGAGACCTGGTTCTCCATGCAATGAGAGTTAATGAAGGGGGACAAAATGCTACTTCTGGTTCCTCAATCATGGAGTAAAGCAGTAATAAACTAGAAAAAGAGCACAGGTCTCCACCAGGTCGGGTAGGTTAGTGTGGGCCAGCAATGTTTAGAATTCGGCAATCAGGCTGGAATGTGAAAAATCGGGCGGATCCGTCTTAATCACTTGACTAAAGAGATAATATGTACCGATTTGCGTGATGTTTGGACAACAGTTGTAGGAGTAATATAAAAAAAATTGTTTGGTAGCACTTTAAAGGGACTACACCATGAATTTTAACTTTTTCTTCTTTTTGTGTGTTTTTGGTCTCCCCTACCTCTCTTCTATCCCCAAAAATACCCCAGTTTGAACACTCAGGCTTTCACAGCAAATCTGGGGTTTTCTGTAAATTGGTCTCAAAACAGGCCAAACTGATTTGGTCCCTGACGTCACGTCACGTCAGGGTACAATCCCTCCCATCTTTCAGTTCCAACCAAAAAAAAAAAAAAAAAAAAAAACACAGAACCAGGAGATAACATGCATACAAATTGGCTCAATAGCGCCCCGTGCCAAACAGGACAATGTGGTATTGCAGGTGAAAGTGCTTTATAAGCCAGAGAGAAGTTAGTTGGAATGAGTATATCTGAGGCTTGATTTAGGATCAAACCTTTTGAAAACGTTTCAGGGGAACAATATGATATTAAATATTATTATATTTTTTTTAATTCATGGTGTAGACCCTTTAAACGAACATCCTATTAACAAATTCGGCCTCCTGGTGGCGCTATAATAGGGCAATGTTGAAAGGGTGGCATTTGTTCCTCAACGTAGTGTGAATGCGCGTGCAAAGTTTCACCGCAATCGGACCGCTGCGTTCATGACTTGCGGCATTTTGTTCAAAACGGGCCACTCCTGCAAACTTTAGATGTCAATCTTAGCCAATCAGGATGGAATATGAAAAATCTAACAGATCCGTCTTGATCACATGACTATAGAGATCATGTGTCCCGATTTGCGTTACAGTTGGATAAAATCTGAAGGAGTAATATCCAAAAATATGTTTTACATAAGTCAGCCTCCTGGTGGCGCTATAAAAGGCAGATGTGAAAAATCCAGGCCAAAGGTTTTTCCTTGGCCTCTAGGGAGTGCACATACAAAGTTTTACACAAATCGGTGGTATTTCTTCCTCGGCCTAGTGAGAATGTGCGTGCACAATTTCACAGAAATTGCATGCTGTGCTCATAATTTGAGGCATTTTGTTCAAAAAGGAGCCCTCCTGCAAACTTTGGAAGCCATTCTTAGCCAATCAGGATGGAATATGAAAAATCTGAAAGACCTGTTTCGTTTAATGACATATAGAGATACTGTGTAGCGATTTACATGATGTGTGTGCACAGTTGCGCTGCAATCAAGCCAACAGTGCAGGAGATTAGCTGTCCACAGACGGAGGGGGCGACGGACACACACACACACACACACACGGACGGACAGGACAGATGGACGGACGGACAGGGTGCAAAACAGTCTCGGCCATGCCTTTCGGCCTGGCGCAGACAATTATTTGGACTCACTGTATATCATGGACAGGTATCTAATCAACACAAGGGTCTACCTAAGTTCATCACTGTTGCAGTCTATATACTGTTAATATAATGCATGGTTAAACACATCTTGTTGGCTATTCTGGAATGCCAATGTATCCCAACCATCAGTCCTCTTTTTATGAAGCAATAATTGAGGGAGCTGTATATGACAATCAGAATATCACTTGCATATGTGATAATACTCTGAAAGGAACCATTAAGTAGGGGTGTCCTAGCCTGGTAAACCCTCCCTCCGGAAATCTCATTTCCATTTGATTTCAGGAGTGAGTCTGGCCTGATCGCCCATTCTGCAATATTGGCTGTGTACACCAAATGGACGAGCCTATCAGCGTTGTCGCACATCGTTCTGTGATTGACAGCGACAGTTGGCCAATCAGGTGGCGAGTTCGAGTGAGCCCGAATGGCACAGAGTGCAGCCTGAATGCAGCCGACAAAACACGAACGGCAGCCATCTTTTATGTGCGCTATTTTCTCCGCTGTTTTTTTACTTCAAAAATCTCAAACTTCTATTTTGAGGCACGGAATTTACTTATATGATATCGTTTGGATAGAATTTAGTTGTTTAACTTCATATTGTATGTGGTCAATTAATCATGACGGAGCCTATTTAAAAATATAAATTTAGAGAACCGGCAGGGGCGGGCAGTGACACGCATGTATCCGAATAAGGCAACCTATTTTGGGCATGGCCGTCTCAAAAGTCCCGTTGCGTCACATTAGTCTGGTGAACTGCTGATTGGCTGAAGGGGAAAAACGATCATTGGCTGAAGGGGTTGTCAGTCAACGGTATTACTCCCGCCCAACTCCAGCCCACAGCCAATATTGCAGAATGGGCGATCAGGCCAGACTCACTCCTGAAATCAAATGGAAATGAGATTTCCAGAGGGAGGGTTTACCAGGCTAGGGGTGTCCGGGTGGTGCTGAGGTAAAGAACCTGCCCACCACCTCGGAAACTGGGATTTGATTCCTCCACAGTTCTTCTGGCTTGGCCACCCGGCCCAACGAACACAACTGACCCATTATCAGGAGGGGGTGATGGGGACTTGGAAAGCACAAGTACAACTGAAAAGGCAGGGACACGGTCGGTACACCTGTTTAGCAGGAAGCAGAACTGGGAGGGATAAAGTGTTTTATTTCAAATATTCACTCGATGTCTCGCCTATGGGAGAGCGCCCTCTGGCGTGATCACAGAAGCATTACCTTATAAACTCCAGACAAACCTTTGGCTGGATTCTGACCTCCCTCTGACTGGAGGGCCCGCCCTCCATCCTATATAAGTCAGGGGAGAGTCATTTTCCGTAATTCAGTTTTTCTTCTCGTTCGATCGAGGAAGCACCTTCTCAGTCCACCTTATGGAGTCGGCACGGCGAAAGTCTCATCAGGACAGGATAATATCTTGGACCGCGAGACGCTGCTGACGGTAGGTGTTGACTTTCTTTACAAAACCTGTGACAATATCGCATGGTTCTTCCTAGAGGAACTTAACATGTTCCCTAATTTTTCTAGCTTAAATTGCTAACGTGTAGTATAGTCTGCTACTTCTCAGTCTAGTAGCCGTGAGCCAGGGGATGAGCCTAATAAGCTCTCCTCAGCCCCACGGGCTGCTAGCCACAGTTAGCCCCGAGCTAGCTAGGAGAAAAACAAACACGCCAGCATAGTCTGCTCGGCCCCGTGTTTTGTTTTTCCCTCCTCCCTGTTCCGTTCTTCAAGCTTAAAACGCTTAACGTGAACATGGCCTCCGCAGCTCCGAAGAGCCGGACCGGGTCCAACAGAGCCCCGGTCCCGCAGAAAGAGTGCGAGACGCCACCGACTAGCATCATATACTACCAGCTAGCGTAGCGCGTCGTCACCGGGAGCTTAACAAGCTCCCACTAGCGACACTGCTTGCAGGCTATCATGCTAACACAGAGTAAACACGACATCTTAAGATCGTGTTTTTCTCCAGGGTGACTTCTTACCCACGAGCTAACACCGAGTAAACACACCAGCGTCGTCCGCTCTTAGTGTGCTTTCTCCGGGTCAGCGCTGCACGCCACCAACTGGCATCATAGGATACCAGCTAGTTTTTAGCATGTTGTCACCGGTGAGTTTAATAAACTCCCACTAACAACACGTTTGGCAGGCTACAGCAAACACGGCAGCATCTCTGCTTTACATCGTGGTTTTCTCCGAGGTGATTCTTAGCCAAGAGCTAAGACACTGAACAAACACACCAGTGTTTACACTCTTAGTGTGTTTTTTCTCTGGGACAGCCCTGCACGCCACCAACTAGCATAATACGCTACCAGCTAGCTTAGTGTGTTGCCATCGGTGAGCTTAACAAGCTCCCACTAGCAACACGTTACACACTGCGTGCTGACACAGAGTAAACACGACAGCATAACCTGCTTCACATCGTGTTTTCTCTCCGAGGTGGTTTTTAGCCCCGAGCTAAACACCGGGCAAACACACCAGCGTCGTCCGCTCCTACTGTGTTCTTTCAGAGACAGCCCTGCACGCCACCAACTAGCATAATATGCTACCAGCTTGCTTAGCACGTTGCCATCGGTAAGCTTAGAGCTCCCACTAGCAACACGTTTTGCACACTGCGTGCTATCACCGAGTAAAACACGACAGCATCACTGCTCCACATCGTGTTTTTCTCTCTAAGGTGGCCTCTTAGCCACGAGCTAAAACCGAGCAAACACACCAGCGTCTTCCGCTCTTAGTGTTTTTCTTTGGGACAGCTCTGCAAGCCACCAGCTAGCATCATAAACTACCAGCTGGGCAGGCTACAGTTAGCTACACGCTAACACCGACATCGTGTTGTTTCTCTGGGACAATAAAAGCTTAGCAAGTTTTTTCTCCCATACACGACTCCCCTGTTTTACAGACCTTGCCACAAACAGGCTCCACGCGTGTTGTGAACAATGACCGCTGCAGCCCAGCAACGAAGGGACCCCTGTCCCTCGAAAGAGTGCGGGGTCTGCGGGAATAGAATGTCGTGTCACGACGGACACAACTCATGTGTTATTTGCCTGGGACCGACCCACGCAGCCCGAGGGCCGTGTGAGGAAGGTCCGTTCCGCATAGCATGCGGACTGACTGAACCTAGGTTCGTCAGAAAACGGGCCATACATTTCCAAATGTTTGACCCGGCCATAGAGGAGTCCACGTCCACCGGGGCGGAGGGGGACGAACCCCCCCAAACCCCGCGAGGCGTCCCTTCTACACCAAGTTAGGAAGAGGACACGGACGAGGCCCAACTACTCCAGGGTACAGAATATGTCCCCTATAACCAGGTCATTGAGCAGGCGATTGGCCAGTAAAACGAGCCTCTCCCCACGACTCATACTCGACCTCGAGTTACCAGCGGCGTAGCCTATGGCCACAGCCGCAGCCAGTATGGGAGAACGGTTTAATGCCTACTCCCGTTGGCAACCAGCACTGGGACAACAGTTGACGTGTCCTGGGCTGAGCCCTACTCTTCCCGCTACCCGTGGAAGAAGGGGTTGCCACACACCTCACGTCAGAAGCCACGGCTCTGACACGAGAGCCCAACTCCATTGCGAAGCACGCGTCGCCTAAACGGCAGGCGCTCCTGCTTGCAACCTACAGGCCAGGGGGGGCACCCTAGCCAGCCAGAGGCAGGCCTCGGGCAGCTACTCTACAAGAGCGAAATAAAGAAAGGAGAGGGACATGGCTGGGACTATGTCAGGAGGAGACGGTGGACACCGCCTCCCCCTCTCTCTCTGGTGGTCCTAGAGTTCTGGTGACCGGGCGGGGCGGGGTGAACACGCTCCACCACCCGATGGAAGGGAGAATGACTTTACACACTATACATTATGTGGATAATGTTGTGTGAATGTAAACATGGGTTACGACTGTAACCCCGGTTCGCTGATGCTATGACCAAGATGTCTCCTTTGGCAAGACATCGGAGTGGTTATTAGAAATTGAACCCTCTCTACCTGTTTCTCTAATAAAATTTCAAACCGTTACAGCCTGATTTTCAGGGGCACGGCAAAAAGAAATGAAACAGGACAAAACCAGAACATAAGGGACACGAGCTCGCTACCACAGAGGTCTCACGGACACTTCATGGTAGCGGGGCGAATGCTCGCCATGGGGAGAGGACGATTACGCCCTGTCCCCAAGGGAACGGCTCACGGTCGACTCTGTTCAACCACTATATAGCTGCACTCTATATCCAGGGGATATATACTACAGTTCGCCTCGAGACCTCCCCATGCTAGTGAAAGTTATTTTCTCTTAAGCAGGGGACTGGCGGGCGACTTTCTACAGGAAGACAATTCTCCCTGTTGGGAAAAAGAACTGTACAAGAAATACCCAGAGACCAAGCGAACAGCGGGCTCTACTCGTGCTATTTCCTGGTCAAAAAGAAGGGGGGGGGGCTGCGTCCGATACTGGACATAAGAGCCCTCAATCAGTATCTAAAGGTGTTCAAATTCAGGATGTTATCAAATCCGTCTCTCCTCCGCATGGTGCGCCAGAGAGACTGGGTCACATTGATAGACCTAAAAGACGCCTATTTTCATGCTCCTTTTACCCACCACACAGAAATCTCTGCGGTTAGGGTTCTGAGGTTGAAATTACGAATACACAGTGCTACCGTTTGTAACGTCCTCAGCCCCAGAGTAGTCGCCGAATTCACGCAGGTTGCGATTGGCCCTCTGAGAAGAGAAGGCACTCGCATAGCGTCTTACATAGACGATGAGCTGCTACAAGCCGACTCAAGAATCGGCAGCAAGGCAGCATACTCAGAAAGTGGTGTCTCACCTACTGAAATCGGGTTTTCAGGGTCAACTGCGTGTTGGTGCCTGCACAGACGGCGAATTTCATAGACAGGACTCTGAACTCGCAATCGTTCAGAGCCAGCCCGCCACCGAAAAGGATCAGTCCTTTTTGTCCTGCCTAGCACAATTTTACACGGGCCGGAGGGTCTCCTTCAAAATGTGCATGGAAATGTCAGGTATGATGGCCTTAGCCGTATCGCTAAGACGATTGGGCAGTTGCTGTCGTGTGTTGGTCACAGAGGAATGTGTAACAACGCTGGAGGAATCTGTGATTCCTCTCAGACGAATGGTCTCTGCACCCGGAGATACCAGGACAGATCTGGGATCGTTTGATCGCCCCCAGATGGATCTTTTTGCTTCACTGGAAGACACGGGATGTCCGTTGTTCTTCCCAGTGGAGGGTGCAGTGCCTCTGGGTCGAAATGCACTAGTGCACGAATGGCTCAGAACTCTTTTTATGCTTTCCTCCGCTGTCCCTGTTAGGTCCCACGCTCGTGAGAGTGAGGGACCAGGGGCTGATGGTGATACTGGTGGCCCCAGAATGGGGTCACTGGGTGTCAGTCGAACCTCTCCTGTACGACCGCGTGTGGCTGCTTCCGTTACGCGGAAACATGCTAACGCTAGCAGGGGGCGAGATATTTTGTCCCTGACCAGAACATCTGACTCTCTGGGCTCAGCCCATGAGGGGATGAATCTGAGTACTGAGGGGTTACCCCAGAACGGTTTTGAGATAAGGTGCGAGAAGTCTCGCACTGTGCCGTTCTAAGCCCATGTCCATTAAGTCCTTTTCTACAGGATTTAATGGATAAGGGCAGAGCCTTTTCCACAATAAAAGTCTACTTGGCGGCTATCTCAGCCTGCCGTATTTGCTTGAGGCCGAGACGGTGGGTCAGCACCGCCTGATTTGCCGGTTCATGGAAGGGACCGGACGTCTCTTCCCGAGTCAAAGTCCCCGGTGTCACCCTGGGATTTGAGCCTGGTGTTGGACTCCTTATCTCGGTCACTTTTCGAGCCTCTGAGTCAAATTGACAGAACAACTGTCAGTCAAGACTGCGTTACTGATGGCTTCAGTGACTACTGGAGAGATCAGTAATCTTCATGCACTGTCAGTACACGAGGAGTGTACACAGTCAAGGAAGGGGCTACAAGGGTGGTTGTCAGACCCAGACCTGGGTATGTGCCAAAGAACCCCTTGGTACCAAGTGTCCTTGTGACCTTGAATGCGTTTCACCCGCCTCTTTTCGCCTCATAGGAGGATGAAAGGTTACATTGCCTTTGTCCGGTTCGGGCTTTGGAAATGTATTGGCAGATCTAGGGCTTTGAGAAAGTCAGATCAGCTATTTGTGTCATGGGCTCCACGGATGGTGGGCAAGCCCATTGCATAACAGACACTTTCCCACTGGATTGTAGAGGCTATTCAGTTAGCCTATTCCAGTGGTGGGATGCTGCCCCAGTGGGACTGTGGGCACATTCTACAAGGGAAATAGCGACATCATGGGCCCTCTTCGGGGGGGTCTCCATTTGGGATGTCTGCAGTGTGGCATGTTGGGCTTAGGCCTTGACATTTGCCAGGTTCTACAGTTTGGACGTAACTGCAGCCCCTGTGGCGCATACGGTCCATAGTGTAGCCTCCAGACGGGGGTCAGGCCCCTAGGCTGGTTATTCTGGACTTCGAGATAACAATCAGGGAGTTTACTATATCTCCCATAGGCGAGACATCGAGTGAATATTTGAAATAAAACTATAGGTTACTGGACGTAACCCCGGTTTTATGATAATATGAGCGAGATGTCTCGAAAGACACCCTTCTTGTTTACGAACGAGAAGAAAAATGTTATCTTGAATTACGGAAAATGACTCTCCCCTGACTTATATAGGATGTAGGGCGGGCCCTCCAGTCAGAGGGAGGTCAGAATCCAGCCAAAGGTTTGTCTGGAGTTTATAAGGTAATGCTTCTGTGATCACGCCAGAGGGCGCTCTCCCATAGGCGAGACATCTCGCTCATATTATCATAAAACCGGGGTTACGTCCAGTAACCTATAGTTTCTCTGCATGCGCTGCACCCTCCTGGTGAAGGTTCTCACTGTCAGGTGAAAAGAAGCGTCTGGCGATTTCATGTGTATCGGAGGAGACATGCAGTTTTCTACACCTTCTCCAGACCAACACTGAGGGTTAGCAGTGACAGGGAGGGTAGCACCGTATACATAAGGGGGAATTGGCATGATGCAAAAAAAAAAAGAAGGAAAATAATATAATATCAAGGAACCATAAAGATGCTTCAAGTAGGATTTACACTATCATTAAAAAAAAGTTAGCACCATCAGCTGCTCCATGTTCTACCAGCAAGTAAATCATATCATTTCTTATATTGCCCCAATGAAGGCAGGAACACTTATATATTGATCTGCAGAAGAAAATTGTGTGCTGTCCGCTCACTCTACAAATGACTCCCTGTTTTACTGTGTAAGAGTACGCAACGAACAAAATCCATAAAAAGGGCGTACTGATCTCACCAAGACAAATGCCTCTTTATTACATTTTTCTTTTACTTCATCTTGACTGCAATTCTAATTGTTGTTAGAATCAATAGGTTGCATTTCTTAGTTGCTGGGATTGGAGTGCCTCTTTGGCACTGATTTGACAATAAAATGCAGAGAAAAGAACACTGTGTGCTCCCCCCTTAGAGAGCCAGCAGGGGAAAGGACCAGAGAGGTGGAAGGTAACCAAAGGTAAGGAGATGATCGGGTCAAAGGTATAAAGATATGCGGATCTTACTTTGCCTCCAGGGCGAGTGCAATGATGGCGGCAGCCATGGGAGCTGAGGCCGAAGTGCCCGTGTGACTGTCTGTACACCGATGTCTCAGGTCTGTTGTGATCTGGAGAGAGAGAGGAGTAAAGAGATAGGAGATGGAGAGCAATAGAGAGATAGATCAGGGAAAGATAGGATGAGGGAGTAATGAGGTTGGCAGAGTAGGAACAGGAGGAGAGAAAATGGGGAGGTGAAAGAGAGCGTTAAGTCTTGAGGATCAGGAGGAGATTTAGACACACCTGAAACTCACATTCCAGCTTTGACACATTGCCCTGCTTGTGATAACACAGACATACAAATATACACTCACAAATAACCCTGCCATACACTGACACTCACAAATAACTATGGTTTTCTATAAGAAACTAATCCAATGACCAAAGAGCAAATAAGGACATGCGATGGAAGTAATACTAGATGGTGAAGTTTGTTGTTAAAACGCGGTATATTCATTCCGACTGTATGGACCTCAGTCAGTCAGCTAGTCAGTCGGTTGGTTTGCCAAGAAAAGCTTGGCTAACTCCCAGTCTGAGCCCCCATCAAAGGACCTTTCCCTAACCAAAGGGCTTGAAGGATTATCTGAAGCCACACATACACACACACATAGTTTGATACGGTTTAGCACAATTTTTTGTTCCAGCAGTACAGAAGGTACTGTAGACAGGATAGAGGAACTCAGGTAGATTACATCGATTGACCTCATGTGTACATGAGTGAAGACAGTAGAACCTTGCAAGTCAAAACCCATAGGTATGGAAATTCTTCCAACCGATGGAATCTGTATGGAACACATTGACAGAATGATGTACCATGCACATTCCAGAATGCCCAGTTTGGGTTTAATAAGGTTTAAATTGAGATTATCAACCCAGGAAAGTTAAGCAAACCATGAATGAATGATGAACCCATGTTTTGAAGAATATAACACTACAAAAAAGGTTGCGATTAGTGACTCCTGGGTGTCACCGACTTCTTTCTCTCACATACTCCCTATAGTACATCCGCATACCCCTAGGGGCACATGTACCCCCATTTGAGAAACACTAGTGTTAACACCTCTGCATCCCCTGTCGGAATCATTCCTATTTACTGAACTTTTGTCACAATGGATGTCAGAAATGTAAGTTAAGATCTACTGTAAGTGTACTAGGCACTGCTACAATGGTCTGTCTGTGTGTGTGCGCGCATGTGAGGTGAAGAGCAGATAGAATCTAACCTCTCAACACCAAGGATCAAAAATGTGTGAGTGTTGCATTAGTGTGAGGAATGTAGCAAGCGATCTCCAGACAAGCTAGCACACAGTGGCAAACTGTCACTGTCCATCCCTGTTGATCATGAGAGATAGATGTATAAGGTCACACCAGGGCTCGCGCACACACACACACACACACACAGTTTTAATTGTGGTTGTACAATCTAGGTTCAACAGTGGCGTAGACAAAAATGTAATGGTGATCAAGGATCAAAGTTCCATCTCTGCACTGCAACCAACAGGAACATTTCAAAAGTCTGCCTGAAGAGTGAATATTTTTTACTGTACATTAACACATCCACTGCCAAGGGCTAATCTCATAATGTACTCACCAGTGCCAAGGTGTTTTTGTTGTTTTTTTGTTTTTTTCATGTCGCCATAGATCTTGTTAAAATCCTTAAGATTGAGCGCTACACAGTCTGTTTACATCCGCGAGATCTCCCTGTATCTCCCAGTGAAAACCACGTGTCAAACGGGGCATCCATGTTTGAGTTAGAGCGGATTACGTTAAACAGTGAAATGCGAGGAGAAAAAACTACAGGAAGAGAATTGAGTTTCAGTTTCGTCTGTAGAATGGGAGCGGGCGTGATCGTGAAAACCGGATCCCAAATAATTCTATTTCCTGTCATCAAACCGGAAACGGAAGTGGATCAAAAAAAATCCGAAAGTGCACCCGGACCGCGCATGCGCGAAAAGACCGCAGCCCGTAGGGCTACGGTCTCGGCGCTTAACAGTTGGATTTAACGGCCCGTAGGACTACGGTCTTGGCAGTTAATGTGTTAAAGTGCCTAAAATGTAAAGCATTTGCAATTTGAACTAGTTACTCAGGTACTCAGGCCCTTTGAGTACAAGCCTTTAGAAGTTAGTCATACTCAATAATATAACACTCAACCACACACAGAGCCATCCTTACAATCTTTCGGTCGTAATTCTCTCCGCTGCTGTAGGTAGTAGTCAGCGTGGAGGAGCACTCCTCCAGGTACCAGGGTTTGCGTCCACTCTCAGCTGTGCTGGAGATAGAGATGGTGTAGATAGAGTTGGTGTAGCCGTCACATGAGCAGTGGTCCCTGCTGCGCCCACCATTGCCTGATGCCCACACAAAGATGGAGCCACGCCCCTTCCTCCCCTGACAGGAAATGACACAGAAAGTATACAGTAAGCAAATTTGTATTTAATCTGCATCTTGTTTCCACTTCACTTCCGCATATGTTGGCAGCAGACCTGAGAAAAAGCTTCATTAAATTCATTAACTACAGCTGGTTCTTTGTGGCCAAAAAACAAAAACATTTTACCACCAAGAAGATATGATGAAAGAAACACCTCTCTGTGCAATGTAGGCCTAGTGAACACACACTTCTAACGGGGGGCAACTGGTGCAGCTTGCAGTTGCGCTCCAATGGGAGCAGACAGCCGACAGCTCTGTCTTGCATTTCATCCAACTAGGACATTGGGCTCACAAAATGCTATATCGTAGTGGTAATTAATGTCATTTTTCAAAACACCACTACCACAGGAAAATAATGTGAAATTAAGCGTTAATGTTTTCTAAAATGTTTCACTGGTCTGCGCAGGCAAATACGTAGAAGGTGCATTCTGCTGGGCCAGAGGGTTTCAATAGTAATTCCAGGCCATTTATAATGTCGATCCCTGAAGAGAATTTTAAGTCTGTAAGTGTAAAAAAAATTATCCCTGAGGGGCCACTTTTACACTCTCAGGGCTACATTAACACTCTGGATTGTACTGAGTAGTAGTCAGTCTTTTAACCCATTGAGACCTGGAACACATCTGTGTCACTTTAGAGCTCTTTGGCTATTCAAAAATAGCAGATATACAAGGTCATAGCGCGGAGTGCTATGAGCTTGTATTTTTTTTTTTTTTTTTTTTTTAACTGTTAGGATTTATAAAACATTTTTAAGAATCGCCTCAGGTCTTAATGGGTTAAAAAAGGTACAGATTGTCAGTGACCATACAATGAGCCCATCTCCACTGTGGTGGGTAGGCACTTTACCACTGCACCACCCAGAGTGGGAGACGCCTAACTGATCCAGAATGCCTTGACATCTCACTTTAGTTTATGTACATATGAATGTAGATACATTCCCATACATTATCATGCATATTTGATATCTGCTATTTGATCTCTTTTATTTGCACAAAAGACTGAGGAAGTCCGTCTTTATTACACACTTGTAATGTTACGTACATTTGATATCTGATTTGACATTTGGTATTTCTAATGCGATTTGTGGGAAAGCTTGCACAAAATAATTTCGCCCACTCGAATACCGGTGTAAACTTCTGATGTAACAGTGAGTTATCTTTAATTCTGTGAGGAAACACCCAAAATATGAAGTGATGGACAACTGTCAATGGTACTGCACACACAGCTCAGTTCTCTCCATTAAAGTGTCTCTCCGGACTGTCACACACACACACACACACACACACACACTTCTCCAACTTGTTCGCTATCTCCGCTCACGTACATGAGCGCTCACATACTTGCTCACCTCTCAAGGCTGTGACACATATCACCCTTGCCTTGCCGTCTTAAAAAGCCACGTCTGTCATGAGGCCGACGGGGACTCCAGCTGAGCACATAGTCCACATACACACGCAAGCACAGCACACAATCGCACAAAGACAAACATGCACTGCACATAAAGTAGAAATACGACCCATTCACCACCAGCCAGTCTCGTCCCCATCGCCTTCTGTCAGATGCAGAACCTTTTTTTCAACCTGCTACATGGTCTGTCAGCCAGTGAGTCGAGACCTTTTGTAGCCTTTTTTAAAACGGCATGACAGCTCTGAGGTCCCTCACGTCTGGCTTCCCCTCTCTCCATCATTTTTACACACAGAGTTAAATTGACACTTTTGCAGTGTATACACCTGCTGAACTTGTAAACATGTCAGCCAGCCAATCTGATGGAACGAAAGTGTGCGTGTGGGAGAGTGTGTCTCCCCTCCTCTTAACCTCCATCATAGCATCTCTGCTCCGTGCAGGTCACCTAGTTAGATGTTATGCAAATGCACAGAGGAAACTGTAAAGGATGTCATGAATATGCAAATAGATCAGGGACTCTGATCTAAATGATGGCTGGAGGTGCTTCACAGGCAGAGATAACTGGAGAAGACTGAAACACTGTCATGTAGGCTTGAACACATGCATTTCCAGTGAGAGAGAGTGGGTTTGTGCAGGACATGCGTGTGTGTGTTGTCTGTTGGGGGGTGCACCTCTTTTATGATTCATATCATGTGTCTGCACGTGAGCAAGTAAGCTGGTTTCTGTGTCCATTTCTTTCTATTCCCATGTGCACATTTAGGCAGAAAAAAATACTTTGGGTAAGGACTTTTGTGGTAACCGTAACGCTCCCCCCAAAACACACTCACCCCCATTTTTTTCACGGACCGCTCACCCCCAGCAGTTCTTGTATTCGTTTTACTGAGGTTAAGGTTAGGAATAAGTTTAGGGTTAGGCATACTTTTACCGAGGTTAAGTTTAGGATTAAGGCTAGGTTTAGGCAGTTTAGGCAGTTTTACTGAGGTTACGTTTAGGAACACCTGGTGGCGACCGTTCCAAGTTCGCCAGATTTGACCCGAGGCGAGCATGTTTTGGGGCGAGCATTCTTGTATTCGTTACAATTACTGTAGGTTAAGGTTAAGCAATTAAGCATTAATATAGTGGTGATGGTGATGTTATAGGGAATGACTAACAGTACAAGAAGCTAGATGTGTGTGTGTGTGTGTGTGTGTGTGTGTGTGTGTGTGTGTGTGTGTGTGTGTGTGTGTGTGTGTGTGTGTGTGTGTGTGTGTGCGCACTTGCAAGCCTGTCTGTCACCTACCGAGCGGATCCCATTCTCAAAAGCCTGTCTGGCCAGTGAAGCTGGCCCATCCACGGTCTTTCCATCATCATCTGGTCCCCAGCTGGCGCTGTAGATGTCTATGTGCCGTGGCTGCAGACTCAGAGACTTGGCCTCCACCATGTCTGTCACATCTCCATCCAGCATACGCACACCTAGGGGTCATCAAAACAACCACATCCAATATCTAACGTAAATGAAAAATGACCATGACTGCATAAGGCAAGAGCGAACATGTAACTCAGAATCAGCCTTTAATAATATAACTTATACCATGTAGAGAGAGGGAGTATATTTATCTCTGCTTAGATGCAGGTAGTCCGTTGAATTTGTTCACAGTACAAACGGACACCATTGATTAAACTGTTTCATGACAGTTTTAATTGAAATTGCAAATTGAGTAGTACTTTTTATCAATGAAGATTCTCAGGCTCTATGATAATCACATTATTTAATGAACATCTTGTTGGGATTCATGCATTAACTAAATAGGGGCACTCCGCAGAGAGCAAAACTCCGCCAGGCTAGGTTGCATAGCCATTCAGGACGCATTTGTGACACCCCCAATGTGTAGAAGTAAAAGTGCTTTGAAGGTGCGCTCTATACATGCCTTCAAGATGTAATTCCAATTTGGGGTTGATTGGATGATGTGTTCATGATAAGTACATTTTTGTAAGAAAGAGGCCCCTTAGAGTTAAATATCAAAACTCTGTTTGACGTTTATCACATGACTCCCAAGATCCTTTATACCAAAATAAATCATGTTGTATGTAATCATGTTGTATGTAACAAACACTGACATTTCTAGCATTTGTGATGCTTGTGAAATTACTTTTGGCTCTGTGTTGCATATAGTTCAATGTGTGAACGAAAAGTCGAATGCTGATCGGTTAAGCGGTTTCCGAGATTAGCTGCGCACAGACAGACAGACACACGGGCGCAAACACATACAAATAGGTGCAAAAACATCATCTCTGCCTCCCGGCCTGGCATAGATAATGATACCAACATACTGCAGTACATCATGCCAACATGTATCAGCAGTGAAAATCATACAAAAAGTTCAAATCCAAGGACACTGGAGCAGCACGGATATTTAAGCCTTTTTCTTTTTTGAAGGGCTAGAAAGGGTGACCAACGTTTCGATGTGAACTACATCTTCCTCAATGTCATGTAAAAAAAAGAAGGTAAAATCACTTGAAATACAAAGAAATATTAACAAAATGGTTAATATTGATTAGGCATCAGAGAAGCAACTCACCTCCTATCCTGGCATTATATGCGATCCCCACAATGCAATGGGAGTTGTTCGCCGCTGCAGCAACTTCACCTGCACACCGTGTCCCATGTCTGAGGAAAGAACAAGAATGGACAATATATTACACATCTAACACATACACCACAAGCCATGTGTGAGTAAAAAAATGTCAGTGGCATGCTAAACTAATGCTAAAGTAAATGTACTAGTAAATGTACACACAAGTATGCTTGTACACACACAATCCGAATATAAAAAGCTTTTGAAGTGGAAGCCAGGGATCCTTTCAAGTAAACATACATCTACACAGATAAATGTGTACATTCCTCTAGTGGAATTCCTAAACAAAAAAACGGTACAGTCCAGTATTACAAATATTTTCCGCAATTCCTCCTCTCTGCCTCGTGGACCTACTAAGGACATTCGTGTTGTTTAGTCAGGCTTTTATAATGTCCCTTCCCACGCATTAATGTGCAGTAATATATAGACTGTTATTTCATCATTCCAGTGACCGTAAACACATTACACAAGCCTTAAGCGTACGCGCGCATATGCACACGTGCGCACACACAGTCAAATATTTCTAATGTCCATTACACATTTCTTATGCCCACGCTCCTAAGATGCCTTAACATGCACACTCTCTCTCTCTCTCACACACACACACACACACACACACACACCAGGGTAACATTCCACCAGTAACTGCAGTGGTGACAATCGGTCCAGGTCAGCAACCAGCGTCAACAAACATGAGTGTGTTTTGCGTCCGCTGTCTCCTCCAAAACACTGCTCGCTGGCTCTGCACCAGACACACACCTCCTGCTGGGAACATCTGCACCACAACACCCCCCGGAAACTGCTCTGACCGCTGCCATGGAAACCCAGCATCTAGCTATCAAAGCCCCCAGGGGAGTGACAGAGAGATGGGGGCCAGGGAAGCACTCGCAGAGCACTTTAGAGTGATTCCACTAGTTTCAAGCTAAAGTTAATCTTATTGGCATGTCTTGTCCACACTTGATGGGTATCAAACGGTATCCATACACGATACATAGTCTATGTGAAAAGTTCCTCCTACCTGTAAAGGCCATAAGACCTGCCCATGTCTTGGGTTCTAGTTAGGCTTTTCAGTGACTTTACAGCACTTGAGGAAGACCTGCGACTCTAATACTGATACTGGCCCATAGGGAACTGACTGTCACCACCACTAATTAGTTGGTCTTCATTTCAAAAACTATACTTCTAACACATACAGTATAGCCCCAGCATAAAAAAACTAGGTACACACTACACACCCACTCATATACTATACTTTTCCAAGAAGATATAAAAAAAGCATATTATGTTCTAGAAAATAATATTACAATTATCCTAAGGCCATTAACACTTGATAACAAAATGATACAGACATGCCAAAAACTCTGTGCTGGGTCACAATCACCTTTTCCATTGGACTTTCTGTACAGCTGGGCCTGGCATTACAACTGAAGGTAATCATCACTCTCTCATTTCTGACTGTGCATGTGGGACATTTCTAATAAAAAGTCTTTGGAGTCTTCATGTAAGGGTAGCTCAGTCGATTCAGCTCTTGTCTTTTGACCACAAGGTCATGAGTTCAATCCCGGGCAACTCAGCATATGAGTAGCACGGCTTGGGTACGGCAAATTGTGCGGTAACTATTGGGAGCTGATGGTAGGTGTGGCGCTCCACCACCGCAATCCATCTCCCAGCGGTCTAGCGCATTACAATGGGGATAGACTCCTGCGTTCTCGGCTGACACCGACAATAAGCCCCTCCAACCTACTTAAGCGGTAAGAGCATTCAGTGATACTTTAAGAGCTAATTAGCAATCAATGATCACTGATGATGTTTCTTAGACCACCACAATAGTCTTCTCTCACTCAATTCCACAGCTCAACTTCCATAAACTGTGGCAATCTTTGCTGTTTATAGTCTTTGTTTATGCATCTATTTAGAATTTCTGCCAACTGCCAGTGCTACCCAGGGTCTATTTGTGTCTTAACCTGCACACACGTGCACACATGCATGCAGTTACCTCGGTTGCACTTCCATGGGGACAAAATATCTGATGCTGTGTGTGGCACAGACGTGATCACTTCATGGCAGTCTAAGAAGCTATGCAAGGGGGAAGGTTTTGAGTGACTGTTACAACAACCCAAAACAAAAGAAGAAGGCCCTCTTTACACCTCACATTAACATGGGCTGTGATGGGTGATTGGACTGAAATTGTAGAGAAATAAAACATAAAATCCAAATATAGATGTATCCAGGGTTCATCATTGCGAACGCGGAAGGAGGCGCGGAAGGAGGCGCGGCGAAGCCGCGCCTCCGACCAAGTGGAGCTTACTATGTAACCCTGCTCAGGTTGTGTGTGTGTCTGTCTGTCTGTCTGTGTGTCTGTCTGTGTGCATGCACTACCTATGTAGAGGGCGCCAGAGTGCAGGAATTTAGACAATGCTCTGATTTAAATGCAACACCACACACACACACACACAATGTTCTCTCCCCATCACAGTGAAATAACACGGATTACAAGTCCGTAAATACACAATATTTTCGAGCTGCGTTCGCTTCCAGCGTTCGCGCGTCTTACTTGTGTTATTTTCATAATACGCTGTGCATTTTCCAACTTGGTTGCCTCTCACCAGTAAACAGACTGTCTATTGATTTTAGCGATGGGCTAATTCACATCTACTAATCATATCCATTCAGCTCTTCAGCAGGGAAGGCCCATGAGTGCTGTGGTGGGCTATTCTTGAACTACACCCATATTCTTTTCTAGTAATTAGACGAAAAGTGATCACTAGTTCATATATCCTGCATGAGTGCTCAGACCTCAGACATTTACCACACAGAGAATGTGGCATTAAAGACCGAACAAACAAACAGTGTTCCTTTTCTTTTGACAAATAATATTGTGGTGGAGTATGAATTCAGCCTTCGAGGGTGATCCTGTCACTGAGCTGTATGTGTAAGCCTCATGTCTCTTTAAGACAATACATTACCAGCTGGGTCTGAGCCCTTGCCAAGGCATTTGGGCCACAGCAGCCAAACACATACACAGCAGCCAAAACACACACACACAGACACACACACACACACGCACACACACACACAGCACTTGGCCAAATTGGCACAGGATGTTAGGTTCCTAGGCAGGGTAGTAGTGTGGTGACACACACGCTCTCAGTTACGCACACACATACACCACAAGAAACCACAACCCACCCACGAGTCACCTTTAAACAGACTCATATATTTAATCGCAGACCACAACAAAGTCAACAGCCAAACATACTCAACCCCATTTAGGATAGATATTTATCAGGAAGACAGACACACTCATGTGCGCATGCACGCACGCACGCAAAGCTGGTCCTCACAAAGATGCAGTATACCTGCAGCTGCACTCATCTTCATTTTTACACATACATGATTATGATGTAATCCTGGGTTAGCGCACTGGTGTCTTACTTGTTCTCATTGTTTGCATCATAGCGAGGCATGGGGTCCATATCATTGCCATTAACGTCAAAGCTGGCTTGTGGATCCTTAAGGAGACACAGAGGAGTAGGGTCAGTAGGGTTAGTAGTCACCTTATAAAGGCGGTTTTATACTCGTAATACAATTGGCTGTGGCAATGTGCATGTCAACACCATTTTCATTTGAGTGTGTCATTTATGTTGTCCGATACTTGTATTAAAGTATAAAACAACCTATAAGCATGCAGTAAATGTGAACGGGATAATGTTAAAAAAAAACGACTGTAGTACAATTCCGTAGAAAAGTATTTTAGTCAGTGAGTTCAAAGTCAAGAATATAAATCACCTTTGTACACCATACCCGTTTAGTAGCCAAACAATTTACTTGTGAGTGTGTATGAGAGAGGGAATGTGACATCTTAACAAATGCAAGGAGCTTCCCAAACCTAATAAAGCATCACGTCAGTTCTGTGGAATCGAATGCAATCAGTGCTAACCCAATTTGGTGTATTTATTGTATGCCCAGGGCATAAACAAATCAAGGCATTAAAAGCAGGGTGTAAATCCTTTGATCTACTCGTTTGACTGATGGGCTTACCTGCAGCCTCAAGCACAGAATGAGCTTCAACTATTTGGCCTCCATATAAACAAATACCTCAGCATGTGCATACACAAGCACACGCAACGAATAAATATGTAAAGCAACACTCATATACAAATGCATGCACACACATGGATGGGAAAGATCATCTTCAAAATGTAATCAACTGCCATGTTTAAATCAAGCCTTTCACATGTGCATTTGGAATGGCATTTAATGGAAGCGGGAAAAGTCAAATTAAATCCCTTAATTCACCTAAACCTTTTACTTTCGCTTGAGGTAGATCATCTTTTTATTCTATAAAACAAAATGCAATAGATTGCGAAGGAAACACATTTAGATTAAATTAGATGACCAGTTGTTCCTCAACTCGATGCGCAGCTTATAATGAGAGATGATGGTACCAGGTACAGGTGGGCTGATAGGGAAATAAACATTCTGTTGTTTGATATGTGCAAAATACGCAGTTAAGCATTTCACTTCTATCCTGAGGTAGGCTACCTTCTGATATCTGGCCATTTCCTGATTAACATTTGCCAATCCATTTTGCCCTTGCCTTTGATTTCAGACAACCTGAATTGCGGCCATGAGCTCAACACAACTTGTTCAGTGTTTTATTTGCTTCAACGGATCTGACAGAATCACACCCCAATTCAAAACAATCTTTTTGCAGCATTTAATTAAGTTAAATGGAAATGCAAATGACAGGATAATGACTATAATGATTAAACTGCAATCAGCAATGCAATCCAATTAATTATCTTGGTTTGGCAACACATTTTGCCCTTTCATTTACTTGCCACCTACATCCACACACTATGAAGTTGGATGGATGTTATTAACTTATTTACTGTCATTTGAATAATTGTATGTGGATTACTTTAAGTTTACCATCATTGTTTGTGCAATATTGTTTTCATAATGTCACAATCCAGGTGCTTTGTACCCTTTTCAAATATTTCCTTGAGCATTCGAAATAATCAGATAGCTACTTCTCAAAAGTATCTGTCTAGTCTGAGATAAGGTTATCATTGTTAACTAAAACTAACAAAGTAACGAAAACTAGATGTGAAGATGTGTTAACTGAAATTTAACAAGGCTTTCAAAGAGAGCCTTAGTTTTAGTCTTTGTCAATGTATTTCATACATAAGCCTAGTATTTTGGGTGGATATGAAATCTAGCTTCTGTTGTCATTATAGCGTTTGTCTATAAAGAAGTACCCCTGAAAAAGGAATCCTGTTTTGGAATGCAACAAGTTATCAGAAACGGTATGTATTAATATTCAAATATATAAATACAATACAGTACATTTCTGGTACCCATGTCATATGTGGGGAAAGACACTCGCAAATAAAAGTGTTTAATAGTTGTCAAAAAAAAACTTATTTAATTAAAAAAGTTACACAGCATTACTTTAAATGGTTAAATGTATTTGCAGTATTTTAGTACACAATGTGTTTTCTGACCTTTTTGAATCTCGCCCCTGACAAATACCCCATATTACAATAAAAAACTAACGCTATAAGTAATTAAAAAAAACTAAATCGTTTCAAAAACTAAACTACCAAACCCACTTTAAAAACTTAAACAAATGGAAAACAAAGAGTCAAAGAGTAAATGTATTAAAAATAAAAACTAATGAAAAAACTATTATCACCTTGGTCTGAGAGCAGTATTCAGACTGAATTTCAAGTTCAAGATAGTTGGACCTGTTTGCCTGACCTTGAAGACTACTTTTCAAACCACTGAAGTCTTGTGTTTCATCCTGTGAGTGCCAATCTGTCTAAAAGAAAGACCATGAGACCTGGCATGTAATAACACCAAAGAGGTGACCATGGCTGGAGGCCGGAGCACAGAAAGGTAATCTTACAAGGAGAGACATGCCTGAAATACCCGGCAGTGAGGAACCCACCACTTTTGTGCACAATAATGGCACTCATACGTCTCAATTCTATCAACAACCACAAAAACACACAGTGTGCATGTGACTGTATTGACGATTAATCTCAAATACACACATGTCTTTCTCTCTTTTTTTATATGGGTGCTATTCATAACATTAAGTGTCATTTTATATGACTGAGTTTATGCAAGAAAAAAAATAGTGACAGATAAAAATATATATATAATCTCAGGACCAGGAGCTCAAAACCTTTAATCCTTATCCAGGATCAGATTTAGATTTTGGGTAGTTCAAAACCAAAGAACCGCACTCGGATCACTTTGATATCTGTACTAATCAGGAAATCAAAACCAGGCTTTAATCTGGATCAAATGGGTAGTTCAAAACAAGACTGGGACAAAATCCCATTGAACAGCATGGCGACCTATGTGGATCTCTGACATATTGATGAAGTCATATTGATTGAAGGATAGTAAGTAATGTGCACAGCATACTCCAGCCCAACTTCCTTCGGTCGGCAGAGAAAAATAACCACAAACTGACGTCATTCAGAACTTCTGGAGGGTCGTTCTGCGCCTCTGAGATGTTCCGACTAGCCAAAGTAGTTTGACTACTGTGATTGGTCAGAAGAACGATTGTTTTGAAAAGACGTTTGGTAAGGAGAGGTACTAGTCTCATGAGCAAACCTTCAGGAGGTACAAACCCTTCTGAAATCCCTCACTAGTGACCCTGCACAAACACAACCTGTCGCAAGAAATTGCAAAAAACACCTATAATAATAGCACCCGCTGCTCCTAATAGTTAGGATGGGTAAATGCAGAGAACGAATTACATATATTTAAATGTACAGTGACAAAAATACCCCGACAACAAAAACATTTACTACATTATTATTATTGTTGTTATTGTACCGTCATGTCCGAGTATTTTGGTTGCGATTACTGAATACTACAATGTGTCTGTAGACGAGCAATGGGCTGCACTCAATGCACTTAATACAATACACTCAATACTAATAACCTTCTTCCAGACAACTGAAGGACTTGTCCCATGGCAAGAGACCATTGTGAGAAGAGATCTACTGACCTGGTTGTCCTCTATCTTGTGACAATTATTATTATTTTCTGTACATTCATGTTATCACAATTCTTTTTCATGTCTCAGATGGGATTTTGTTGCTTTAAGGCTCAAATATACTCCGGAGGGAGAGACGGGCAGGGGGGCGGAGCTGTCCATGCTTTCTACGTGTCCGCTGCACTAAGCTCTGACGCGTAGAAATTGCCTGCAGAGCATGGATGGACCTCCCGCGACTGTTTCACTGCATTAGTACTGTATAATGAAGCCTTATGGTTGCTCCCTCTTGTCCTCTATGCTCTATTATGGTACTAAGTCTCCTCCACTTCATGTCTTACTTAACCCTGAACAACTTTGTAAAAAAAAAACTTTACTTGTCAAGAAACACAAATAGTCTACAGAGCTATGCCAGTGTAACCTTGGCATGACAAGGTAGCCAACTACATCCATGTCAAGCAGCCTCTCTCTCCCTCATCCCCTAGCCTTGAGGCTCTTAGGCCCCACCCAACACCCAAGTCTGAAACATCACATAGCTCGCAAAGTCGGTCAGTAAGCCACCACCACGTTTCACATCAGCATGCCATTCTGCCATGCTGTAAAAACAACAAAACAAGTTTTTACCTTGATCTGATGCCACTAGATGGGTGGATTTATAGTGTATTACCAGAGCAAAATATACTATTATATAAATGTTTAAATACAAACAAGATGTTAACGTTTTTACATTTAAATAAATAATTATTTGTAGCCTTTATGGTTGATAAAATCTTCATTTATCCCCCCACATTTCTTTTCACATCGCAGAAAAGTGTATTCAATCAAGTATGAGTTTTTCAAAAATGAGTTTGTGATCATTAAAAAGTAATTGTAATTGTGGACATTAATATCTCCCAATGCACAACCACACAATGGTATGCAAATACAGCAAAGCATATTTTAGTCCTTTTTTTTTATCCATTATGATTTTATGCAAGTGTTGTGGATTTGGAAAATAAAATTCATCATTACAGATTCGATGTCACAGGTCTATTTTCCCTATGTCATTATTTATTTTTAAAAAAATGTATGTGTTAAAAAGCTACAATTCTGTCCTAGGACAAAACAGCTCATTAAGAATTCCAGGTTGGAATATTAGGACCGCCCACTGGTAATCTCATGTCTGTCTCTTTTGCCAAAAGAAAATAGTGATATTGTACACTCTAAATAGTAAACACTCCTATTAATACAACCAGAAAACGTTCCAAAATCATGACACCAGGGACCACAGATGCAAACTGGCTATATAGCCAACTCTGGCACAACAGCTATGTGTGTGTGTTCCATATGTTGTTCTTCATATCCACTATATGGAGATGGGAAAGATTAAAGCCCTGATATTCAGGATCTGGTCATCTTGAATTGTCTGGGTGATCCAATCATGAATTGCTTTGAGATATCAAGACAAGATTTGGCTGGATTGTCTCATCCTGGATCACAAAATATAGGATTTCAAAAACTGATCCGATAGGGATTAAACATTTTTGAACTCCTAGGCCCAGGTGCAAACATAATAACACACATCAAGCAACCAAATGCTTCCATATAGTCTCCCCAGTAGTTGTACATGCACACATATAAACGCACAGTAAAATACATGCAGCCTACACCCACCCACACAAACTCATGCCGCACACGTGCATACATACACACTCACGTAGTTCTGAATGAGGTCTGGGTGGTTTCTCTCGATGCCATCGTCCAATATGGTCACCACTACGTCTTTACCAGTGTATCCCCTCTTCCACGCCCCCATGATGTTCATATCAGACTGGCAGTTAAAGACGTCATCATTACAATGCTAGGCATGGAGGCCAGAGAGAGAGAGGGAGAGAGAGTGAGAAGGAATAGCAACAAAGATGGTAGAAGAGAGAGAATTCATTAGGTTCTTGTTTCCGTTTTCTATTCAATTAACCACTTAAACAATCACTTCATCCATTTTCAATTTATCTTCACATAATTGGTCCTCACTAATGCTCATTATATAAGATGGCACCATTTGTGTCTATTTAATCTGTGTCTCAGAGGAGGGCTTTTGGACAATCCAGAAACATGCCTCTGGTGACATCATCGGTAGGCATATTTGGTCATTTCAAACAAGATCGATTCCAAACGTTTTTTCTATTTTTTTTATGAATGCAAGAACAATGGCTTTTATTTCAGCATGCTAACTTTACAGAAAGAAAAAGGCTGTAGTTCCCATTAGCTTGGAATTCCCATCGAATAATCAGGTTTCTGAACTGTCCATAGCCCACCAACGAGATGTAGAGTGGCTGTGAGTGAGTGGTCCAATTATACAAAGATAAGTTTGAAAATGGGTGAAGTGTTCCGTTAAGCCCTACTTAAAAAAAGACAACAAAAAAAACATGAAAAAATTATGTTCACTTTTTTTTTAAAGCTAGCCGATGCAATCTCAGAGTAATCAGAGCTATTTTACCAAATGCCTGAAAATAGATAATGACATGCCCAAAATAGAGATGCCAGGGTTAATGTGGTTAACACTGTATATGAGTTGGAGAGGAGGCAAGTTGAAATAATTGTGGACTTTCTAATTAATACTTATAGAACATCATCTATACAATAAAAAGGTACTGAGAAAAGAAAAAGCATTTTCATTACAGAATTTTTAAATACCCCAATACTCAAAATTCGCTTCTGTGATTTTCTTGATGGGAAATGGACAGAATAAACAAGTAATTAAATAAACAGACGTCAAAGGCCAGGGAGATAACAAATGTATTTGGCCTCACACAAACATGCAGGCAAGGGCAGACACACACATTCATGCAAGCACCAGTTATTGACCCAACGTTCAGACAGTTCTGTCCAGGAGCTAAGAAAAATAATGTTTAGGACTTAAGGTCAAAGTATTAACAGTTATCTATACAAAGTTAATGGTTAACAGAGTTGAGGTCAAACACAGAGTCAAATATGGCTAGGTAAATAAGGCATAATTCAATTAATTTGTATTATCAAACAAGCCCACACATTTCCACAGGGTGGAAGGTGGTGGACATTGTGGGGGGGGGGGCTACACATAACATAATAAATATCAGAGAATGGTAAAAGATCTAATACCTCCCAATTTGTATTATTATACCAGTGAATTTACGTGTCTTAACCTAATCCTAAATAGTCCTTTTTGAAATGGACAACAGATGAAATCCAGAAGAAGTCCTTATCTTCCAATCCCACCACACACACACACACACACACACACACACACACACACACACACACACACACACACACACACACACACACACACACACACACACACACACACACACACACACACACACACACACACACACACACACACACACACACACACACACACACACACACACACACACACACACACACACACACACACACAAAGCTCCTCTGACCCTGCAGTAATAAGGACCAGGTTATAAACCTCCCTGAACCCCTGGCCCCCAATCACAATGATTAGCAGAGTGGCCTTGAATGGCACAAAAGGGCATGGAACCGAAAAGCACAAAATAGCATTGTACTTTTATATACATACACAAGCGAGGGGATAAAAGTGCTGCCACATAAGTACAGCTGCAAGAGTCAGAGCGAGAGAACATCAATATGTTTTATTATGGCAAGCATACTCACAATATACCACATACTGCTCCACTTAGCGTCATTATAAAAAATGTTTTGGGCAGGGCTGGTGTGGGCGGGACTTGACAGGGAAAGGGGCGGAGATGGCTTGTAATCTCTCTTGATCCTCCTCTTCACCACCTGCTGCTCGATCCACTCCACCTGAAATCAACAAAGGGTTATAGAAAATGGTGGGACTGTTAGCAGTGATTATGTGGCCACAGTAATACAAGGCATATTTTAGTCCAGTCCACCTGAAAGAGAGATCTCTATTAGAGAGTGGGAACGTTGAACTACAGCAAGGCTACAGTCAGTAGAGAAGATATAAAGTTTGGAAAACTAAAGCTAGAAAAAAGACTTTTCTTTGTAAAAGTGGATAGCGTATTTAATCTGGGCTTGCATAACTCACATGAAAATGTAGGTTTTGTCAGTGGTGCCAATGTTGAAATGTAGCCATGGTGATTCTTCCATAGGCAGAGATTTGGGGGGGGTTATCTATGGTGATGCTGCATGATGTGTGAGGTGCAATGACGGTCGGTAGTAGGCTTATGGATGTACTGTTCGAGTGGCATTGCCTGCGCAACTGCAAATTGTAGTTTGCAGTTCCAGGAGTTAACACCAAAAATAGCAACATCTGAATTTGTTGAACTACTAGAAAACTACTAGATTACAGCAAAATGTAGTTAAACTCGTTTCATTACCCTGCCCAACTACCCCCCAACACAGAGAACAGTATGAACAGTACAGTTTGTAAATAGTACACACTATTCAGTTATGATTCAGTTGTGAATCTAGACATCTAAAGAAAAAGGGGGGGGGGAATAAAAAGAAAGAAATAACAGGAAACTAGAAAAAGTGCTCCTCGGAGCACAGGTCTCCGCCAGGTCAGGTAAGTTATTGTGGCCTCCTGGTGGCGCTATAATAGGCCAATGTGAAAAGTGTGGCATTTCTTCCTCGGCCTAGTGGGAATGTGCGTGCAAATTTTCACGGAAATCGCACGCCGCGTTCATGATTTGAGACATTTTGTTCAAAACGGACCAATCCTGCAAACTTTGGAAGTCAACCTTACCCAATCAGGATGGAATATGAAATATCGGACAGATGCGTCTTGATCACATGACTATAGAGATACTGTGTACCGATTTGCGTGATGTTTGGATCAAATCTGAAGGATTAATATCCAAAAATGTATTTGACATAAGTCGGCCTCCTGGTGGCGCTGTAAAAAGCAGATGTAAAAAATGCAGTGCAGATGTTTTTCCTTGGTCTCTAGGGAGTAGGCGTGCAAAGTTTCACGCAGATCGGTGCAGTTATAGGTAAAAATGCAAATCGGCCTGTTATAGCGCCACCATGAGGCTGATGTGAAAACTTTTAAGTGCCATTTCTTCCTCGGCCTAGTGGGAATGTGCGTGTGCAATTTTATGGAAATGGCAAGCTGCGTTCATGATTTGAGGCAGTTTGTTCAAAACGGACCAATCCTGCAAACTTTGGATGGTAACCTTAGCCAATGAGGATGGAATATGGGAAATCGGACAGATCAGGGTTGATCACATGACTATAGAGATACTGTGTACCGATTTGCATGAGGTTTGGTTAAAAACTGTAGGAGTAATGGGAAAAAATGGGTTTTGCACAAATCGGCCTCCTGGTGGCGCTATAACAGGCCCATGTGAAAAATTTGAGGCAGAGGTTCTGAATTGGCATCCAGGGAGTGTGTGTGCACAGTTTCGCAGCGACCGGGCCAACGGTGCCGGAGATTTGGTGGTAACACACAGACAGGACACGCGGACGGACGGACACACACACGGACGGACGGACGGACAGGGGCGAAAACATACTCTCTCGCCATGCCTTTCGGCCTGGCGGAGACAATAATGGGGAGTACAGAGGGGGCAGGAAAAGCTGGGATCTCCATTAACAGGAGTAGGAAATAAAGAACACATCCTTTAGTTATGATTGTCTTGTAGCTGAAGACAAAAAACGTAGATCATCATAGGAGACTTGCGCAACCACTAGCGAGACAGAAAAATCAAATTACTTAAAACTGAGTTCTTACACCCAGAATTAACTTAAAAGGATGATTTAAAAAATCACTTACATGGACAGTTATAAAATAATGAGAATTACTGCTCCATGAAACTATCAAATACAATCTTAGTTAAACCAGTAAGTCATAAAGAATGAATCACAGCAATGATTTTATATCTGCAACACAGAAACGTCTTCAGAATCTTGCTCTCTTATTTGCGGTAATTCTTTCGCCTTCAAAGAACTGGTACAGTGACACAGGGATTCTGTGAGGTGCACACACACACATGTGCGTTCACCCACGCACGAAACATTAAAGTCTCACAGGTATCATCAGTCTCTCTAAAACGTTATGCACTTCAAGGCATGCAGAATTCCTTGGCAGGAACCTTGTCTGAGTCAGAGCACCCACATTCAGACAGAATTTTCCGATTTCAAAATCGACATTGTTGGATCAGAGCAAGGCAGCTGGACCTGCTTGCCTGGCCCCATCACCACTTTTTAAACCTCTGAAATCTTGTGTTTAGTCTACCCAAAGTCCTGCAATCTACAATCGGTCTAAAAGACCATATGAAAACTTAGGAGGTGATAATTGCAAAAAAGAGACCATGGCTGGGGGCCGTAGCATAGACAATTAATATTACAAGGGAGAGGCAGAGTATGTCTCAAACTGTGAGAAAAGAAAACCACTCTTCGTATACTGACTCACTAATAATGCTCATATAGGCCTCCCTAAAATTGTTGTCATGTTAGTGAGTATAAACAGCCATAAGTGTCTCCCATTGTACAAAATCTATGTAGAGCTAACAACAAGGGAAGGGATAGGTTCAAAGAATCTCCAGAGAATAAGATACATATGTGGCATATTAGCTATAACTGTGTAGTAGAACCACCAAAATGCAAAAGCAAGAAATAGAGGTGCACAGGAGTCTGAGATAACAAAGAAAGCAGTGGAGGAAGACTTCACAAGAAGAGACCCGTGTTATCAATGCATGGGTTTTCAGGCTGTTTTGAACAAGAACAAGTACGGTTTGACAAATTCAAGTCAGCTACAAAACAGGTCTTGATTATGTCTTTCCAGAGCACAGAGACTTCCAAGGCATACAAATATTCCCCTCAACATCGGAATTAGTTGACCACAGTAAAACAGTATAGAAGCTGGCATCATGGCAGGGTAGAACAATCTCCACCTCCAGTATTCACCATGGCAATAGAGATGAACTATTACTAGTATGAACGATGATGACTGACTAACATCAGCACCTTGTAGGACACAAATTTAATGATGTAAATTTTTATTGACAGTAAAACCAGGCAGGCACCGTTCACTGTTGGCCGAGTTGTGGGCCTAATTCATCTAAACATCTGTGATGAGAGATAACCACAATGACCAAATCCACTCACTCACAACTCTAATCCTTGAAACATCTAGGCTCCACTATTGTTTTCCGCACTAATGCTCAACTAAATTGCACAAGGGATAGTTACATCACATCCAGTGCATTTGAAAATGTGATATTCAAATGATCAGGTGAGAATACAGTGACCGTCTTTGCAGTAAACGTTGCATTAACCTACGTACATGACATATATACATACAGTCATGACACAGCTGACACAAACTACAATTACAGCATGTTACTTCGGCTGTATCTTAAGCTGCTTCCACACTGTCTAATGTGAAGTTAATGCTCTTTACGGTCCATTCCACAGTTTTATGAACAATGTGAGAGTGAAAAGGCAAAGCCAGTGCTTTACATCTATACGGCATCAATAGAAGGAGTAGCTTGGAGGAGAGGAATTGAAGTGAATAGTCGACACATAATGACTGCAGAGTGATTATCTGGTCTCATGCACTAAAACAATCTGCCAGCCTCTCTGGAGAGGTGGAGAGTGAGGGAATGAGACCAGATAAGACAGGAAATGGAGAGATGATAAAGAACTGGAGAGAACAAGTCCCAGGAGAGTCAATAAAAAAAAAGTACAGAAAAGGGGGGGTTAGAACAAACACAGGGCGAGGCAGAGAGAGAAAGACTCAAAAGAGCCATAGATTTTATAAGTTACAAGGATTTCTTTATGAATTTTAATAACCAAAGAATCTTTATAGCCAAGCATGAAGACCTCTCTTCATTGAGATCAGGAAAAGAAGAGACTGATAAAAGTAAAGAAGTCAGATGGTAAAAGAGAGGCAGAGAAATAGCAAAGGCTTTATTTGATCCCAATGCTAGACCGTCTGCTGAGGTCTCAGCTCATTTCCCTCTAATTTCTGTCATTATCATCAGCTTCAAAGCAAGTGTTTACACGCCATTAACCCCAAAACAACAGCATCATCAGGATATGAGTGTACTTGTCTGTGCGTATCCATGAGTGTGTCAGTGCAATTTGCATACATTAGCGTAGTGCCAAACAAGACCTTTGATCAGTAGCATAAACAATAAATGTACTTAATGTAGTTGACCAATGCATCTGAATTCCATGGTGGTCCAAGGATCACTGTGTCACAGCCAGCATGCCAAGCCCTGCTATGTTATTTCCCACACTGACTGAACTCCTTTACTTCTTCTCCCACAGTTCTGACAGAGGAAAATACTAATAAGTATTAAAATGCTAAATCATTTTGTTGAAATGTAGTTCCAATTAAAGTTATGTTCTCCTGCAGCACTGGAACAGAGAGTCTGAGAAGATGTTATGTTGTTTTTCTTAATTAGTTCAAGAATGTGCAATAAATAGAGCCAAGATTGTTGAAATGTCTGCTCATCTGATACACTAGTTCTGGGCTTGTGGAAGGCAAGTGTGAGTGTCAATGTGAATTGAACTTCTTGTTCAGGTCAGCAGACAGTATTTTGAAAAGATAGAAGGGGTGATTTCGGAATCATCGATTTTGTCGATACTGGACAGGGAACATGCTGGGAAAGACTATTTTCATCACATTCTTTAATGGAATCATGGCTTTGCATTTGGCATTTAATATTACCAAGGAGAGGCCATACTTTCTCATCCCTACTCAAAGCACCCTCTGATTACAGACCAGTCTCATTGATTTTGTACCATTTGCCAATTCCTCTCCAAATGAAAAATAACATTGTGTGCCGTGTTTGCTTCAAAAAGGTTGCCATGCATCACAGTCTCAGTTTTGATGCCAATACACTGGCATCGTTTGAACCAAGACAAATACATCTGTTCTGTTCTTCAACTCCAGATGTGCAGAGCAGTGGTATGATCGACCAGGGAATATTATTCCCTTATACTCTCACTTTTTCTGTCCCGTTCCACATAGTCTTTTCTCTCTGCAATCTCACCCTGTCATCCTGTTTTTCTCTCCATCCTGGCCAACGTATCTTTCGCTACATCTGCCTGTCTTTCTCTCTTGCATGCCCACTCTCTGATGTGCCTCCCTCCTACTTCTCTTCCTCTCCATCCGTGTAAGGGTTTGCAGGTGGCTCTTACTAGCCGGGTCAGTAACCAGGGGAAACTGGGGTAGAGTTCATTTCAATAGAACAAATGAGAACAAATTGATCCACGTTCACTGCTGTTTTTATGACTCCGCTTGAACTGCAGTCAAAGAACTGAAAGCTAGCAAATTTAAAGAGGGTCAAAGGCTTAAGCAGCAGGATGGCCATGGCAGTCTTTGGACTAACACAGGAAGCAAAGCTGTGTATTCTTCCACTGTGTGCAGTTCAGATACTCCACAGTGTTCCGTCACCTATCGTGTCTTGTAGCTTTCGTGTCTTGTAGCTTAGCTTGAAACTTTATACTGTTAGTTGACAAACAAATGGCTGACAAAAAACTAAGTGCAACACATCCTATGAAGCCTATAATGCATTATTAACACTTATAATGCATTATAATCTGCTTATAACAATGTGTAATTGTAGTTATATGCACTCTTAAATACTAATGCTTTATAACAATAATCATAACACTTAGGTCAGGTATTATAATACTTCATAATTGCTGGACGAATGTCTTTTTTGGCAAGGATCATAGTGTACCATAATACTCGTAGTTGTAATACATTATATTATGTATCATAATTACTTTTATAATAAATTATAGTCACTATATAAGTCACTATAAGTGGTCATTGGGTGCTTTAAGTAAATAATAATAAACTTTATTTGTATAGCACCTTTCATGACATGAAATGCAGCTCAAAGTGCTTTACAGAGCAAGAATACAATTACAGGTACAACCGAACAAGAAAAGCAAAAAGTAATGACATTCCTGAAGGTGTAGGCAACGTTTAGTTTTTGCTTACAGTATTTAGTTCTATTTTTTCACTCCACTTAATGCACTCAATCACCAGTGTGACATCTAATCACACTATACATAATACAGTAAAACGGCCTAACCACCGCCTGTCATCAGGCCGGCCATGGACTTTTCCTTTTCCTTGAGGATTCACGCAGATCGGTCTAGTGATGGCCAAGACTAGCTGTTCGCAGACGGGAGGGACAGACAGACGGACAGGACCGGAAACAGAATCCCTTGCCATCAGCCGTTCTGGCTTGGTGGGGATAAAAAGAAATACGACGTTCTGTCAATCACGTTGACACACCGCCTCGTCCATCATTCAAAATGGGGTTGATGACAAAAATGTTCACATCAATCAGTCTGAAGCCTATGTTGCAGGCTGAACCCTGAACAGCCTATCTGAGGATTCGGTCAAAACATTGCCTAGTGCACACATTTCCAATGTGATGGCACAATTTGGAATGCCGTAGTAAACTTTTCGAGTGCATGCGTGCGTGCGTGTCTACTGCCACCCTCTCTTCAGGATCAATTGGATAGAGTAAATTGGTGGTCTTTTTAATGTGTGACTCCATTATTACTAGCAAAGCATTAAACTGGGCCACTGAAAACCCCTGAAATTATCAGAGAAATTCTCCTTGCTCTTTACGCGATCTCAGGATTGGATGGACCTTCAAGAAGTGAGAGGACTACAAAAATCATTCTCACTGCTTGATGACTTTTGTTTTGTTCCGTAAAATGTTCTCAAATTAATAGTATCGTACACATCAGACTCAGTGTGCAAGGTTTTAAAATGCTAGATTCTAACGACTGAGCTGGAGGGGGTTCACCAAATACCAGCACACATGGGAACTGCCGTGAAGACCTTGACTACTCTTCAACTCATCCCACTTTGTTTCCTAGATATTATGAGTCTTTAGGGATAAGATATTATTTGGATGAAAGCAAATTTGTTTATTTTGGCACTATCCAAATGACCGTGGATAAACATTGACATCTAATGTAAGTACCATCGTGAATACACATTTATAAGAATTGTAGCTTTCATGGCACTAAAGGAATTAAAACAGATTAAGATTAGGATTACAAAAGTACTCGTCTTTTGGAGGTAGTAAAATACTGTTCATGTGCCACGACTTCAAGAGGTCTGCAGCCCATCATAAACATTACCCAACCCTGCAGCCTTTCAGCATATCCCTTTAAAAATTCAGCTGTGGATAACTCTTGGCTCGCTCTGTTATTCTGGTTTAGTGTGCACAGCGCACATGGTTGGGTAAAGGGCCACAAGTATAAAAGCGTTTAAAAAGTAAGCAAACCAGCCTGGAATCCTCATGCTTCTGTGACCGAGCTGAGAAAATGCCTGGATGAGTTTAACAGTTGTTTCTTCCTTCTCATCTCTGTGGGGAATTAAGCAGGAAGGGAAATTATGCAGGGAGAGGCAACTACTCTCATGCGTTTCTTTTACCCGTGTCATTGATGTCTTTGTTTATGTGAATTTAAATCAGCTTAATGGCAACCTTTTACTTTTTCCACTCCAACTCTGAGGGCCGACATAATTATTTAACCATTATTATAACAATTCAGCATAGAACAGTGTATACATGTTTGTAAGCAGTGCTTATGGTTGCAAACACTGGGGAAATGGCCCTGAAGTATGAGTTATCAGTAGAATTATAAAGCGTAGAGTCGCAAAGGTAGCCGTCACTACTTTTGCGTGACAGTGTGTGTGACAAAGTATAAAATTTAAAAATTGTGGGGGGGGGGGGGGGGGTTCAGAATAAATATGGGGATACAAGGCTTCTGTGTGATAAATAATATTTTTTATTCATTTCCTAGGAAGAACATTGCTTTTCTCTGTGCATGAAATGAGCTATACAGATAAACACATTTAGACAGCTGCTCTAGGTTGAAGAGAAGGTTCTGTAATGTAAGGTAGGCTACAATATATAAACCTTGAATGTGGCCCAAGTCCCTTGACAGTATTACAAAAATAAAATGTTTAAAGGAAATATGAAATCTATAAACGAGCTTTTACCAATGTAGGATCAAATAATGTCTGCAGGGAATTGACTTGGGCCAGGTCAATCACTAGCATCAGCCCTAAGGAGAAAGTGACCTTTAACCCGTGGTTAGGTGACAAGGCAGATAGTTTCAGGGGTGCCCACACTTTTTTAACTTGAGTTCTACTATTGAAATTGCCAGCTCAAGGTGATCTACCACTCGCGCGTGCATGAGTGGTAGGCATGGTGGTAGGCATGGTGGGCGAAATTTGCGTGGTTTTGGGTGGATTTTTTTTTCTTTTTTCAGTTTTTTGGTTGGTTTTTGTTAGTTTCTTTTCCTTTTTTTGGTTACTTTATTTCGGTTTTAGGGTTAGGGGTCAGGATTAGGTTATATAATTATTATTTTTGCCTGATTTTACCGATTTATTATAACAAAAAATGTAATTCATTCATTTTATTTACCAACCAACAAATAATTATTATCCCATTAATGAAAATACTTAAACATTTACCTATGGGGGCTAAATAACAACATGAAAGGCGGTTACACACCGGCGAATATGCGAATATAGGCCTACGCAAAATTCGGACTCGTTCCGAATAATTAAAAGACGCTTTTTTCGCTCCGCGAAACTGGTTTGGAAGCTTGCATTGACTTTATACGGTTTTTAAAAAAAACGTATTATTCGCATGAAAAAAATCGCCCCGGTGTGTAAGGACCTTAAGGCATTAGGACTGTTTCAATATTTTTCCTGGCACCCCCCCCCATTTACTGCCGCGCCACCATTTTCTGCCACAGCGCCACCTAGAGCCTGAAAAAAAAAAAAAAAAAAAAAAGTTTTTTTTTTTTTTTTTTTTTTTTTTTTCAGGGGCATTGCAGGTGGTCTACCTGCGCAGCCTCTGCGGTCTACTGGTCGATCGCGATCGACGTAATGGGCACCCCTAAACTTTAGTGTAATAAAACGGTAATCAGTGCCATATTGGTCCAGCCATGGCAACAACTACAAGTACAGTGGCTGGTAGGGCACACCTGTGGCACTGCTACACCCTTCTGACTCACTCTCATACATACACACGTCATTATTTATTACAAAGCCCCATTGCAAAACATCATTAGGTACATGCCAGATTGTGTCCCCCAGAGGCTCATGGTGCAATGGCTAACGTGACTACGGATCAGAAAATGGAATTCTAGGTTTGACTCCTTTATTCCTTTAGGGGCGACCGTAGCTTAGTGGATAGACAGGCCGGCTTCTGGTAATCAAAAAGTCACCGGTTGGCCTCTCGGCCCCGGTCGTGTCAACATGTCCTTGAGCAAGACACTTAACCCCAAACTGCCCCCCCCCCTTGATCTCCCTATCCCTTTCTAATTTAGTCATTATACGTGAAATGCATATTTTTTGTTGCAAGTGCATAAATTAGGCCTCAGAGCATAGTCAGGGTAAGGGAAGCCCGACAACCGAGGCCGTCCTCTCCTTGACTGCCTTCTCTAGGTTTATCATGAACGCAACATCCAATCATATCCAAATTGGAATCTCTTTCGAGTGTACCTCCAAAACTGCTTTCACTTGTGCCCATAGGAGGCGCCACGAACCCCACAAACTGTATTTCACCCCACAGCTTCTACGTGTCCTGACAGCTGCACCCCACGACTGACACAGCGCTGGGTAGGCAACCAGACCTGGCAGAGATCTGTGCTCCGAGGAGTGCGATTTTGTAGTCTTGTCTTTCGCTTCCTTCAGCTCTTCTCCCTTTCTTTCCTCAGTTCTTTTTGACCCGCACCACTCTCCTCTAACCACCCCCCCCCCTCCCTCCTCCTCCTCCTCTCTCTCGTCCCTTATGCCAGCTGGCATCAAAACACAGGCCTACCATGCCGCACTGTCGGTCTGAGAACGAGAGAGAGGAGGGGGGTAGAGAGGCAGAGAGAGAGGGAGGGAGAAACACGAGAGAAACAAAAAAAATAGTGAGAAAGGCAACTACAAAGAAGACTGATGAGACAGGAGGATGGTGATGAAAAGTAAAAACAGCAGGTAGACAGAACAAATGTAGAGCACAGAAACAGAAGTCAGCAGTGCAGGAGGGAAAGAGGAAAACAGGAGTATCGCTGGGAACACACCAAAAAAAAGCATCGCTCACGCGCTTTATTGTGCGCGTAGGTTTGTGTGCGACTGTTCTCGCAGAACCTGGCCACAGCAGGACGTCTGGTCAATGCATTCCAATGAGAATGTGCGCGGGAGAACTTCGCATGTGCGACTGGAGCGTCCGTGCACAGGCAGTGAGAACGGCTGCATTCATTAATATGGAGCAGAAGAAAATCAGCGTCCTTGTGCTTATGCTTGTGCGCCTGGTGGGTTTCAAGCTTAAAGGGTTGATGACAAGTACTCGTATCGTTTCCTTCCCTTCTGCCTTTTCGTCCTCCTCACTTCCACTTTTGTCGGCTCCTCACATTCTTTCCTTCCACAATCAGCATGAACTAATAAACACGCAAGCATAACATCAATTTATCTTCATTCCTCAGCAGTCACACAACACATTCAAATGCATGCACGTATTCTGACGCACACTCATACATCCTGGATTGGAATGCATTCTTCACACATGCCTTCCTTAGCAAATACACCAACGCAGATGTAGGCTCATATGGTTGCCATGTAGGCAGGTGCACTGACTGTACACATGTGCACACCCACAGCAGGGGACTGTTGTCGGGTGAACCTAGGATCGCCATGAAATCCACTTTTCAAGAAAGTTGCAAACAATACATTTTTTGAGTGATGGTTGTGGCTAATGATTTACCTAATTTTCACCCGTCACTCAGCAGCAGACTGACATTGGTGCAAACTTGGGGATTGTTTATAACAGGGGTTCTCAAACCTTTTTATACCACAAACCCATATTATGAGGGATGGCGACCCCAGTCCACCCCACCCCCCCTCGCGATTCCGCCCCCGCGAAGATTTAATAAAAGACCAAAGCAAGGCATTCATCAAGCATTCAGCACTTCAGTTTATTAACTGATAGGAACCCATCTACTTCAGCCCTCAATACACTCCAATACACAGCCAAAAATGAAACAAGTCATTAATCAAGATGAGGCCATGTCAATATGTCTACACCTTTTCCACACACACAACAATGGTACATGCACCTACCGGTACTTTCATTTGACAATTCCACAAACTCTTCATGACACATCAAAATGATGAAGGGAATTCCATAGAAGAGGAAGAGAAAGGGTTTACATTTGTTCTTGTTTAACGTGCGGGGGATGGTGTTTGGGGCTGGTGGGCAGGTAATTTAATGTACAGTTTAAGAATTGTATTTGCATTTTCAACAAGGCCACGTGTCATCCCTCTTTACAAAAACTTGACAAGTGGTGGTACAGGAGTTTCCCAAAAGACAATCTCTCAAACCTTAACATGAGAATTAAGATAAACTATTTTCGGAATTGTATTCCATTTTAACATTTCAAGGACATCAATTCTTTGGACCCAAAAAATGTCTGTGTACATCATTTATGTGTGTGGCGCGCTAATGGATTTCTGTTCGTTTACAGTTTACAGTTATTATAAAAAAGCCAGGCCACAATTACGGTTTAAATACACAGCACACAGCAGGGAACCATGGTACCAATATAATCATCTGAGATGATGTTCAAGTAGTGAGTGCTCACTGCTAGCAGAAGTTGTCACTAGCTGGCCACCATAGACAGGACCAAAGACCAGTGTTAATTAACGGTATGGGTCTAATCAATTCAATTTAGTGAAGGTGAGGCACTGTTATTAGGGTTAAGTTTAGGCATGGGTTTGGTGCAGTTACAGTTAAGAGTAAGGATCTGGGGAGGGCATCCGGTGGGATGTAATGTCCTTTCTAGGGTGGCCATCTAGTGACAAGCTTTTTTGACCTGCTGCAGGGACTAGTATTCTTTAATCGTTGTGTTTGTTTGTTTTTCATTCCATGCCATCAAACTTGGCCATGCAGTAATGTTCATACTTTAATCTGTTCCTGCCCTTTCAGTCCATTCATTTCAAAGAGTCACATTAGAGTCAGTGTGTGTTTGTCCTGTATGCATCATCAAACAAGATCAGTCACTAGGAGATGCGGTGTGAGGTTCCAGCACCATCAATAATGCAGGTGGGTTTTGATGACCTCGTGCGGTGATGTGAGGCGATAGGATGGAGAGGGAAGGTTTACCTCAGGACAAACACTGTCTGACCTAACATTCAGTCTGTGAAGAACATACAACACCGGGAGAACGGGCCTCACTTATCACTATTTATTCATCAGGGTTACGATCTGGTCACAGTAAAAAGCAAGAAGACTAGGGGGAAACAACAGGTATCGTCTGAGGAAATTCATGTGTGTAGACAAACCTATTAATCCTGAACCCAAATTAAAGACTTAAAATGTTCATGGGAATATTTTCTATGGACATTAGTTCCTATGAATGGGGGCCTACATAATAGCTTATTCTGAATAATCAAACACTGTCAAAGCACAGGTGAGATATTTAACAAGGCCTTGTTTTGGATGCCAATGCCAATCTCAAATGGTTTGTCTTCTCATGTGGTAGCGATTCACAAGGAGCTTGTTTACTGTGAAACATTACTGTAAACTTACCTTGGGCTCCATGGAGATGAAACTATGGCGACCACGGCTGGATAGAGTGGACCTCTTGATTGTTCTACTGTGGAAGAAGTGGTAGTGGTCTTTCAGGTCCCCAATCTGCAACACACAGACATTGTGTTAGTAAAATCCTTAGTGTTAATTTAAGTCAAGAGTGTTTAAAAGAATGGAACATTTTTCAACATCATTTGTACATAATACATCTCAACAAAATTCAAGTGCATATGTTTTAACAGATCCAGAAAGTAAAGGCAGACAAAGTAAATACAGGTAAACACAGAAACAAAGGCAAATGGAGAGACATGCAGATATTTTGTTGGCGAGGGAGGAATAACAGACAAAAGGACAGACAGATTTTGAGTAGCTAAGAGATTAGAGAAATATAAGATACGCTGGCAGACAGACAGCAAGCTGTGAATGGTGATTACTTTTAATAATTGATCAAGTCCACACAATCCCTCAGATGACCAATCCACTATGGTTGCCAAGGGTCCAGTGGTGCATCACTGATCCATGGCAAACGCCTCCCTGCCACAGGCCCCAATAGATCACCTTTCATCCACACACACGGACGTGCTCATTGGTTTGACAAACTTCTGGGGGCATTGCGTTGACTTACATTCAGTCCATATCTTCTTACCTATCCTTAACCATAACCCATTTGACCCTAATCCTGCAGATACAAGTCTAACCTTTCAGGAACAAGTCGACTTTTTCTTCCAACTTTATTTCCATCACATAGCAGTCCCCAGTAATGCTCACTATAAGATGGTACAATTTCTATGTACTTGCTCTGAGTATCAGAGGCAGGCTGCAGATAGCTCAGTGATGAACCTGCCATGACATTATTGGTGGGTCTTTCAAGCTGATGGAAACTACACCCTTTCTCGTCCTAGAATGTTAAAAGCTAAATTAGTAGCCATAGCTTTGCAAATGTAAAGCATCACCACACACAGCATCCACAAACTCGAGGTGTTCTTACATGATCAAGACATGGAGGACTCAACACATTAACATAATGTGCCCCATGTTAGCAGATGCCACCCTGGATGAGTAGCTCCGCAACACAGCATGTTTCCTCTCACTGTCAAATCAATTTAGTCTGCATCTAAACTCCTATTCTAGGGACACTGCTCCTTGCCAATATGTCTCTGTGGCCAAAGTTTAAGACATGGCATTCAAAGCCACATATTCACTGTCCCCTCTTCTCTGCGGTCTGTACTCTGCTCTCTAGAAAACAAGCAGGAGCACAACAATCTAATTTCTAAAAGAAGACATTTTTAACTATTGGAATAAACATGTGGCATTTCCCTTTTCACAAGCTTCATTAGATGAGCTAATTAAGATCATAAGACTGGAAGCTGTGGTTTTATGATGACAATTTTTCTCTGGTAACCGTCACACCCATTTCTCTCTGAAATGCATTGAAAGTGATGTTGAACTTTGTACAACCTTGGGATATAGAGTACTTGTCCATGATATTAAGTCAAATACAGTATATTTTTCACCTTCTATCTGTTGCTTTGCATGGCAACCAGGTCTCAAAATCACACTTAACACAAATGAGAACGAACAAAGCAAATGATGCCAAAACCTTTTTTGTACCGTCTTTGCTTTCACCCATTTCACCAAATGGCATCGCCACTCACGTAACACGAATACCGGTCAACTATCGATTAGTTTGTACTAGTACAGAACTTCTGTCAAAAGTTAATATAACATGAATACAGGCATTTAACTTTCCCAAAATTAAAAACAGGACTATTGGCAGAATTTGTTTAGTTTGTGTTTGATCTTAAATGTGATTTTAAAACCCATTTCTCAAAAGAAGAAGATAAGATGATTGACAAAAATCGGACAGGTCCGTCTTGATTACATGACTAGAGATATAATGTGTACCGATTTGCATGATGTTTGGACAAAATCTGTAGGTGTAATAGCAAAAATTTGTTTTGCAAAAATCGGACTCCTGGTGGTGCTATAACAGGCTAATGTGAAAAGGGTGGCATTTCTTCCTCGGCGTAGTGGGATGGGAATGTGCGTGCGAAGTTTCACGGCAATCAGGCGCTGCATTCATGATTTGAGGCATTTTGTTCAAAACGAGCCACTCCTGCAAACTTTAGATGCCAATCTTAGCCAATCAGGATGCAGGACAGATCCGTCTTGATCACATAACTATAGAGATAATGTGTACCGATTTGAGTGATGTTTTGACAAAATCTCTAGGAGTAATATAAAAAAAGATTGTTTTGCAAAAATATCCTCCTGATGGCGCTATAACAGGCCAATGTGAAAGATTTGGGCCAGAGGTTCTGCTCTAGTCTCCAGGGAGTGTATGCAGTTTCACACTGATCGGTCCAACGGTGCCGGAGATTAGCTGTACATGGACGACGGACGCACGGACGGGGGCAAAACATAGTCTCGGCGAGACTATGTTGAGATAGAGAGAGATTTGAAGAAGAAAGGAAAGACCAAGCCCCCATGACCGCGGGGGATCTTTGAAGCAAGCCTGGACTAGAGGTCAAATCTCGTATACGCCTCTGAAGCAAAAGTTTACATGTGGCCAACACTGGTATTGAAAGCTTGGGCCCATATCCAGAAGAAAGTTCATGCATCGACCAAGGGGCTCAACCAAGCCCCCAGAGGTTGCATTGAAGCGCATTGGACATGCTGGCCATTCATAGGTACTGCAGCTTAAACGGATGGGGCCAGTGCACAATGTACGAGCGAAAACGGTTTCGACCAATGGGCTCGACTCACGAGCTTGCGCACGGGGCCGCGCACCTCTGTGACGTAAAACGCGTCACTTCTGTGACGCAGAACGTATCACAGTGGCCACAAATAGGCTACGCCCATCACACTTTCCAACCCGGAAGAAGGGGTGATTTCGCCTCATGCGCTGGGTGAGCAACTCAATGCAAGTGGATGGGAGGCGATATCCGGTGCCCTCTCTATTATTTTCAACTCTATGGGCTCAACTCACTGGCTTGCTCATGGGAGGTACTGTAGTTCATGACATAGGACTCATAAAAGGATACCAATATGCATGCTCTAGTAGTGTCTAGTCTATTGACATCAGCAGGTGACCAACCCCAGAAGAAGGGTGTACTTCTGGGAAGCATGCACAGGGTGAACAAGGTTCATTGAAATGCAGGGATTGTATATGCCTCCTCCAGTTCTTGTATAGCTCAATGGGAAAGACAAGTAAATACGTTTGAGCCAGTACTTGGTCTGGTGTTTTTTTTACTGAGCAGTATTCCCAGAAACACATCTTCACATGAGGAGTGCAGAGCAACCCCGCGGATCCAAGTCCAAGCAAGAACGCAGGAGTTAACCATGTGAAAACCCCCTAAGTGCTAAATTTGAGGGAATCAGTTAAATAATGCACAATTCTCGCAATCCTGCGCCGAAATTTAGGCCCTGGTTCCTCACCTGCGTATGGTGTTCCCATCTCAAATAGGGTTGCTCAACAGGATCCCAAGATTCTCTCGACAACATTCAGTCCCCTGGGGCGCGCGGGTGATACAGTGGTAAAGTGCCTGCCCACCACCGCAGAGGCTGGGGGTTCGAATCCACCGCGGTGCATCCGGCTTTGTCGAGTGTCTATACGAACGCGGCCTGTGTTCGGGGGAAGGAAGCCGGGCGGGGATGGTAGTATTTGGCATGTACTGCATGTACTCCTACGGGCTGTGGTGGCACATGTCAGCATGGAGTGTGTAGGGCGGGAGAAATAGGACGGAGGCTCGACGTCCTCTCGGTGGGAGCTCCTCACTGGCAGGCGAGTCAGTAGGATTAGGATACAACCACCTGATTCGGATGCTATCAATGCATTGAATGGGACATTATCACGTCATACAACAGCAGTGTCAACTGACAACACACAAATGTGTGTGGGGAGGAATGAATTGGCATAACGACTAAATTCGGGAGAAAAAGGGGTAAAAAAGAAACAACCAAAAAAATCAGTCGCCTGAATTTTTTGGGTTTTTTTAATAGCTTGAAATGGAATTATATTGCATTGATAATAATACACACTCGGGGCGACCAGATAGCTGAATGGTTATGGCGCAACCCAAATGGATGCATGATGCCTTCTTAAGCCTATCGCCAGTTCAACTCCATGCCGGCCAGACTGTTTGCACTTGTATGCGATTCCCCTGCTCTCTGTCCCCTTTCCTCTCTCTATCTCTGTCACTGTCGAAATAGAAATGTCAAAAGAATATTCTTAAGTAGTCTCTTATTTTCTTGTTTCGATAGGCAGGGATATGAACTATATAGGTATATAGTGTACGTCACATGCACAGATTTGATTAAAAAGAAGCACCACCAGTTGGTTTCAGTAAGACTGTGTGCTGCATTGTCATTGAAAGACATGCAAACATAGCAACAGGGTCAGAAGCATGGAAGAATTTCACCACATTAAATGACACAGAAGCACAATGCAAACAGATCATCAAGTGTGCTGAGGCCGGGTTCAATAAGCGGCTTGCTTCAGTATTTATACAGCCACCACTACATTTTAGGCCAGCAGAGAATGACGAGCCATGATCGAAAACACGCAAATACAGTGGGATTTAAAGACGGTCTCTGAGGCTTTGATGGCCTATAGTCCATGAGCCAGAGCCCCAAAATTGAGCAAAAATTATCGAAAGAGTGGGCAAAACCAAACCTATATTAAATTGTTCATAGGGTCAATACGAGTAAATAAATATATGATAACCTCTCCACAGGAGCAGCTTTTTCATGGTTATCACACATTTTGTTATTTTCCCCATACGTACATGACAGGTGAAAAAATGACAATTTTAAAAAGAGTTATGAAACATAATGAAACTTCCTGAGTTGATTACTTACATGAAGACAATGATTTATCGTATTACAAGTTTTCTGAAATTGTATATTTAAATATGCAAATTAGGCATTTAGTCCATGAGCCAGAGCCCCAAAATTGAGCAGATATTGAATATTCCCTCGTTAAAAACCTTTGAATCCAACATCTTAACAAAATGAAATAAGTATGTTGACTCTGGCTTTGTCCAATGTTGATTCTGGAAAGTTATGCAAATTTGGGCATATTTTCCTATGCCTAATTTGCATATTTAAATATACAATTTCAGAAAACTTGTAATACGATAAATCATTGTCTTCATGTAAGTAATCAACTCAGGAAGTTTCATTATGATAACTCTTTTTTAAATTGTCATTTTTTCACCTGTCATGTACGTATGGGGAAAATAACAAAATGTGTGATAACCATGAAAAAGCTGCTCCTGTGGAAAGGTTATCATATATTTATTTACTCGTATTGACCCTATGAACAATTTAATATAGGTTTGGTTTTGCCCACTCTTTCGATAATTTTTGCTCAATTTTGGGGCTCTGGCTCATGGACTACTAGTGGTTAAGGGGCATACCACATATAGGCTCTGATGCAGACTGACTGCGAGTCGCGGGTTTGATTCCTAAGCCGACAGCCTTTGCTGCGTGTCACTCCCCGTCTCTCTCCCCGTTTCCTGTCAATCTTCACTCACTGTGCTATCCAAATAAATGCAGAAAAGCCCCCAAAATATATATATTTTTTAAACGGTATTTCTACAAACATGCCCTTGGTTTTTACAGCTATAGTAACTATGGCTATAGCTTCACTAAATCAAAAGCCCACACTACAGAATACAGATATGCTCTCATTACACGTTAGTCAACAGCAAACAATCCAATTTTCCGTTATGTTAAGAGTAACTTAAGGTGATGGATACATCATAACTCTGCAGTAAGAGTACACCTAAGGTTAGTCTATATATCAATCATTCCACTGCCAATAAAAACTGCCAGCTATACATTTTAAGCATTGTCCAATACTAAGTACAGATTCAATCCATTACTCAGGAATGTGCTCAAAGGGAAAAATACATTTTAATGTGGATAGAATTTGGAAATTCTCCAATACAAACACTAGGAAAGCCACGTATTCAGCCAGTAAGTGATATACAGTATTGTTGGTATATTCTGACCTTGTAGACAATATTGTGATAGGATAAATGAGGCATGTTGAACTTGTGCACAGATGCTCAACCTCCCAGTTAACCATTCCAAATCTTCTCAATCAACTTAGAAAAAAAGAAGAAAAAAACACTTTGAGCTGATGTCAGTGTCTGAGGGACCTCATCGGCTACTTCAGAATCAGACGATGTTTGAGGTCTGAGCCAGTGTCTTACTCTGGGTAGGGGCCTCTATAGTATATTGTAAGACGATTGATTACCCACAATACCTGATAGACGTGCACTCTCTCAATTCATGCCAGCTTTCTTTATTCATCCATCCAGCCCCCTCTCCTACTTCCACCACCCCTCTCTCAATGTGTCAGCTTATGAGAGATATGATTGTGATTAGGTCATAAAACATTAAAATTAAAATCAGCAGTTTTGCATTCAAGACTTTTTAAGGCCTATAATCGAAACTCAAGGAAAATATCCTTGCATTGCTGATGTTACACTTAAATTGGTAACCTATTGAAGTATGTGACTTCAGAGGTTGCTGTGTCATGTTGCAGAGTTTCTTCCTTTTTCTTTGATTCTTTAAGCAAAGGTGTTTAATCATATGCTAAATTAATAGGCTATGTATGTAATAGGCAATGTAAATAGAAACGCAAACCAACTTGGAACACATTTAGCCAAAACATATATTCACAATGTATTGTTGTTCAGATCATTTTCAACTCACAATATGCAAACACACATCTTGAACTCACATTTCTGTAATGTAACTTTTAATCACATGGACCTAAATTTCAGGTCTAAAATTGCACTGTCGTATATGCAGGTTGTTTAGGTAAGCAATATGTATGCATTTATTTGTGAATGTAAAAACAAAAGCTCCTATATGTAAGTCAAGTCGTGTTACCACACAACTGGTGGTAACCATTGTGACACACACTGACCCTAGTTTCCGTATCAGTCAACCATCCGTACTGGACAAAGACAAAGGCCCTCATCCACTACTGTGGGAAGCAGGGTGGTTGTAGGGGTGGGGAGGTGAGGTCAAAGTTCACATTAGCAGACTAGAGTGTGCTGTTATCACCCTGCACAGCTGACCCCAAATCCAGGAAGTAAAGCAAACCTCTTGTCTATGAGGTGTCAAAGTCCAATGAACACTCCTTATTGAGATGTAAATGAGGGCGAAGGGTGGAGGTTGGGGGCGGGGGGCAAACTACACTTCTTGGTGAATTCCTAAGGGGGCTACAATTGGGGGGTTGAGGGGCACTACTATTAGTTCCCGTAAATGAAAGGGGGTAAATAGGGCCATTAGGGCCTACTCTCTGGGGAGTATACTGTGTGGGTGGGTTGGAGAGAGGAGGGGGTTCAATAGCTGTTGACTAGGCTACCCCACAACAACCTGTCAGAATGCCCCCTTCTATTCCATGCTGTCTTCACGTTGAGAGTCAAGAAAGCACAAGCAAGTGTGGGCTTGAACTACCAGCCTATTTCGGTCACCATGTAGTGTGTGTGTGTGTGTGTGTGTGTGTGTGTGTGTGTGTGTGTGTGTGTGTGTGTGTGTGTGTGTGTGTGTGTGTGTGTGTGTGTGTGTGGTGGGGGCTCATCAAAGGGCAAATTATTTCAATTATGATGTTGCTAAGAGACCACGTGAATCCCTCTCCCTGCTCAAGCCTCTGTTGTTAAAGAATAAAATGACATTCATTCCAAACATAACAAATACAAGTCTAATGCCTTCCATCCCCAACTTTAAAGTTGGGGTTCATTTTGGTCTTAACCATGTTTCACTCCTTGCTTCTGGTCCAAGTGTCAACTTGTTTTTGCAAGTAGGCCTATGGATTGTTGATGATAATGTAACACTGGGCCCACATTTGTTTGTGTTTGGGTGAAAATGACGATGTGCAATTTTTACTTTACGTTTTCACTCAGTGGCGGGCAGCCCAACACCATTTATGAAAACAGCAAGAAGATATCTCAGCTCCCCTCTTCACTAGATACGTTAAAAACTATAACAACTAAACAGCAGAACAAATTGCCTGGGAGATACAGTGCTTTAAACCCGATGACAGGCACAGGCAACAGACCTGATTGCTAATGAGAGTAGAGAATGGGTATAGAAAATAAAGGACTCCTCTTCTTTATAATAATTACAATGTAATGTAACAGTATTAGAATAATAAGAAGTAACGCTGGATCATAACAGGCAGCGTAGGATAAGGGTTTCCTCAAGCTGCAATAACAAACATTATCACAAGACAAATACACCCCTAAATGTTAAAAATGGGTGATTTTTTTTTTAAATCTCAAACTCAAACAAAACCCACAATAGCAACCTGACATGACACAGAAACAAAAAGGACCAAATGCATTAAATTAGTTAACAGTATTAAAGCCGATGCTTTTTCTGCATGTCCTGCAAACTGACATGTTCCGCTGTGGGGCACCTGTTGTGCCATCGGCTTCCAATCAGTCTCATTGTTCTTTTCTCTCCCATCTCTCTCTTCCCAGTCTTTCCCTTGGTTCATGGCAGCCTCTCTCTGTGTGTGTGTGTGTGTGTGTGTGTGTGTGTGTGTGTGTGTGTGTGTGTGTGTGTGTGTGTGTGTGTGTGTGTGTGTGTGTGTGTGTGTGTGTGTGTGTGTGTGTGTGTGTGTGTGTGTGTGTGTGTGTGTGTGTGTGTGTGTGTGTGTGTGTGTGTGTGTGTGTGTGTGCGCGCGTATGTATACATGCGTGTTTGTGAACGAGGCCTAAAAAGCCGCAAGAGGGGCTGAGTTCAGAGGAATCAAGGTATATAATTTAGAGAGAGGGCACTGTGACTGCACACGTTTAGACTGGTTCTGTGAGACCTAAGGGGTGGGTGGGCTCCGAGTCTGAGAGAGGCTCTAACCTTGACGTCTGAACCTCCGCCGCAATGACAGTTTGTTTCTGATAATTAATTACTAAATACAAAGAAGTGACCTTTTACGCTTTTTTTGTTCTGTGATGATACAAACAAGACAACACACACAAACAACAACTAAAAAAGACAAACAACTTTGATTGAAGCCACAGACATCCCATTCCTACCTGTCCCATATTCCTATAGCCATATTTTTCCGCTATCCGGTCGGCGAGCTCCGAACCCCCGGGTATCCTCACAGCCCAGTGGTTGACGTAAGTCCGAGCGTCGCACGGCGGGGACGCGACCCCCAGATAGATCGCCAGGACGCACAGCAAGCCCCGTCTCGAAGCGGCGTTCAGGACCATCTTCTTCCCCCACTTTTCACCCGACTCTTCTCCCGCGTCTCCCTCCTCCTCCTCCTTAGAGACAGTCTTGTCCTCCTTAGCCCAGACAAGGCAAACAACCAAAACTTCACTTCTTTCTCAAACGAGAAAGATTCTCATAGAAGCCCAACTGTCCGTTCAACCTCCACATATAGGGGAGAGAAAAGAGGGGGGGAAGGAGAACAGAACAGAGCCCGAAAAGAAGAATGCCTCAAAAAGCTCCGCGTCCACACACGTTCCTCGCGGCTCTGCTATCCACGCGTGTTGTGCATTAGATAGTTTGTGTTCTTTCCACGGTGGAGGGGGAAGTCTGTCTGTGTGCGGAGCCCAACGCTGATTTGTGTTCTCCAGAACAACTCGGATGTTGGCTGTTCGCTCATCGGGCTTTCATGTGGCGAAATGGCTACAGCGAACAGCGCCTCCCCCCAAATAACTAGCGACACTCGGGAGAGTAGAAACAACTAAACCCGCGGGGTTTCCCTCCTAGCTCCGCTGGGTCTTAAAGACACACTTGTTGGAGTGCTGCTGACTGCAGAAAGTAATGTGGATACCGCTTGGACCCCTGGCTTCAAGACATCGATTTAATCAAATTTCTCTCCCATCAAAAAAAAAAAAAAAACCCACTTAATTCAAGCCTGGACAATTTGTATAGTGTAGTGTAGTGCAGAAAAAACAAAGTATTAGTGTGTGTGTGCGTGTGTGTGCGCACGCGAGCGTGTGCGTGCGTGAGTGTGTATGCGTGCGTGTGTGTTAGGGCTGCCAAAAGTGTTGTTGCTATGACTCTTGTTTTGAGCTTCCAGCGACCCCAATGACCTGGGCCTACTACATAGTACCCCTGGGGTACCTGGAGTGCCAATCAGGCACCTGATTGTCAGCACCTGGGGGTACCAGAAGCTCAAAACAAAAGTCAATAACAACAGAATAAGCTGTTTGGCATTGCAGAGAAGATTTGACAATTATTTCATGGGCTTAACCCACATACTCAGCTGGTGCTGCTCATCTTACAAATATGTTCCTTACAAATGGTAAGTTATTGAGAAGCATACAACAGAGATATAATCTACCAAACACAAATTATATATAATATATAAATAGCCTATATACTAGAGGTTCGTGCCGCTACGTGGCCCTCACACCTACGTTTCACCACCGATTCAACCAATGTCTGAGTCATAGTGTCCTTTTTGTGCCCATATACTGTATGGAGATGTCTGTTTCTGTCTGTTTACCTGTGTCCCTTTTATGCCCATATATGGAAATCTCTGTATCTGTCAGTCCGTGTCCCTTTTATGCCCATATATGGAGATCCCTGATGTCATCAGTATATGCCCATATATTGGAATGCCCATACATGGGCATATTGGTTTGATCTGCGGTTAACAACTGGATATCCGAACTTCTCGACAGCAGGAACCGCACTCATCTGACTGGGGGCCATGCATGTCGGGAACAATGCAAGTCGCTCCATTTATTCTGCTATTCGGCACAAATGTTATGCAACGCTTGGCCAATCTGTTAAACCGACAGTCGGGTCAGCTAATTAGGGTCTTATACTGTCATAGCGGCACAAACCATATTTGGGCCTCTCGGCCAATCACAATGCAAGGTCGGATCTAATAGTGACGTGGCGACCATTAAAAATGCTGCTGATGGCGCAGCTACTGTTCATTAAAGTTTTACGAGCATTGTAGAATTTCATTGGCTCCAGCTGGCTTGATTATTGCTAACTTAAATTGCATGATATGAACCAAGGACACAGTTCCAGAACCGAGATGGTTGATGAAGTGACTGCTGCAGGGTCCTTCATAGTGTCACTTTTGAAAATGAAAGGCCTTGATGAACATCAGCTCCAGGTGTTCCAGGAATGTCTCCAGGACTCAATGAGCGCCCACTACCAGCACCACTGGTACCCTGACAGACCGCTGAAGGGCTCCGCCTACCGGTGCATACGTATCAACCAGAGCAGCCCTATTGACTCTCTCTTGGCCCAGGCTGCCAATGGAAGTGGACTTACCATTAAACAGCTGTCCAGTCTGTTGCCTCTGGAGCTGACGCTGTGGGTTGACCCATACGAAGTCTGCTATCGCATTGGCGAGTATGGCTCCATCTGTGTCCTGTACAAGGCCAAGGCCATGTCTAGCCCGGTAGTGAGGCCAGACTTCCTGGCTGATCTGCCGTACGAGGCCACATCTAGCCCGGTAGAGGGCACGTCTTTCCTGGTTTCGTCACCAGTCTTCCTGGCTTACCTGCCGTACGACAATAACCACTTTGACAATAACAACTACCAGATGACCATGTGGCGGTGACTTTAGGCCAGGGGGTTTCAACAGGTGGTCCGTGGACCACTGGTGGTCCGTGAAGGTATTGCATGTGGTCCCTGACCATGCATTTAGTAATGTAGAAAGTGAATATCTTCTTTCATGGAACAGTGCAATAATGATTTGGTGATGATGCGTCAATGTTGTCAGTTACTGGGAAGTCGGAGGTCAAGAAATTCCACAGAAAATCTCAAGAAGGGGAAGTGGGAGCCGTTATTACATTATGATTATGACATTATGATATTGATTCTTAGTCAGGGTGGTGGTCCCTGATTCACAATCAGTTGAAAACCCCTGCTTTAAGCCTAAATGTGCAGGATTCAACAACCTCTGCTGGAAACCAGCTGGACATTGGGCAGATGTTTAGGTCCTCCATGTAAAAACAAGACCAGGAGACCTGGTTCTGCTAGACCTCTAGTGGACCCCTGTGGAAAACACGCCCATAGACTAAGCTTTGCAGGACGTGCTGTGATTGGCTAGCGAGAAACGCTATTTGCACACGATGACGCCACAACATGGCGTCACGGCATGGCTATTTATGAATGAACACTGACGCGAATGAGCAGAGGGTGACGTACCAGTTTACATAGATTGTGCATCACATTCACTAGTTGAAATCTGAATGGCTGGGTAGGAAAAGAGGGACAGACCGACCGACCGACCGACAAAGCCTCCTGTAGGCCGACCCCCTGGGTCTGGCAAAAAGAAAGCCTCTCAAAATCCAACCCTAGGTGGAATCAGGTAATGCTGAATAACAGCGTTCTGGTAAAACTGTGGTGAATAGGTAATATGGTAATATTTATTATACCTAAAACCTCCCTCGAGTCCTTGCCACTGCGCACGGTTTGAAATCGGTTGGTCCCATATATGCATAATATGACCATTATGGGTATAGCGGTTGGATCTGTGGCTCTGGACAACCGGATCTCTATCTGTCAGTCCTTGTTCCTTTTATGCCCTTATATGGAGATAGCAGATGTCATCAGTATATGCCCCTTTTGACTGATTTGTTGGGCCTGATGCCATGACAACACATTGAAGTTAGACAACACACTCCATAGCCTATTTGGGCATAGCTTAGGGTATGTATGGCTGAGTCATAGTGACATTTGTGTGATGACATGGGCTGGGCTTTATGGTTATGTTGTCATAGTGACGTGGCATATGTATAGGCTATATCACTAAATTGAATTTGTCATCTCCAATTGCTTTGCTGGATGAATCTATCGGTTTATTTGATAATTATTGATTTATTATGTCGGTACCTTTCAAAATCCAACCCAATCTCAAATCGACAAGGAAGATAGGCCTAGATTCAATCATTTGAATCTAGCCCCCCCCCCCCCCCCCAATCAATAGGCTAATGAAAGACTCTAAAAGCTTCATCAGTTTAACCGCTATGCAACATAGCACAGAAGGGCCACTCTTCGTAAGGCTATGTATGAAATAGCCTGCTATATTATAATATGGAAATAGCCTAACCTGCCAGCTGCCATTATTTTAAGCTCTGCGACTGCGTGCAAGGAATGCCCCGCATTCCGACACAATCAGAGGCAGTAGGCTAAATGCTGTCATTATGGAATCTATCTGCCATGACGTTATTGTCGAGCCTTTCATTCATGCTTTTGTTGATTGATGGTTTTTTGTTTTCTGGCGGTTTCCCGGAGGAACCCAGTGCATTATGTGCACAGGCGAAAACTGTTCTGCATGGGACACAAGCGCGAATCAGCATAATTGCACTAATTGCGGCCAATTTCTCCGTGAATAGACCCCGCTGTCAAATCTCACAACAAGCTGGGGGACACGAATATCTCACGGTCCTCCGAAATGAGATGAAAGGGAATAAAATACCCTGTGACCGTTCCCCCATTCAGAGCGATGGACGGGCTTGTAATTTAAAGAGTTTTTTCAAAGGGATGAACGAAACACAGAAGAAATTGATTTGAGTGTCGAAATCAAGTACTCAGCTCACGAGCCCACGAGTGCTCTGCCTCCCCCCATTCAGCGGCAGTAGTGGAAAAAGTAGCCTACTCATATTTTTAGAAGTAGGCTACAAAGGTATTGGTATTGGTATCAACATGTAGGCCTACTTAAAGTAGGCCTATACCAAAAGTAGAAAGTATGCCCCTGGCCTAGGCTACTCATTATGCAGAATGTCCCAGTTTTCAAATGTATACAAATCTTTTGAAAATAGCAGATCTACAAGCTCACAATGCATTGTGACCTTGTAGATCTGCTATTTTCAAATGGCCGAAATGTATATTAGGGCTGAAGTGGGTACTAATGTATGTTTTGTAATAATAATCATAATCTACTAAGTAGCCCAAGTAGCCTAGTAACTAAAGTTTTCAAATAATTGTAGTGGAGTAAAAGTACAATATTTGCTTCTGAGATGTAGTGGAGTAGAAGTAAAAGTAGGCCTACAGAAATTTGGAAATACTCCAGTAAAGTAAAAAAAAAAAAAAAAAACTCAAAATTGTATTTAAGTACAGTAGGCCTACTTGAGTAAATGTACAATAGTTACTTTACACCATCGTTCAGCGATGCTGCCGGGGGACCCAAAAAATACCCTCTGCATCTGCATGACAGACACCGTGAACCGAATGAACCCCAACAAAACGTCTTTGTCAACATCTGAGAACGGAGCAGCAGTCACAAGTGTCAACAAACACTCGGGCATTCCTGCGTACATTCCTCCCCCTCTTCAATGAAATAATAGGGCTCATGCTTAGGGAACAAAACAACCTTGTGAAAACTCAACATACCGCCTAATGGAGGGCAATGGAAACTCTAGGCTACTTCATCAATTTGTTAGTTCAATTAATCTTTTAATTAAAGTTTATTCAAGCTCCTTATTGACACTCAGTTTTGTCGTGAGGATTCTCAAGAAGTCCCATGGCCCTCATAAAGTGGAGGGATTAAAGTGGTGGTAACCTTTCACTATGTAAAGGTACAACTAGCATACTCTGACACAAGTTACTCTAAAAGGTACAACATCAACATTGTCCTTAAAAGGATCCCTGGCTAATATGCCTTTTATGCCTTAATACATTATAATTGCCCCCTATAACTAACATTTTGAATAAAAAACACCTCACATATTTTATTTATTTTATAAATAGTTAATCTTTCACTCAATAGGAACAACTCCTGTCACAAGTTGATGTCATTTGTCCATGTGTGGTCCAGCCATATGGAATGTATGGAATGCATGTGCTAATACAAATATTTAAAATATTGTTTTGATGCTCATATTAACCTTAGGAAGTATTCATTTGGTTATTAGCCAGGGATCATTTTAAGTAAACTTAAAGCATTTCAGGCTATAAATTCCAATAATACATGCCTACCTTTTCTGTAGGGATTATGATTATAATGTATACACATTGAAATGCAACTTGGCAAAACAAAATATTGTTAAGAAACTGTGCATGTCCTTGGTCTGATCTTGGTAGCCTCCGGAAAATACATTTGGGTGGGAGGGACGATGTCCTCTGGCTCAGTGGATTTGTTCCTCATAACTTTATTTTACTTTTGATAAGTAAAAAAATAAATAAAATAAAGTAGTGCAACTGTAGTTGCCCGAAGTAAGATATAGATATAGACTAGACTATTTGCAGAAAAAGACAAGGAAAGCTTAATTACATTTCAAATGCTTTATATAAATAATAAAAATGCATTCAATGAGAAATGAAGAACAAAAAGAAACATGAAATATTGTTGCTGTAGGCCTATGCTGTGCAGCATTCAGTGACAAATAATCAAGGTCAATGTCCAGTTGTATACTTTTCCTACTCACCAAGTTGCACACTATCAGCACATGATGGAAGAGTTGTTGGATCCGGGCAGTGATGAAAAACAGATGCCCTGCCCACAAATTCAACCATTCAACTCATTTCTACCCAAAGGATAAATTCCCACACAATGGCATACCATAAATTCAAAGAACAGTATTACTGTGATCAGTGTCTCTTGCCTTCTTGAACAACTTGGCAGACTAAAGACTTTGTGAACCTTCTTTCTAAAAACACATGCCCTGTTTTCTACATTCTGCTGTTTGGTGTTGAGCCTGATTACATCTCTAATTCACTTTATCAATCAGCACTTAATACCTGATCTGTGGGCAGTCTTTACATCTTAACATTCTTAGATTTTCTTTCTTTGCCAAGCCTGTGTCCCTTTATTCATCATTTTATCTTGGTTTTTCTTTATTTTCCTTTAGTTACACCTGTACATCCCTTGAGCTCGCTCTTTTCTTTTATATATTTATTTATTGCAGTATTTTGTCCTACACAATACAATCCTCAGTGTTAATGTATCCTTTTGTAACTGAGAGCGTACAAATGTAAGGCATGGCAAGTTTATTTATAGCACATTTAAACAAGGTTTACATAAAACATGAACAAATTATAAAAGAAAAAAAGAAGACAGAGCAAAATAAGCACAATATAAAAGGACAAATGTAATCAAATGGACCTGTAAACACTGATGATTTTACAGCATAGCTGGTCAGCATGTCTTTTCTAATTGAATTATTGTACCGTGTATATTTTCTTCATTTTGGCTGTTTGTTCTCCTTTCCTTTATGTGTGTCCTGCATTATACCCATCTTTCCCTCTATTTTCTCTCACTTATCTGTTCCCTATGTGACCTTCCCCTACTTCTCCATATCGCTCTCCCTCTCTCTTGCTGGGTGGGCTTCAAGAGAGCCAGATTTGACCTTTCAACTTCACTTTGACCCTTAACCTTGTTGCTGTATGGGCTCCTGCACTCAGGCCACAATACCACCTGTCACTCATCGATTCTCCCTAGTCTCTGTTCCTTCGCTCTTTCTCTTCCTTTCTCGGCCACATACCAGGGTCATGGACTGTTCTATAGCTCATAGTCTCAACATTCAGAGTAGAGAAGGATGTGCCATGTGGGAGGAGTCTCCCAGAGTGTTTGGGACACAGGAGAGGGGGGGTAGGTCCCTCAGCAAAAATCATTTTATTAATGATTTCCTATGTTTGTCACCACAATAGAAAACAACCAATCGATTTCATACTTATTTGAGTTGCATGGAGGCAATAATACACAGAGTAGCTGTGAATAAAACATTAGAATGAGTTGCTGGTGTGCGGATTCTGTGAGTGAGAGAATTCTACACAGAAGTGCATGTAAACAACATTTTATTATCGTTTTTAATATTTAAAATGATATATTTTACAAATTCCCTGTTAAGCAAAATCTGTATGTATATCGGTACAGTGACCAACCCTGTTCTATTATCTCCTGTCACGTAGATACAAATCTGAAAAGGCTTTGGACAAATAAATATTTTGTTGCTGGATAGTCATTGTACCTTTCTCCACTACCCGTTTCCCACTTTTGAGTTTTTGAAAATGCCTTGTATTAGTTCCTCTGAGAATGATGGTTTCAGCACACCACCTGGAGGTCACTAATATGGTTACACTCAGTTTTGGTTTGCAGATTGAAGTTGACCTACTGTACACAAGAGAAGGCTGAGATTCATGTGCACAGACACAACCAAATAAGTCCACAATCATCTCAATATGACGCCAAACACAGATCTGATCAAAGATCATGTCGAATTTTGCATGATCATTGTCCTGTTTTTCCTTTATTTAACCAGGTGTATCCCACTGAGATAGTTATCGCTTTTACAAGTTAGCCCTGGCCAAGGAAGCAACAAGCAGGGCTATAACATAAAATACAGTAGTAGTAGTCTAGTACTGAAACTACAGAATCAGAGCTAATAAGAGATATAGGCTAACTTGTTTTGCAATCCACTTTTGTAATTAGCTTTTGCAGTTACTGATTTTCACGTCAGCACAAAATACATACTTAAAAGTGGTGCTCTGAACTGACTACTGTGCTGCCCGTTGGGAACAAATAGTGAATGATCCCAATTCTTTATTTATCTTCTTAAAAATATGCATGGAATGGGGTGCGTCATAAAACATAAGGAAAGTAGACTACTAGACTATGGGAACAGGCTTTAAGACAAGTCACGTGAGAGAAATGTCTAGAATCAATGGGCCAGCTGTGTGTGAGGGCTTCTGTGACCCTCTCAACCTGGGCCACCATATGGCCAAGACCACCTGAAGCCAGACCCAAGTCATGACCAAGACTAGAAGATTTTTTGTCCTAGTCGAGACCACCATAATTGTGTTGGTCAAACAACTCTACTAAATTCATAAAGAATTATTTTTTCCTTTTGAAATATTGGCAAAGTACAAATATCCTAGATATACGGTACACTTTTACATTCAATAACAGTACAAATTAATAAATGTGATTCAATACTGAATCAAGTGACTCAAAGGGAAGATGAGAGCTCCTTTTCTATCCTAAGTGAGCTACCTTAAAGGATTACTTCATCCATTTTTAACCTATCTTCATATCTCCTCACTAATCTCATATGGTACAATTGTTGTCTACTCACGCTGTCTCAGGAGGGCTGTGGCCTGTTCAGAAACCCACCAGTGACATCATCGATGAGGAATCCAAGCTATTAGAAGCTAATAGAAAATGCAGGCTTACTATTGCTGGAAAGTTAGCATGCTATAATGGAAGTCATTGTACTTGCATAAAAGAAAAAGTGTCTACAACAGCCCTCCTATGAGAAACAGAGTAGAAAATTAAAAAAAATAACATTTTATCATGAGCATTAGTGAGGACCAATTATATGAAGATAGGTAATGGGTGAATTTGTAATTTAATAAACAGTTTATTTTAGACAACATATACACAACCCTGATTGCTCTACAGTTGGGCACTTGACTGGTCTCAAAGAAAAATCCTGAAAAGTCTTAAGTCCAAGAAAGTGTCCCGTCCAAGTACAGACAATCAAAAAGTGGTATTGAGATCAGTCTCCATTACTACAGTAGCCTACTGATGGCCAGGGCACATTACATTTGAGCTCATAGATATTTCTACTACATTAAAAATGTCTAATATAGTTACGAATAAAATAGGATATAATAAAAGTGTTGGCTTTTAGATTACTCATATATTGTAAGGAAACAAAGACATTTAGATGTTTTATTTTTTCATAAATTATTTTCTTCACGATGGCTATAATAATCATTGCTGTAGAGAAAATCCAAACCATGGCTTTAATTTGAAATACATTTTTGATTTACCCAAGATGTAATCATGTATCCTATATACTGTATATCGGAAGGCTATGATACATAATCTACTTTAATCACTTAAACCCTGTATACCGTTTTGACTGGGGTCCCCTGGGGGTCTATCCATCCTTTTTTTCCCACCACATCTAATCTTTGCTGAAAATATCAGATCTACAAGTTTGCAACATATCGCAAGCTTGTAGATCTGCCATTTTCACCAAATGTTTGCCTATAGCATGCCCAGAATAGGAATGCGATGACCACCAGACCAGGCACATGGAAGGCCTTGACAAGAAATTGAATTTCCTTGAACACAAGTGCGACAATTGTTGCAACTTGTTTTCAGAAGAGAAGGCAATCTGGCACCCAACTTGCTTACAACCTTGTACTACTTGGACCACATCTTTAGGCCCATCTCACTACAGTATTTAAAGCTCTAGAGAAATGCAATTTATACATAACTTAAATCTTACATGCTCTGGCTTACTTTTGCCAGGTTAAGGTTTGGACCAAAAACGGTTTTATTCATTTAAGTTTTGCTTTATTTAGTATAGTAGAGACTAGACATTGGGGGAAGAGAGGGGTAAGGTCATGCAACACAGGTCTCCAGTCGGAATCTGACCAGTTAATGCTGCAATTAGGGGGTTGACACACTGGTCGACCATCAGTGCATCATGGTTAATAATGCTTCAACTTGCCATTGTACCAATGTATTGTGGTCTAGTGTTCTGTCGCTTTAAGAAACATTACCGGAATGCCGGTTGCCTTCAAGGGAATGATGCACGTAATGGTCTTCACAGTTCAACGTTCTCAAACCGATGCGAGTCGGTCGGTGCGGTCTAGCAAACATCAACTCGGGACTCCTGGATTGCTGCCCTCCACTCTCCTATCTAACATCAGGCTCTTGAGCTCTACGCTGTTATGCTTAGCATATCTTACATGTTCAAGAACAAGTCCAGTTATCGCACTGTTTACATTGTTAGACCGAATAATACATTACCTCAACTGGGAATCCTCATCTGTGGTGCTTTTACACAACACAAAATCAGACCCGTTATTCCAGCACATCCTTAAACAATTTTAATATAAATAAATGCTAAGTAGCAGGTCGTCAGTGTGGTGGCTCCTGTATGAAGATAAGAAGTTATGTATAATAATGTAATTGTCCTTCCATTTTTGTTAAATGTTGCTCATATTCTGCATAACTTGTGGGAACCCTGACATAACACCATCACAAATACAAGAGGCTTACATCGGTCACATTTCCAACTGCTTAGAACTTTTATTTCCAGGGAAATGAGGGTTAAAATTAAATTAAAATATAAAATTTGAATGGTCAACGTCTGTCTTTGAAAGGGGGGTGACACAGGGACAAGGTTGAGAAAGAGGCCCTCCGCTCATCCAGAAAACAGAAAAGGGGCAGGAGAGAGTGAGGAAAAACAGGGTAAGAGAACTACAGCCTACAGTTTTAAAATTAAACGATGTCTGCGGGACGAGCCGGGGTCAGTGACAAGTTAATATTGTAAACCCCCCCCTCCCATCTGAAATGTCCTCATATGCAGTCAGTGCTATAGCTCTCTCTCCCTTTCTTTTCTGGTTTCTTCCAGGGGAGTTTCTGATCATTTCTCATCGTTGTAGTTCTTTCCATTTGTAATGTAACATCTTTTCCTGCAGTTTTGAAAAAAGTAAACAAAAAATGTCCTTCAAAAATAAAATGCAGCAACCACATTTATGTTCTACTATTACATATACAGTATATATATAAATACATACATAAATATCTTACATGTACAACCAATTTTGAAAAGGGGGGAGAGAGAACCCAAAAAAAAGTATGAGGACTTGTGGAGGCAAGGAGGTGGAGTCTGGGGTTGCTCATCATTAGGGTAGTGTGTGTTCTCTTTTTTTGTTTTAGCTTCACACGCAGCACTCAGACAGCTTTTTAAGGGTGGGTGGTGTGTGCATTCCTCAATTGGCCCAGTAGGGGGAGCTATAGTTGGGCTTGCTGCCTTGTGTCTTCTGCTGCATACTGTTGGACTGGCTGCGCTGACCAGGACCACCCTATGGATTGAGAGACAGAAATACCAGTGAGTCAAAATAGGTGGGTGGAGAGAGGCTAGGTCTGTAGTGAAACGATCACAAGCATAACGTAATAAAATGAAATTACGCTAGAGACCTAGGAATGATCCCTTGACACAGAGAATCAAAGCATTAGATCAAAAGCAGAGATGACGTCATTCCAAAAACAGTCAGTCCATCCACTCCAATGTTATGAGATGTAGAAAAACACATTTAGCTCGGATTTCTTATTGTTTTGATGAAAACGAGCCATATTCAACTGCCAATTACAACAGAATGGACGATCGCGGTAAAAGAAAATTGTTCCGGTGGATAGGTGAGACCCTCCCCCCAGACAGCCTTCGTTTACATCCACAGCGTGGATTCCGTGGCTCTCCGTGGATCGTCAAAATAAGGTAAAAACGCTGGCAGAGGTGGATTAATTAATTAATACCTGGCAATGAATGTGTTAAATTTCACTTAAGCATCTACATGTACAATGAAGAGATGTACACAATTTATTGTTTATTATTCATTCAAATCGATACATTTTCTTTTGGCAGATTCAGAGCATTTGTATGCAAAGGTTTTCTTTTAAGCTCAACAATTTTTGTGATGCAGTCCCCATTCCCCAACCTTGGGAGCTTTTACCATACCTGTCCGTCCTGTGCAAGATGGTGGTGCATCAGCTGGGAGTGCGGCTGCTGGTGGGGCAGGATGTGGAGGAAGGGGGCTGGAGCATAGCCAGGGGCACCACCAGGGTTCAGGGGGCCCGTTCCCCCCAGGGCTGAAGGCAGGCTAAAGGGCGGGGGTGTCCCTGTGTGAAAGCCTTGTTTGTCGAACGACTGGGGGTTGAACAGCAAAAAAACAAGGCGACAGTTTAAATGTTAACTAGAAGTCCACTATATCAATCAAATATATACATGTACAAAGGATGGTGAACTTTAAGGGGAGTTCCAATCAGAGGGATCACCAGCACTCACGCAAATATGTTTTTATTTAATTAAGCATGGGAAGCATACAGAAAACACATTTCGCCACACAGCCGCCTTCGTAATTACTGTGCTGCTGGTGGTGATTCCTCTCCTTGGAAACAACTTATCTGAATCGTGCACCCGGTAAAGCGAATACTGCAAGAAACTTGTTTGTACTCGCATTCCCGCAAGTCATGAAAGTTGAAGGTCCCAAAACATAAAATGTCACTTTTTCTTAGTTTTTACATATTTTTGGGTTCTGTGATGTCCCTTCTACAAACAGCAAAAATCCAGGCCATGGGTACATTTACTTAGCCTGGAATCCAGACTGATTCGTTACGTTTGTATTTTTCTCACCCTCGCTACTCAGTCTGGCCAAGGTCCTATTTGACTCGTATTTCTATTGCGTAGGTAGGTCAGGAAGTGACTCGAGTTTTACATTGGACAACTCTGGTCACCCCGCCCCCCCCACCACACACACACACACAGACCAATCAGGTTTTTTCCCGTTTGTGCATGGAGATGGGAGGCTTTCCAAACGTAGCAATCAGTGTGGATCCCAGGCTAACATTTACTGGGTTATATCAGTTAAGACAACTATGAAATTAAGGTATATAGTCAAAAAGAGTTCCTACTTATTAATTTGCCTGGAAAGAATAAACTGTCAAAAGCATTACTTAGGACATGAAATTATCAGATAAAGCATTGCTTTATGTCAAAGTACAAGACATACCTGGGCCTTGCTATAGATGGAGCCTCCCATGTCAGGTACGCCTCCACCGTTGCCTGACCCTGACAGTCCTGGGGCTGAGACACAGAGGTATGGAAAAGAAATCCAAGAGGACGAGGAGAGGGAATGGGAGAGAAGAGGACAGGAAAGCAAATGGATTGAGATGAGTGAAGAGGAAATAAGATGGGAGGGAAGGAATAGGAAAGAAAAACCAGAGGGGTGGGGGCAAAAATGCATCCGGTCAACACCAGCATTTGTAACAGTGGCTGAGCACTTGTTCTCGTTAGTAGGGGAGAGGCAGCCAATAGAGAAGAAGCTTTCAACCAACACTGCGCAAATTACTCTTTTTTTTCCTGTTTGCTTTCAACTCTGTGCCTGTGTCAAAGTGCATTTGCAAGTGCATTCATGCGCATGCATGTAGTATACACACCTTGCTGCAGAATATGTTGACCGCTTCATTGCCCATGAATTTGGGCATGCTTCTGTATTTCCCCGGGTCACTGCCCACTAACTTTATACGAGTGTGTTGTGTACGGTACCCCGGGCCACACAGCCAACTAACTTGGAGTGGGTGCATGTGTTTGTGTGTGTACCTTTCCCTGGGCCGCTGCCGGCTGACTTGGCCTGTGACTGGGCAGAGCCTCCGTACCCTCCCTTATTGTACTCCCCACCGTGGGCTTGAGACAGGTCATCAAAGGCTGAGAGAGGATGAGCAGAGAAGGAGAACAGGTGGACGAAGAAGGATGGAAAGAGCAGGAGAAAAGAAAGGGAAATTGGGGGTGGGGGTTCGAGATGAAGAAAGTAGGAAAATGATATGGAGAGGAGAGAGCAGAAGGAGCAGGGGAGAGAGAAGCAGTAAAGTAACCTGACTCAAGTGGCAGCCTGTGTTCATACTGAGCCGTGACCAACTCCAGCAGGGGGGTTTGAGCTATGCATGCAGCACAAGCAAAAACACCCTCGGACCATAATTCACACACACATGCAGCACTTGCCATACCTGTCTACAAGGCGGAAAGTAGATTTGTCTCATTACACACAGACAGGAAACATGTTATTTCCGTAACACTGAAATATTGCACTAGTGTGATGCAAAGGATTTTTAAGTATTAGGGTGTATAAACAAATCAAAGATCTATACCAAGCAGTAGCCTTCGTTCCCAGCAAGCCAAATAATCTATTTGGTGTGTGACATTTCACAGAGATACTTTGTGTGGTATACTATCGCAAGATACAACTCAATGGTTATTACTCTAATATGAGCGTGCACACTCACTCGAGTCAACTCAAGTAATGCAAAATGTGCGTAGAATTAATGGTTCATGTCAGAAGAGTTCATTGGCACTTCTGACAACCACATAGCTATTATTTAATTTAAACTGAAACGCAAGTAAATTGACCCCAGCTATCATACAGAGAGTTCCTTTCTCCTATCCTGTCCTTCCAAGTACCTGCGCCATAGGCGTGCTGTCCGTAGTTGGGCTGATGCTGTTGGTGGTACTGGTTGGAAGGGTTGGCCAGGCCCATGGCAGGCTGCTTGGCTGAAGTGGGAGGCACGAAGACAGTGGGACCATACTGGAAAGCTGAGGGCACACCAGGCATGCCAGCATAGTATGGCAAACCTGAGGGTTTGATGATATATTGAAATAAATGCAAGCACAATAAAAATATGCAGAACAACTTGATCAAACCCTAGCGTATAACGATGTGGTAAACATCTCATCATTGTGAACTCATTCACTGCCAATGACATCTTTTGACGGCTGTAAATCGAGTGGCCACACCGCCAATGACGTCTTTTGATGTCTAAAAAAAACAAAACACAGAACCAGGAGATAACGCGATCCAAAGATTTACTGCTCCATTCACTTCCTGGTTAAAGTATTTGGGAAATATTCGGTACCTCGGCTCCTGTGTTTTACTATGTATTTTTGGCGAAACATGCTATTTTCAACTGGGTATAAAAAGCGAAGGGGAGGTCCCGATGACATTCTTTTTTCACGGAAGCACAGTGAAACCCTCAGTGATTATCAACCATCAGGGGATCCATCATACTGGAGATATTAGATAAATATTCTGTGAAATCGCAAAATCGCTGGCAGTCTGGGCTTTTTGGGCTATTTAGTGAATGGCAGTGAATGAGTTAAAGACAAACATTGTTGATGTGCATTTCAGTAATTGTCAATGCCTACCATAATCTACAGAAAACAATATAAGGATGCACAATATTATCGGTAGCGTAACGGCCGATATTTAATTGTATTTGCAAAGCAGCCAGTGTCTGTTTCTTAACACATTGCCTACCAAGAAGGCATATTTGAGTCCTTTTAAAAAAAAATCTTGTTTTCAGTGATTGCGCTAGAGGGCGCCCTTCGCCAGCCTATGAATGATCCCTTGACTGCGAGAGAAGGAATGGACGGAAATGTCGTCATCCCAAAAAAAAACACATTTAATAAAATGTTCCTATGTTATGGGATTTATAAAAACACATCTAGCTCGGTTTTCTTTTTTTTTGTGAAAACGAGCCATATTCAACTGCCGATAACAGAATGGACGATCGCGGTAAAATGTTTTTGTTCCGGTGGATAGACGAGACCCTCCCCCTCCCCCTCCCCCCAGACAGCTTTTGTTTACATCAGTGTCCACAACGTGGCTTCCGTGGCTCTCTGTGGAAACAAAACTGTTTTAAGGCCACTCCACACCAATTTAACTCCTTGCAACTGCCATTGGGGATAATGTTTTTCATTACAATAGGGTTAGTGGGGAGGGCCAGCAAAAGAAAAAAAAATCAGCAATGAGCTCAATATAATATGTAATAATGTAATATATTGTATTAATAATTAGTAATTTCATTTTGTGCATCCCTAAATATTTACAATACAACCAAAAGACACAAAATTCCATTTGGTTCCTACGAGTCCCAGGATACATTGCAGGGGTTGACACTAATGGCTGCTCGATTGCCCAAATGTATTTGCTAAGCATGCAATGTCTAGAACACTCACTCTCTGTTCAGAGCGCCCTCTCTTGCTCTCTCAGTCCTTCTCCCCGTCTGATACAGAAACATGCATGCACCATCTTCCCAATCCGTTCCTGATATACAGCTACGCCATTAAGAAAAGTGACACAAATTTGTTTCAGTCAGACAAGATGATCTGCCGACTGACTAATTGAACCGTTGATTTTCAGGAAGCAGCCCTACAGAGTACCCAGCTATTTGTATTCCGTTCCTACTAAGAATTTAAATAATACCCAACCCTAATTTAACTCCACAGAGTGCACCTTTATAGGTTACGTTTGTGGTGCTCCTCGTCTTATTCCAGAGTGCTACCAAAACGAAGGACCTCACGGTCACGGTACTTTCATGGCTACTTTACCAGGACTCCTGAAAAGGAAATGAACCCACATCATAATATTCAAGCTTGCTTCTCCTTACCAGCGTATCCATAACCCGGGGGCAGAGGGGGATTGAGGAAGGCCTGGTTCTGTGTCTGCTGACCCTGGTTCTGTCCCTGGCCCTGCCCCTGGGACCCTGCCTGGGGTGCCTGCTGGGGTTGTGACTGCACCCCACCTGCAGACAGGCTGGTGGGGGGAGCTGGAGAGGAAGAGTCCCCCCTCCCAAACTTGGTCGCCTCGCCTAAAGACGAAAGTTGTTCAAGTAGAATTTATTACTATAGTAGGAAATGGATGCTTTTCTACAATGTTAGAAAGTCTTTTTTGAAAGAACAGTCAAAATGTTAATTGGATTACAGTGTTTACCATCGCATCGTAAAAAAGCAATTCACAAAAGACATGTTACCAGAGTAGGGATTGTTGGCAAGGCCATCTCTACCAGGCATGGTAGCCGCAGTACCAGGGAATGTGAGACCATAGTAGTCCTATAAACAGAGGAAAAACATCTAATTACACAAGGGATGAAGACTGGTCACTGCCCAACATTAAGTGCATTAAAGGTCCAATCTGCAAGTCCTGCAGTCATTTCAAGTATTTTAATAAAGAATGTAAATGGACTGCATTTATATAGCGCTTTTCTCCAAAGCGCTTTGCAAAGTATTTCACGTTCACCCATTCACACACACCGATGGCAGAGGAAACCATGCAAGGCACCGACCTGCTCATCGGGAGCGGTTAGGGGTTCAGTGTCTTGCTCAAGGACACTTCGACACGTAGCCAGGCCAGGAGGAAACGGGGATCGAACGTGGAACCTTCGGATTCCAAGACGGCCGCTTTACTAGTGATGGGTCGTACATGATCGATTCGGTCATAAGAACTAGTTCTTTGCCGTGAACGAACCGTTCACTTCCTGAAACTGTTAGGTTCACAATTTCGTTCCGTTTCAAATAAACAAACAATGTAAGAGTTGTATTAAGAATGGTGTTTGTTTGGACTTGCGGATTGGGCTTTTAACATTGATGCCGCAGGATCTTTATTTCCAGTTTAGGTTAAATTAAAGCATATGAACCTTTCAGTGAAGATTTTCTGTGTCATACCAGGATTTTCTTTTCTGGCCCAATCACCGGAAGCCAGATCATCCAATACCACTCACCGATTATGTTCGAGGGCGATATTTATATTTAAAGAATTTACACATTTATTTGCCATTTATTGTAGCAAAAAAAGTATAATTATTAACAACATTTTGGGAAACGATGAACACCAAAATGGCCTCTAGAGGCCACTCAAGGACTGGCAAATTGAGTTAGGACAAACAAATTAACAGGCTAAAAGAAAACATTAACCGATATAACAAACAATGTAGTCAACAAATATAATAACGTAGTCAACAAATATAATAAAAAATACGTCTCAACATTGCATTGCAATTTAATTATTGCATTTGCAATAACTGCAAACTAAATAAATAAGTATTCATACAGACAAACAAAAGGCAATATAATTCCTCCAAACTAGGGATGGGTGCAGCAACTAATTTCAGTGATAGTTAAATGAGGTTTTTGTAAACAGACAAAGAAAATTAAGATTAACATTCAGAAAATAGCCCAAACTGAGCACATAAAAATGGTCAATCAGAAGAAATGATTGCGATATAAAAACTTTTGGAAATGCTTAATATATTTAAAATCCAATTTAAAATGCAGCAGAAAAGTAGTGCAAACTAAAAAAAATGCATTATTTCATTCAGATGTCAACTGAGAAATCCATTCACTGAATGAGAAGTATTTAGTGAACTTTTTTTCATTATAATTATGTTATTTTGGCTTTATTTCAATAACGACGGTGAGCAAGAGAGGAAAGTCAAAGAGAGAGCAGGGGATAGTGAGATTTAATGTAGACCTTTATCAATACCGTCCAACCAGCTGATGGCTGCTCAGGTGGTCATATTGTTGACCACTCGGGGGGGGCAGTTAGGGATAAGTGTCTTGCTCATAGAGACTGCAACACATACTGTAAGCTGGGCTGGGAATCAAACCTGTGACCTTCCGTTTCCAAAACGGCCTTTCTACCCATTCAGCTATGGCCGCCCTGGGGAATGCGGAACTTTATGAGCCCCTTTATGAGCCCCTTGTCTTTTTAACTTAAGACAAGGGGCTCGCCTGGGGTAAGCGGAACTTTCCCCATGAACGGCTATCCTATGAAAATTACGTGGGGCATAGCTGTTGACCAAGTGGTGTTGGAAGAAAACAAGCTGCGGCTACTGTGGTCAAAACAATGTTTTGGAACATTTTGCAATACAATAATGATAATGGCATTTACTTAATTGGTAGCTGCAATTCAGAATGTAAATTCAAGTAGCCTTATGTGGCTTATAAAACATGGTCTAAAAGACAAAATAAGAAGTGGGGGGGGGAGTAAGTGGCAATATCGCTTAGACTAAATGCTTATGACTTGTTAAATATGGTTGAAAATTCATTTTAATAAAGAGGAGCGTCTCTGTCTTTTTGGATGAGAGTCTGTTCCAGTGCTCATCCAGGACGTTGTATGAAGCACTGAACATGCAGTGCTTCATACAATGAGTCAGGGATTCATGAATCGTGGAGCTGTGCTGCTCACTTGGCATGTGCCAAAATTAAATGAAAAATGTTTCAGCGTTACGACATTTACCGTGAAGGAGGTCGTTTACCCTGACGTCAGTCAACACGTGGATTTACACCCCTTTTAATGCTAAACTTTATTAGAATCCTTTACAGATGTATATGTACTTACTACGTATGTAATCATGTGAGCTGCATATTTTCTCCGTCGAAGTTTATGAGATGTTGTGACGCGTCGTAAATAATCCATTTGATTACATATCCTGTTGTTGTTACATACATCATTGTGCTTATGCTTAGATGTACATTGCATAAGAAGAAATTCAAAACGTATTGATTTAAGACTGGTGTGGTTTTATCTGAGGCTGCATACAGATGAGTTGGCGTTAGCAGCCTAGCTTTTAGCCACCGGGGCCACGGCCAGTGTGTGCGTCTGGCAGAGAGGGGCGGAGAAAAAACATAACGTATCACATGGCTTTGAAGGGGAGCAGATCTCTCAACTTGTCGTGCTGCAAGTTGTAGATCGGCTATTTTGATAAAAATGGCACTTCAAATCCTGTGCCATTGAACCAAGCGTCGAAGCTTAAACGTTACTACTTAAGCATTCTGATTCAGTAATAAATGTTTGAATATTATGTGAATAGTTATGTTAGTCTCTTTCAATAGTTCTGGGGCTCCATGTATTTGCGCTATTGTGTATCGCTTCATATTCAGGTCTATTAACTTTATTAAAAACAATGAAGCAAACCAACGCTGATCAGGATTAAGCCTATTATTTGCCAAAAACAGTCCTGTGACTTCACTCAATAGATGGCTGCATCTATCTATCGAAAAAAAAAAAAAAAAGAGCGCACAAAATAAATTTTCATCACCGCTGCTACAACTTCATCCCAGGGGAAACACTGCATCCCTAGTTTCGGCACGATACCAGCACCATGAAACCAACTTCTAATTCTCAGTTTCATAAATAAAGTGCAGAAGAAATAAAGGTGTTCAATAAGCAATACAATTCCATATATTAGAAAAAAGAAAATTGAGAAATAAAGTCAGTATTACTCACCATAGGGAGACGGGACTGCAGCATCTGCAGGTCCTCATATCCATAGATCTGCTGTGAATGCAAACAATAGATTTTCTTTGGGGGGGGGTAAAAAGTCACAAATGACAGCATTAAAATTGTAAAACATCTCCTGGAGAAATCAGAAACCAGACATCCCACATTTCACCATGTGCAGAGCATAAGCTGAACTTTTACTGTAGCCTGCAGACCATTTCAGGCAGACAGACAGACTACATGGGTGGCCTATATTGAAGCCCACAGACACCAAGTGTCTTTAAACCACAAATACATTTAAAATACATTACAAACAAGTTTGGTAATGGCTTTCATCAATGCTATGGTTCTTTAAGCTAAATGCTTTATATTTATATCAGACTGCACTAGTGACTCCTATGCGATGTATTTGTATTGGAGGAGATGTGGTTGTCTATAGCCTCCCAAAGACCAGGGAATATATTCTGTAGGTCTAACTTGACATGATGGTAATCAGCAATTCATTTACGTTTTAAATTTATTGCGTCGAGCCAAAATATTGGCATTCATCAGGAAAAAAGTGAAGCGAGAAATACTTACTGGGTAGGCAGGGAGCAGGCCACCAGGGCCCATTATATACTGGTTGGCCAGCAAAGGGGGCACACCTTGTGCCAAGTTAGGGGGAGCTTTACCTTGGGAACAGACAGGGAGAAAAAAATAATCTCATTCAACTCTTCTTTACAATGCGGGTACATTTCATTGGCAAACTATTTCTATTAAACAATCCTATTTATTGTCTCCGCCGAAGGTGGAGAATATGTTTTCGCTTTGTGTGAGCAAACATTGTTAGCCAAGCTAACATTGGGCAAGCTCCACGTGACACGTGTCAATTTGTTGACACCAATGCCTTATTGTCTCCGCCGAAGGTGGAGAATATGTTTTCGCTTTGTGTGAGCAAACATTGTTAGCCAAGCTAACATTGGGCAAGCTCCACGTGACACGTGTCAATTTGTTGACACCAATGCCTCTGATTGGCTAGAGGGATGCGTGACGAAATAAAATTCTATAAATAGGTGTGTCACTTCAAAAAGCCACTACTTTTTGAAGTGAGGTAAAACAGGATCAATCAGACTTGATTGGAACAGTACCTTCAGTAAGTCCAAGTCACCCGTCTGTGCGTGTGTGTTTCCCTCTGAGAACACCTAACATTGGTCAAGCAAAGGCGCAGAAGGCCAAAGCTAAGAAAGCATACTCATCTACAATTGTAACGTAGAAGAGGACTAGAGTTGAAATGATCCCACAACAAAGCCGAACTCTTAATACGTGTCAATATGTTGACATCAATGTCTCTGATTGGCTAGAGGGACGCATGACGAAATACAATCCTATAATAAAAAGGTGTGTCACTTCAAAAAGCCGTTTACAGTATATATCTTTTACTCTACTGTATCTCATTAGTTATTGCTATGATAATATAATTGCTATAGTCTGCTGGCGGAGACTTGTGCTCCGAGGAGCACATTTTCTAGTTCTAGATCTTTTTACTGCCGTATGACATTGACATTTTGCTTAAACCTACAATCCGGGACTTATTTAATGAATACCGGTACAATTGTATTATCCTACCAATCTGTATGGTAGTGACAAGTGAATGTAACTAATGATGGTGCCCTGATAGCTCAGTTGTTAGAGCACTCGCCATCAGACCACAAGGTTCTGGGTTTGATCCTGGGTAACACCAACTCAGCGTAACAATAGCACAGCTTTGATGCGGCAAGTCGGGCGGTAAGTACAGGGGGATAGACTCCTGCGTTCTCCGTTGGCACTGACAACCTCTTCGACCTACATTTCCATTTAAGATTTTCAATCCTATGGGGTCAGGTAGGAAACCTACTAGTTGCCTATTTCAATAAGTTATTTGAAGCAATTGGCACACTAGATGTGCTACCATCTTTATTGTAGTTTAGACATAGTTTCAATTACCCCGCTCTGCTGGGAGAGACAGATTTTAGCTTCAAGTCCATCATGTGATAATTTAAAGAATTTAAGAAGAAAATCTGAGACATTTAATGGTAACAAATTTGCCTGGTATCATTACAAAAGTGCTTCAAAACAATATAAAGCACTTTTTACACATACACACACATACATACATATATATATAATCCCTAACAACTATGCTGCGGCACACCTACCAGAGGTGGCGAGATGGGGTGCAGTGCGGCTGCCGGCTGCAGAGAGTGTGTTGGCGATATTCATGCCGTTGGCGGTTAGACCAGGGGCTCCGGCAGGGTACAGGCCATTGCTGGTGGAGTTACTCACAGCCAGAGGGGCTGAAGGACTGGGGTTGACCGTCTGGCCTGAAGTGAAGGCATGAAGACTGCTGCTGCTACTACTTTCCTCACCGGCCATCTGTGACGTAAACAAGGTAGGGAAGAAAGATACAGAAGAGCGGATTGTTGGAAAGAAAAGCGCAAAAGCAGGAAGGATTTTTTTAAATATAATTCACATTAAGCTTATTTCCCTCTCTAAAATGTAAGCCCTCTACAAAGAAACATTCAATTGAGCAGCTATTAATTGGTGTGTTAGAGCTTTATTGACATGATTTACTTCGAACATTCATAGTCCTCACAGATTAGCATTGGCAGTCAAATCTAAAAAAAAACCTGCATGTTCGCTTACCGTGAGAGAGGTGCTTGTAATGAGAGCGGATCCAGATGAGTGCGTGCTGGCCACATGACTAGAAAAAAAGTGCCATTATTATTTAGGTTATCATTTGCTCAAGCAGCAATGTCAAGTCAATAGATATAGCAGTTTCAACCTAAATATCATTCAACACATGTTTTAAACACATTAACCCCTAGCATCCCTATTGTGGGAATGTCATAATAATAATAATAATAATAATAGGCAAAAATACAAACATTTGGCAAAAATAGCAGATCTATAACTCGACACATTGTGATCTTGTAGTTGGGCTATTTTTGCCATTTGACATACAACGAAGTATATAGGGTTTAAGTGGTTAGGATGTGTGGATCTCCAAATCATAACGATATGGGAGGGGACATGATCAAATGATAAGAGCAATAAAGTAGTGATGAAGTCTGTGGACCAGCTTACCTGCTGAGGGAGGGGAGAGGTGTTGAGTGGGAAGGTGTGGCTGCAGGAGAGGGTATATGGTGGGCAGGACCACTTTCACTTGTCATGACAGGAGACTCCGCCTGCACCGTTCGAGATGCCGATGATGGGACTGATAGAGAAAGCAACAGGCAGAGATTCTCGTACTTAATTCTCCTCTGCTATTTAGGTACTGAATACATGAACCTTTTTACTTCCCACCGGATGCATTTAGCAATCAATATTTATTATATTAGCTTGACCACTCCAGAAAGGGATCTGTAGGCCTGATGGTGTTGAGTACTTACCGTCCTGTGTGGTCTGCGTCTTCATACCATTGTAACCATTCTGTAAGAAGAAAACATTCTCATGTCATTGACTCGTCACTAAACTCAAATTAGGGTGTGCTTTAATTATACCCTTGGCACATCAACCTACAGTATCTTCATATAACTGGTCCTCAATAATGCTCACAATTTTTTGACAGTATTCCTACAGAGTTTGTCCAAACATCACGCAAATCGGTACACAGTTATCTCTATAGTCATTAAACGAAACTTGTCTTCAGATTTTTCATATTCCATCCTGATTGGCTAAGATTGGCTTCCAAAGTTTGCAGGAGTGCTCCGTTTTGAACATTCCCACTAGGCCACAGAAGAAATGCTACTTGAAATTTTTCAAATCAGCCTCATGGTGGCACTATAACAGGCCGAAGACTGCACCAATCTGTGTAAAACCAAAGATGGTTAATTTAGGAAGATACACCATCCCAATTGGAGCCACCAGAGGCTAAATGGTACACAAATCCTACATCTCCTAAGTGGGAACCGGCATTGTGATTTGTGGGGCTTTATTCACCAGCACACCTAAAATGAAGAGTTCAGTACCTTACTACCTGCTATGGATAGCTAAAGATTGGACAGTGAGGACACATTGTTATTAGGCTCCCTCTTGTTTAACTTCTACCTCGAAAGGAGATTCTCACCGTGAGTGGTCCAGCAGCAGCTGAGGGAACATCATGGGAGAAACCCAGGTGGGGCGGGAGGGTCCTAGGGCCACTGCTTTCCACCCGACTGGCCAACGAGGGGACTGTGGAGGAGGAAGGTGGAGGTGCTGCACTGGGCAGACCCAAGGATGGGGAGGGGAAGCTAGGGTCTGATACCGCTGGGGGCAGGGTGGGCAAGCTGCTCATGGGTTCACTGGATAGAGCAGACCAAAATGGAAGAAAGGTAAAGATAGCCATAATTTCAGTATAATAAACTTTTTGGCCAAGAATTTCAGTATAATCAACTTTTTGGCCAAGAAATGTAGCTCATTGGTAAAATACAACACAAAACCAATGTTTCGATTCTATGAATGAAGGTGAGTGAAATAACAGAACAGACACATATACCTCTTACACCCTTAGCAACAAACTCATTGAACATGCAAGGAATGCAAAACGGTCAAAACTGTTCTCAGTACAGGTCACAGATACATTTTTGTCCGAGAGACCCCATTGAGCATTCTGTGTCGTTTAGTTTGCCAGGTTCCGTCTTGACTGGTTACAAATACAAATGTGTTGGTGGATATTAATGAACACAAATCTCTCATGTAATAAAAACACCACTCCTGCCCACCTGACAGGTCCAGGCATGGAGTACAAGTTGCTCTGAGACTGTGGTGTGGCCACTTGAGCAGGGACAGGAGCAGGGGCCGGTTCCCTGGCTGGCTCTGCCTGGCCCATATCCACAGATCCGGTGCTAGCTTCAGAGCCAAAGTCAAGAGCTCCAAACTGGACATTCAAACCGGACACATCTGCTGAGCCAGGCATCTCCACTGCTGAGGAGGGGATCTGGGAGGAAGAGAATGTTAACAGAATGTGTGATGGAGGACAATAAACACAAGGCCATTTTTTATCCAGCTCCATCACTAGACTTCCATTTTACATTACATGTGGTAATTTTTTGTGCCCATTTCACTGCTTTGTAGTAATTTAATGAAAGAATGTTGAGTGCTTGCTAATTTGTTGTGGGTATTGCATTTTAGACAATCTCAAAGAATCTCAGTATAACCGGCAAACATGCTACTTTAGGCATTAGCGGACCTTACTTTTGACATGGGAGGTACTCTACGCCTTTGTGTCTTCATCTGCCGCAGTGGGGGTTCTGAGATGTGGGGCTCCATGCCCGACAGCTTCACTCCTGGGGAGACCCCGTCTCTTGCTGAAGGAAGGGAGAACTCATGACCTGAGGGAGGTAGATTCAGTTCACTATACCGCACTGGGTTCATAACGATCACTACTTTGGTGTTCAAAAGATTACTACTGTTAAGTGAAAATAGGTCAAACTAAGAAGGGTTTGCAGGGGTCACATTCTCTTGTCACCAGATTAATCCAATAGTAAATTCAAACTAGTGAGGAAAATACAAATATGAGGGTGAATATTGGTGCTAGCCTCTTGCCTGACGGAGACAATAAAAGTGCTACTTATCCATTATCCCTACCTGGGGGTGTGGGGACCTGAGGTGCGTGCGACTGAGGCAGGACATGGGGGTCAACAGTGGGAAGAATCATGTTGGACTGTTGTTGCCTCTGAGCTAGCTGGCTGAGCCCCCTCGATGGCTCTGGCTGGTGCTTCAGTTCCACTGTAGGAGGAGGAATGCAACATTAAAGCGATGTAATTTATCATAGTATAAGATTATTGACAATACACTGATAAAAAATGCAACAAAATATAAGCAATCTCAGGAATGTTTTGAAAGAGTTTGACGTGGGACAGTGAATCATGTGATTTTCTAATGTAGTTTTTAACGCTACTTCCGGGTAGTAGCGAAGCATAAATAAGAAATTCTCCAAACACAGGCTATCAAATATAGAATTGCCGTACAATTAATTATTTAATGTTTTGAACACAGTTCTTATACGATGCGATAAAAAAAAAAAACATTAGGATTTTGAATGGGAAAAACACTTTGGTGACCTAGGGGTCATGGGTTTGACGCTAGTACTTTGGCCTTGACAGGATATAAAATAAAATAAAACTTACAGTGAGGTGCAGTAACAGGACCGTTCTCCACCCTTTGAGCCTTTATGTCTGCAGAGGGGGAAGAGGAGATGGGGGCGGGGCTCTGGACCGAGGGAGGCCTGATTTCCTTTGTAGCACTGCTGTTGCCAGCAGTGACCAATGTCTGATTGGCTCTCTGGCCAAGTCGTGGCCCATTGAGCTGCTCTGGTATCCTGATGTCGGAGGATGGGACTGGTTTAGGCGCGCTAAGAGGGCCGAAACCAGACCCCAGGACCGAAGACTGGGGTGGAAAGAAAAACAAAGGAGAAAGCGATCCAACATCAGTATAAAAACATCTGAATGTTCTCCTGCGATTGAGTTTCAATTAAAGACAAGGCTAAGTACTTCTGGGCAATCCATAGTAGGCCTCCAACAACTAATCGATTAAAATGTATTGCAAAATGTGTTGCCAACTAATTTGGTCATCGATAATACGTCGGCCACGAATCACAGGGTTTTCTCCACTTTAACAGGTTTTTTTTTCAGCACTAACGGTAGCTAGGGAAGGAAGAATCACATGCGCAATAACGACCGCGAAGCAAAAGTTGGAATCAACAACATTGGCACCACCCTACGCACAAAACGCATCGCATCAGAGAGCATTTCACCCTCCGGGCCTCAGCATCGTAAAGAAAAGGAGTATCTGCAATATCTGCAAGATGGATGGGAGTAAGTCCACAATTCGGTAGCATTTGAAAGGCAGGCACGTTCCATTATATCGATAATGAAAATAATCATTAGTTGCAGCCAGGCCTGGAATTTTGTCATTTTAGAGGCAAGCCCATTTGTCCTTTGATATTGTAATTTTTAGGGCACAAATGTGCCATAAATTCATTATTTCTGTGGACTTAAAATCATTGTTTTATTAAAGGTTATGGATGATTTAATTTGAATATAGTACAAGCACAGTATAACTATCAGTGATATATAACAGGGTTCCTGCACCATTTTTAAAGTAAAATTTAAGACTTTTTAAGACCCTTTTAAGACCTCAACAAATGTAATTCAAGACCCAAATAAATGTCGCAACAATGTTTTCCTATTGAAATTGGCCAATGGGAGTGCAGGCCAGCGGGTGGTAAAACCTCTATTAACCCATTAAAACGCATCTGTGTGTCATTTTAAGATTTCTTTGGCTATTAAAAAATAGCAGATATACAAGCTCATAGCGCAGCGGGCTTGTAGATCTGCTATTTTTGAAAAATCGTGAAAATGTTTGCAAATCTTTGAACATATATTTTTTAAAGCGAACATCTTTAACTCTGTTACAACTTCTGGGGGTCCCTGGAACAAAGTATTTTGAGATGGGGGTCCACGGCCAAATACATATAATTCTTTAGAACCACTGATATTATAGCAACATAGGTTTTTTTTAAAAAAACTGCTAGGATTTAGAATACAGGTAGAATCCCCAGAAACAAAGATTTGAGTTAAAAATATATACATATTCAAAGACCCACGATTTTTCCAAAAAAAGAGCAGATCTACAAGCTCATAGCGCGGCTATGGGCATATACAGTATATATATTTTTTAATCAAAGGCTGTGAGTGTGTTGTTTACTGTATAAGCCTATTACAGATTGATTCTCATCTTATCTCTGACTGGTAATATAAAATAAATGATCACCCTTTTTAAAATAGACATTTTTCTAGATCAGGACTTTAAAAATCAATGAAATTAGTGTGTCTCAATTAGGGTGCTTGAGTGTATGTGTGTGTGTGTGTGTGTCCTACACCAGTGATTTTCAAACTTTTTTATGTCAAGGACCCCCAAATTCACTTATTAGCCCGCAGACCCCCATTTGAAAAGATAAGTCAAGGACCCCCATAAGAGAAGATTTTTACGGCTCTAGCAGTGACTCAACTATTTTAATTTCAAGGACCACCAGCTTGACATGCACAAGGCTACAGACCCCTAATGGCATTTATAGCGCTGGGACCCCAATTTATATTGTAAAATCAATGTTAATTTAACTCAGAGTGTACAAATGGTTCCATTTGTGCACTTTAGAGTTACAGACCCATAAGGGTCCATTTGGTTCCTAACTATCTTTCATTTAGCTGGGGACCCCCTGGAACTCCCTCAAGGACCCTTGGGGGTCCACTATGAGAACCACTGCACTCTCTCTGTGTCTGTGTGTCTGTGTGTCTGTGTGTGTGTGTGTGTGTGTGTGTGTGTGTGTGTGTGTACAACAGCATCCAAGTTGATTTACTTCTGATCAGTCAAAAATGTTTCATATCACTTGAAACTGTTGCCAGCTGAGGGGGAAGCGTTCCTCGTTTCTATTCCAAATTGTAACCGGTGAAATCCATCTTAAATGAGCTTCTGAGCATACACACAGACACCTGGAGCAAATGAATTAATGAGCAACATCATCTAGCAGAGCAGACGGCCACTCGGCCAGGCAACGAGACACGCTCGTTAGCTACATCTGGGTGAATGAGAGACGGAGAAGAGAGAGAGAGGGGAGGGGAGGGCGGGGCTATAGCCTATGGAACACAGTGCCTGCGTCTCTCTCAAAAGCTCTCAACTCAGTGGGAGAGATGGAGGAGCGTACCGAATCTACCGATGTGTCTTAATGGAAAACTCAACACTAGAATATGCACAGATGTTCATGGCTTTCATTTCCCCATGAGCCTTAAAAACATCATCTTCAAATTTAATACCTATGGTCAAATTTAAGACAAAGACCTTAAATTCCCAATATTTTTTTAATGACAATTTAAGACTTTTTAAGGACCCGCGGGAACCCTGTATAACGCATTTCTAAAGATCACAACAATAATCAGTCTCTTCCACACACACACACACAACGCCATACTTGCGTATAGTCGAATATAGAGAGGGAGAGCGCAAGAGAGCGAGCGACAGGAGAGAGACTGAGGCCCTGTTTAGACGACAACGGTCTCGATAGAAAACGGCAAAATAAAATATCAGCCTTCCGTTTAGACGGCAACAGTGTTTTTGGGGGTTGAAACCGTAACAAAGTGAAACCCCCTTCCTGAGTGGAAATCTTTGAAAACGCTCCACCTCCATGTAAACATACAAAACGGGGGAAACTTCAAAACGTGTGTCGTCATGGTTCACACCGTTTTTTTGTCAAGTTAAATGTGTGTGTTGGGGCCGCGGTGGGCGAGAGCGGGAACAAACGTAAACGAAGCTGTGATAGGAAGTAGAACGGAAGTGGTGTAAACGCAGAATAAAAAATTTGAACGCAACGGCACTTTGTCGTTTTCTATTCTGATCGTTACAGTGTAAACGTGGCCTTACACAGTTGCAGTTATTTCATCAGAGAGTATTATTAGGGTATGCCTCCTGGGGGAAATCTGCACTCTAGTGAGTGTGTAGACTGGAGTACTGCACAATCAAACTTGAAAGTTGTCACCAGCCTTTTGCATACTTTACAGTGACAAATCGTACCAACATACTTCATGTCAAAATGTGTACCTGCTACGCAAAATGCGTACAGGTTGGCAGGTCTGGTATCATACTGGGAGGGCCCTGCCAAAATCCCATCCATAATGAATATAGCCATCTGTGGAACTGCATAATGTCCATATGCATATTGTAAATACATGCGTTTCTGCCCTCACCAGTGCGGCATGTGCGTAGTTGGTACCAGCGGAGGCAGCGTGGGCATAGCTGTTGGCGGCGGCGTGTGCGTAGCTGTGTGTTGCAGTGCGTCCGTTGTGGTGGGAGTTGGTGAACACCAGGCTTTGGCCCAAACCTTCAGCAGAGGGGCCATCTACTATGCCCACCAAGTCTGTGTCAACAGACCCTTCAACTGCCTTGGGCAGCAGGGTGGACAGGTCCATGCTGCAAGAAGAGAGAAAGATTGTGGATGAGAGACGGAACAGATTAGCACAGTGTCCAAATGCCAGAAGTTATCTTAGCTTGCGTGCATTGTTGTAAGCATCCCTTACTTGTGTCCAGGTGTGATGTGGTTTACTGGAGCAGAGGCAGTGAATACTTTGGTCTCAGACAACTGAAGGAGAAAAAGAGAAATGAGAATGGCATGGCTGGATATATTAAGACACCATGTCTACCAACTTCAACTGCAACTTGGGAGTCATGAATATGCTACAAAACGCAGCTAGTAAAATGGTAAATAGATTAAGGGATCAAAGTGTTCCCTACGTTTCTTTGAGCAGTATATTTCAAATACAAGGATTCATACATTGGATTATTCCAAAAAGGTTTTTGACATATACTTGAAACATCATTGGCCAGGTTTCCCAAACGACTTTGAGCTCAGACGCAGCCTAGAAGCTGCGTGAGAGCCTCCACGCACCTGCGCAGTAGCAACCCCGCCACGATCTATCTTCATTAGTAGCAGCTGTGTGTGCTCTACGTGGTATCTAAACTGGCTTCAGGAGGCACCATCGTCGCAGGTTCTCATTACGTGTGTGCTAAAACTACATTCGCGAGACAGCATAGACGTAAAGACCTCCTGGACGAAGTCTACGTAAGGCCGACGTAAACTACGTAGGGCTGTCTGCCGCTACACTGCAGTTTAAACACCCTTTGCGAAAGTGAAATGGATCATAAAAATACCAGAGCCAACTGTCAGATGTCCTGAAGCAGTCCACTCCAAATACAACTTTTGAATAATATATTTATGAATGAAATTACAGTGGTGAGTTGACATCTGCAAGTTAAATAAAACACTAAAGTGTCCCCATTATGCAAGTAAATTAAATATACTTAAAATACCAAAAGTAAAGGTATGCAGAATGTCCCATTTCCCAAATTTAATATGTATTAAAATCTTTTGAAAATAGCAGATCTACAAGCTTGTGAAGCGTTGTGAGCTTGTAGATCTGCTAGTTTCAAAAGATTTTTTAACCATTCATAAAAATGGCGAGCGCAACAGCTGTCACTTTGTGAGAGGAACTGGGGACTTTCATCATAACGTTTAACTATAAAACTTCGAAATTTAGGAAACATGTTTAGCTCAGCATCATTTATATACCTTTAGTTAACTTGCCATATGCTTAATATTTTTATCAGACGATCGGATCATCCGTGAGAGTACAATTTGTAAACTTCGGGTTCATGCATAAAGGACTAAGCAGCGCAGCCCTGGTTCAGAGCGTTAGTGTGTTCCCTCTAACGCCCTGGAAGACCCCTCGCTCTGCGATTGTACAAGGAATTCCGCTGCCCTGCGAGTGCTCAAGAGTAGTAAAAATAAACAAAACCATTTCGCTACTCACCAAAGCAAAGGCTGTTTTGTGTTGTTGAAAGTCTATTCTCGGAGGTGGGAAGCCTCTCAGCACCCCAACTACTCTGTAAAATACACTTTTTGGGCAGCAAATAAAATATGTCAGCGAGACGGAAATTATTTTTATTTACTCCACAGTGCCCTCTACAGATTTGTAGGATTGAACTTACCATTAACCAAAATCTGTAGAGGGCACTGTGGAGTAAATAAAAATAATTTCCGTCTCGCTGACATATTTTATTTTCTGCCCAAAAAGTGTATTTTACAGAGTAGGTGGGGTGCTGAGAGGCTTCCCACCTCCGAGAATAGACTTTCAACAACACAAAACGAGAAAGGGCGTGCAAAAGACCTGGCTATCGAGCTCAGGCTTATTAGCATGACTGGTAACGTGTCGTGCTGGCGAGTGGGAGTTTCGGGTTCAATCCCAGCTCACTGCTTCCCTAAATATGCATGGATCCGGTGTTTATAAATTCTAGTAAATTCCGATCATCTCATAAGAGGTGACAGAGCCAACTGTCAGATGTCCTGAAGCAGTCCACTCTAAATACAACGTTTGAATATATTTATGCATTAAATTACATCTACAAGCTTAAGAGGCGATCTGCTATTTTCCAAAGATTTTTTAACCATTCACAGCTGTCACTTTGTAACTATAAAACTTCGAAATTAAGGAAACATATTTATATAGATATAGATATAGATATAGACATAGATAGATAGATAGATAGATAGATAGATAGAATTTATAGAAAGCCGTTACTTTTGGTAGTTTAATTTTTTTTCATATACATTTATATCTTGCAGACGTCAGCTGTGACTTTGTGAGGGGAACTGGGGTCTTACGTCCTTTAGTTAACTTGGCTTGCTTAATATTTTTATCAGATGATCAGATCAGAGATCATTCGTGAGAGTACAGTACAATTTGTAAACTTCGGGTTCATGCATAGAGGACGCTCACCCTACCCAAAAAAAAATAATCTGCAAGCTGTCGTTACGCACCGGCCCGGCCGCAATATATATATATATGTGTATATATATATATATATATATATATATATATATATATATATATATATATATATACACACATATACATATACATATACATATACATATACATAAATTAAATGTGTGTGTGTGTGTGTGTGTGTGTGTGTGTGTGTGTGTGTGTGTGTGTGTGTGTGTGTGTGTGGTCGGTCGGTCTTTTCATAGATCTATTTCGCTACGGGGTGTTACTACCGCCCCAGGGCGCTAGTAACAAAATGCTTCGTAGGAGAGCACTGCAGGGCTACGCCTCTCGCAGAAGTAGGAGGAGAGTAGGATACGCCATTCTGTCTCCCAAATGTAGTTTTAGCAGAAACGTAACGCCATGGACGTGGGAAGCGATTGCACGTTGGGCAGAACCAGCTGCTACTAATGAGGGTAGAGCGTTGGTTTCGCCGGGTCCCAGGCTCTTACGCAGGCTGCGTAGGCAGCGCATGAGCTGAAATCTACGTGGCTGCTATGGTACTGCGCAGGTTGTGTGGACACACGCAAGACCCGTCGTAGAACCTGCGCAGATGCTCAACGCAGCATCTCTACGAATCTCGTTGGGAAACGCGGCCATTATCTCCCCATTCAATTGTAAATGTAACCCATCTCTCAAACACACACTGCTCAGAATTAAGGATCATCTTACATCCTCATTCCAGTCTTCTGAAGCCCAGTCTTCCAGATTTCCTCTCCATGTTCCTTAGAGAGACAGAAAACAGCAATTCAAACAATGACCCCAAAGCAAGAGATTCGATATGTCTTCAGCATTCAATCTTACTGGTCTAAAAGTTGCAAATAAGTAGTAGGACCTTGAACCCAAATGGCAGACAATGTTCCATTTCTGGTGCATCTTTGCATCAAGGTTATGATACAAGATGGCATGGAACACTGGAGTAGGTACTTTTGGTACCAACAGCACTTATTGGGCAGAGGGATGCAATACTGCAGACTAGGGATGGGTATCGTTAGGATTTTTACGAGTCCGGTTCCGGTTATCGGTTCCGGGTTCCATATTGGTAAAAAAAAAAAGTGTGGTCAAATGTTTATTTAATAGGGATGCACCGAATGGAAAATTATTGGCCGAAACCCAATACCGAATACAGGAAACACTTGGCCGAAAACCGAATAGCCGAATATTAATCTAAAAAATATATGTATACATTGCAAATTAAATAAATATGAATTCAAGAAATTAAAACAAATATTGAATAGCCTAACAAAAGGCATTATAATGTCTGCAGTTGCATTATTGCACATAGCCAAAATGCATTAATAATATTAGGTCTGCCATTCCTGCCTTTTGGAGAAGTCACTTTCAATTTCATTTCAGAAAGACACAAAATCAAACTGAAGCGTTCACAGCTGGTGTTAATTATTTTGCCCTGTGCAAGCTCTTAACTAGCGCTGGTTATCCTACTAATGTTACACCCTCTGACATGTGGATTCTAGTTTTCAAGATGACAACAGCAAATCTTGGTTACAAAGTTTGCAGGGCAGGCTATATTCCTTCCTCACTACTTCAGTTGAGACAGTGGTGAGTGAGGGGAGGAATGTGGCTGGGCTGAGTGGGCTCAGAGAGAAGCAGCAGCTCTACACTCCTCCATACAGAGAGGCACAACTCATGTATACTTCTCCCTACAACTGTGCTTTACCGGATTTGTGATTTTTTATCAGATTGTGCCGTTAGTGCAGGACTTCTAAACGCCTTTGTTTGAACAGCTTTTATCGCGTGTAGGAACCGATATGCAGAACTGAAATTACATATTTTTGATGGGCACCCGGTACGCGCCATTTCTTATTCGGTTCCTACTTGGAACCGTATTTCGGTACCCAAGCCTACTGCAGACCCTTGATTAGTCCATGAGGCTTTCCACTAGTCCCATTAGGCTCACTTGCTACTTGTCCTTACCCATCCCTCTCTCTCCTGCCATTAGTTACCATCAGATAAAGGCTTGAAAATGCCCCAGTAATGTACAAAAACAAAAGTTCCACTTTTTCAGAATAACTATGATTGATCCACCGCTAATGCAGACGGTAAAGTAAAGCATCACTTATCTCTCTGTATCATTATTGTGCAGTGTTTATCCTAGGATGAAGTTGCAGCATCGGCAGTGAATACTTATCTGCCTTTTTATTTTTCACCCTCAATAAGAAGTCATGTGTACGAGATTGACAGGTGTCACAGCGACACAATGGCCCTGAGGACCTCCGCCAGGCAAAACACCACGTCTGGGCAATACAGAGGCTTCTATCTTTTTGTATGCAAGATCATTATGGATCTTCCAAATGTTAATTGTACAGATGTTTCCTTCCACATTCCCATTCAAATGATTACATTTGTAACATCAGGCTTAATATATACTCCGTCGTGCAACAGTGTTGCTTTCTTGACAAAACGAATAAATCTAACTTGATTTAATATGCTTAGAAGATCAGATAAAGACAAAGTTATTTATAAATACTAAATATGAAGCATACGTCGTTCTGCAAATAGTCAAAATAGACCTAGTCGAAAATACATTAGCTGCCAAGTTGTTAAAATTGCCTTGTACTACTATGCCAACTCACCATCAATGTGTCCATGGCATGCATGCATCCTACATTACCATGATAATGAACAACCACCAGCGGACGGTCGTGGATGTAATATTGAAACTTGTGACCCATGAGAAAGGCGTTACCCCTAGGAGGAGCCGTCTCACAGGAGACCATGCAGAATAAAGCCCAGTTCATACTTTGTCGCACAATGCTGTCGCTCACCGAAAATCAGAAATACAAGCTCGCATATAATTAATAATTTACAGAAAGATTCAACAGTGCACCACTGGTAAATGCATATAGGGGAAACACTGCTGTGGTAGCTGACTGCCGTGTTGTGAATATATTACATCATGCTCTTTACTCCTCCTACCTTCCCTCAACTCAATCTTAAAATCTACTTCGTCCAGCCACTAGAACTCTACGGTTAATTTCAAAGGTCCCCCCCCCACCCAAATACAACTGGGATTGAAATGAAACACCCAATGCCTGGGTATTGTGTGTTGCTGGGTACACCCTCTTACCAGATCCCTCAACAGCCTCATTTCCATCCACATCCCAGGTGTCTTGGCGCGACGCTCCTGAATTAGCCGTGTAGTCCGCTGGGTTGAAGGTCCTAGAAGAAAGAGGGAAAGGTCAGTAGGAAAAAGTTGGGATCGGGTGAAGATAAGCAAGGGACAGGATTTGATTTGACTTAAAATGTTGTGGTTGCTTCTCAATAAGAGAATCACGACCTTGTGTTCATGATTTCAGTCATTTCAAGTGTTAGATCAAACTGTAACCATTTTCCATTTCAGAACCGTGACACCCCTGTCTAAATGAATACTAAGAAAATAACTAATACATTTTTAAGTTGAAAATTCAGACTCAAGCGCTGCTCAGATCGAGCACGATCTAACTTAAGTTAGAACGATTGTTCTAACTCAAGTGGATGGCAGCGTCCACACAACCAGTCAATTATACAATACATTTTAAGATTCTTGTAATCACACACAGAACCCTCCATGGCCAGGCACCTCAATATCTAAGTGACCTGCTCCAACCTTGTGTGCACAGAAGGTCTCTGAGATCCTCACCCAAGCCCTGCTGGTTGTTCCTCCCACAAGACTAAAAATTAAAGGTGATCGAGCCTTTGCGAGTTTCGCCCCCAGGCTAAGGAATGATCTCCCCTTCCACCTAAAAACTGTGGCCCTGTGGCCTCTGTGGACATGTTTTAAATACTTTCCTATTCAAGCAGACCCTTACATAACCCTTTATGATTACAGATTTTGTGTTGTAACATATCCTGTATTGATTTCTTGAATTTCACCAGCTGATTGGCGAAAAGCCGATGGTTTTATTTTTGTCTTCTCATATTACTGACATGCTTTACTTTTATTATTGTGAAGCACTTAGTGACTCTGAGAGGTGCTCTACAAATACATTTGACTTACTTACAGTAATGACAACATTAGCCGTGAACGATAGTTTGGATCACCTTCAGCGCAATTTTCAAAATCCATTCAAAATATATCAGGACATCTGGTGTGTAATCAGTCTCACTCACCCTCGACCGTCTCCCTGAGGAGACCATTATGAATAGCTAACACTAGCTGGTAGTCAGTGTTGGGTAACGTTACTTTTAAAAGTAACTTGTTACGTTACAGGATTACCGCTATTAAAAAGTATTCTGTTAAGTTACTGGATTACCTTCTGAGAAAAGTAACTTTAGATTATTTTTGTGTTACCAACGATTAAAACCCACCTGCAAGGAAGTTTGGTAAACATAAAATCAAGAGTGCAGCCTACTGGAGTGACCACCAGTGTTGCATGGAGGTATGCTGGCTGGGCTTCACCATGGCTTATTTGCATTGACTTTCTCCTACTTTCACCAATAAATCCAAAAATAGTGTGAATACTTCCACAACCGTATAAAGGGCAACCTCTCAGTCTTCTCTCAATCTCTGCCATGTTGCACACGAGCGATAAATGAATGTAAACAAGACCAGTAATACCGTAGCCGCGTGTCACACTGTAAGTGGTGACCCATTGAATATGGTAGAATGATTACGCAATCACAACAGACTGCAACTTATCGTCACCGACACCCAGGACCGTGCATGCACATCTCCGTTGACAGAGACTAGCTCATTCATTCAGGAAACAGCGCAAATGCGTCAGATGGATTTCCCTTTGTGGCAACAGAAATAACAGGGAAATATAGTTCTTAAATGTAACGCCATTATTTTGCAAAAGGTAACCAAGTAACAGAGTACTCTAATTGCAAAACTAACACGTTAGGTTACTCCATTACCCAAAATAACATTCCGTTGCAGAAACGTTGTTACTTGTAACGCCGTTATCCCCAACACTGCTGGTAGGCTCGCTGGCATTCTCTCAGGTACAAACTATCTTGCCACATTATAATAAATAATCAAAGTCAGATTATCCATATATCCTATAGAGCCTTTCAGCTCCACTGAAAGAAGGAGATCTCTCCCCCCTCCATGTGGGCTGACACAGGCTTACACAGTTAGACTGTGCAGCGTGTTCGGTGCTACAGTTTACAGAATGTATCGTTCATCAATGTGGACGCTCATATCGTTGTAGTTAATGTGCTCTGTATGAACAGCGCTTTGGGCTGTACAATTCAATTATGGCTAAAATTATTATCTTGGGGTGGAAATAAATAAATATACACAGCCATAATTCATCATGATTGGTAATGATGATTTTTGGTAGGAAAATGCCATGTAAAGTCCTTTTGTAATGTCATGCCATGTAATGTCCTCGAGCTTTCTGGTTATATTAACCTTGTATAATGATGAGGAGACCTGATCATATTTGAATGTCATGATTATTACATAAATGTCAGCCATTAAATCAAAACAATTTTCGATTAATTGTGCAGCCCTAATTCAGATAAATAATTTTCTCAAATCAAAGTTTTCAGATCATTATCTCCACACACAATTAGAGGCTTAAGAGTTTTTCTCTCAAACACAAAATGCACAGTTTTACTCACCCCATTGCTTGGGAGGCGAACCTGCTTCCAACAGCTGCTCTTCCTCTGCCAGTGCCAGTGCCACGACCCCCTACCGCTGAGGACACAAACAAAAGCACCCAATGACCTCAGCTGTCTAGGATTTTTCAGACATTTTTAAAGTCTTGAGTGCAAACAAGGTCATCATCTCATCAAGCATGTCCCATCGCAGATATCCCATCTAACTTACTCAAGCTACCCAAAGGAAAGGTTTCTTTGGTTTCTTGATTTTCTTCCTTTTTATTGTAGCCAATACTATATAAATGACTGAAGTGCACACATTTAACATACGATTTAGGTCGGTGTGCAGTTACAAAACACACATTTGGGGGTGAAGGGTGTTCAAGTCACCCACCATAGAGACTTGAGTTCAAGACTGGGTGACAGAAAACAGTTGTCATCACACCTTCAAACACAAACACCTGCTTAGGCATTCGGATACTGTAAAGGATCATTAAATTTGTCACCGTTGTGCAAGATAAAATTGCACTCCAATCAAGAATTTGGATTATTCAACCATACAAACATCAGATTGACCCCCTATGTGATACTGTAACTGGCATAGCCAATTAATATTTGTAGCACATAAGACACAGACTTAGTTGCAATCCAGTATGACCTGTGTCGCATGTCGTCATGTCTATTGTACAAAAAAATAAATCTTTATAATGACTTTAAAATAAGCTCAACTCAGGAATAGCGGTCACTCACGCTCTGACAATTCCTTACTCCACCTACCAAATTTCATAAATACTGCTAATTTCTTGTCTATCTTCTCTAACTTCTATCAAACTACCCTCCCCCCCAACTACCAAGCAGCTGCAGGGACCCAGGGCATTCCACACATGTAGAGTGCCATATGCGATAATTGCCAGCAGACACAAATAGATGTGCTGCCAGCAAACGTATGCAGTACTCTAAAAGCTACTACCCTGCATAGAGCACAGTAGACAAAAATACATGCAAAATATGATACCGTTAAGTATTTTCTTTTTACATTTTTATCCCACGATTTTGTAACCCCATTTTTTTACACCCAGTGCCAATTGTCTATGTAATCCTGGGCACTACCTTCCCTCTGCCAACCTAGGGAGGCCAGGGCCAAGCTCATGCCTCCTTCAATTCCGTAAGTATTTTCATCTGAGGGAAATTATGAAATTATGAACCTAAAATCCCATTACTCCGATGTGAAGAGATCATTTAAATAGCATTTCTCTGCTAAATGTTATCAATGGTGATGGATGTGAAACGGCGAATTTGACATCACCGTGAGCCCTGTGGGACTCCGGTCAACTATGTATATACTAGTAGAGTTTAAGTGATTAAAGCAGACAAGCTACGGCACCACATCCACAATGAATGAAAAGTAATTAAATCAGGCTATGCATATGCACATCCGATATTACCGATACTGTAAATTTGTTGTTAAAATTAATTAGTTGGTAGGAAAATCTCCACACCGTGGCAACCCTACTACAGTATTTTACGGAGTCATCCTTGCTTGGATGTAGGCAGCTGTGGAAACTACACCTCGTCTGTACCTGTGGATAATATAACATTTTATCCCACACAATTTGTAGATACCGATTGTCCAACACCACACAATTGCATCCTGAGTCAGTGCATTCAATACAATTACACATTAATTGTGCTCAGTATTGCTTATTGTAAGTGGTTCTGGGTAAGAGCGTCTGCCAAAGGCCTAAATTATAGTATTACTCACCTCTGCCCCTACCCCTGCGTCCACGGTCTGTCCCTCTATCTCCAGGAGCGAACTCAAATCCATTCTCCTCTGACCGGCCTGGACACCAAGGGGAGACAAAGTAATGGGTAAATTAGCTTTGATTTAAATGTTTAACTATATTAAATATAATAGGAGCAGTTGACATTATTATTGCATGTTTGTATTAATTACACCCATTTATGACAGTGTTAACTTTGTAGTCTGGTTCAAATAGTGACCTGTGATAATTAAAAACTACCACATATGGAACACATATCTGCACAATATAGACCTTTATCGTTCTGACAGGAGGCACACACACCTCTTCCTGCTTGTCCCACAGTCTCACCCTCACGGCCTCGGCTGGCACCCCGGCCCCTCCTGTTTGACCCCCCACGACCTCGGCTTGCCTCCCTATCACCTCCTCTCTTTTCTCTTGTCTCCTTTATCTCTGAGGGCCCTCCCTCCTTCCCCCTCCTCCCTCCTTCCCCCTTCTTCCGCACCGTCTCCCAGGAATTCTGAAAGAGACAGAGGGGGATGAGAAATATATTTTAAAACACAGATAAGTGCATAATTCTGAAGCAATAGTTTGAAGGAATGTCAAATATAGCCTTAATAAAAGGAAGAGGACATGTGGGCTAGCAGACAGTCAGTAGCAAAAAAAAAATGGTGCTTCTAATTTTGTCCCCTTTTTAGCTGTCGATATGTTACTGTAAATTGTGCACATGCATGAAGATTGCCCTCTGCATTTACCCATCCTAACTATTAGGATCAGTGGGCGCTATTAATACAGTGCCCGGGAAGCTGTTAGGGTTTAAGTGTCTTTCTCAGAGAAACTTTGACACATGTACTGTAAGTACTCTTGAGGACATAAGTACTTAAAGCTTTCACTACTATTTGATAACTGAACATGTGTGTGAGAGTTTGGAAATGTGTGGATGCTCACTATGTCAGAGGTGCTCTCCAGCAAGGAATTGATGGCTCTGTTGACATCCTCGTTGCAATCATGGAGGGCTACCATGCACTCATCTTGAGTCTTCCCAGAGACCTCAATCAGCTGTTGAGGCATGCAAATAGAGATGCAAATGTTTATCATTAAGTAGTTCTGTTTTCAGCCAAATAAGACTACAAGTAAAACAAATTATAATAAAATTGGACCAATATTCCAAAAAAATATATTAAAAAAAATGTGCACAGGTGTGTTGTGCACTCACATTACCTGTTTGACCTTGTCCTCAAAGTCTGCATCATTTTTGACATAGATCATCTGGGCCAGCAGAATCTGTTCTGCTGTGGCCTGGAAAACAAAGAAAACCTGTTAAGAACAACAACGAGATACCTAGAAATGTGCATATATGCTAGACAAAAACATAGCTTATTAAATAAAACTGGCCTCATCTGTGTTCACGAATGTGTCACTGAAACATGGTGGCCCTACTCTGCTTCCTAATTATCTCCCAAAATGAGTTGTGCACTTAATTAAAATGATGAGTAGTAGATAGAATTTAGTTATTCTTTCAATGTGATCATTTCTACCAAAATAATTGACAGAACTAGGGTGATGCCCGTTGGGAACACATGCCACTGATCATGCGATACCCGTTCGGTTGTACCCGCTGTGCAGTACCCATTATCATAGTTCTTGGGAGGCCAGTGCAGGCCAGTCTATGACATCTCAGATCACCTATTATATGGGCATAAAAGCGGCACAGACTGACATATTTGTGGATTTGTGTCGGCAGAGAGCGATTCGTTCGAACATACTATTACTTTTGGGTGAAACGAATGAACTAGGTCATTTCCTGAATAGATCCATTCAGTCAGTTCAGTTTCAAATGCTTAATCTTGTTTGGCTGAAGAGAGACAGTTCCACCATTCCGCTTTCCTCATTGGACTAAACACCGTGAGGAAGGCTCTTTCCCTTCCGTCTGACAGGCTTTTCTCATTGGACTGAACTCCTTGAGGAGTGACTGATATAGTATGCAGTCAGAGAACGAAAACACTGGGAGGGCAGAACAAACCTATGTCCAATGACTATATCTATATGCAGCCAGTGAACGGACTGGGATCTTGTTCACTGAACAAACTTACAGCATCATTACTTGATATATAACGGGAATATAGGATCATTAAACGATTTGAGGTGGTCTAGGTCAGTACGGTTTCTGTGCGAATGAACGACGACTGAGCCTAGAGCCAGTCTGCCGTCAATAACACACAAAACAAAATTGTATAACAAGTTAATAATTCAGTCCACTGAAAAGAACGATAATTCCCATCACGCATTTCTGGACAACTGCTGATCCGACGGACTTCCCACTTAGCACTGCACTCTGTGGGGTCCTCTCTGATACACACACACACAGTTTGATTGATTGAGATACACAGAAGACACTTAGACAGAGATTCTGTGCATTTATAAATAGATGCATCTTCACCTGTGTGTAAGGAGGTCAGAACAAAAGTCCATTCAATTGCATAGGTGTGCCCATGGACACCGAGTGCACCCACCTGTATCTGTTTCTGTGGCTGTGTGGTTTGTGTGGTGGTGGGCAGCGCTTTGTCCCGAGTACCCCGGGGTGGATTGCTGACCACTGAACTCATCATATACAGTATATACAAAACAATGTATGTACAAAATAGAAAAATCTGGAAGAGAAATACAGATAGGATAGAAGAGGTGAAAGACAGGGAAGAAGGGACAATATGAGACTGTTCAGTGTTCACATATTCTATACACTGTGTGTGTGTGTGTGTGTGTGTGTGTGTGTGTGTGTGTGTGTGTGTGTGTGTGTGTGTTTGTGTGTGTCAAAAATAGCTAATTTACAAGTTCACAATGTGTCGCACTGCAAAGCGTTGTAGATCTATTTTTGGTTACGGTTCCCCCCAGAAAAGGGATGCTAGTGTCCAGGTGGTTGGAAAAATAATAAGAGAAAAATGGCCTGTGCAGTATTTTATCAAATATACACACACACAGTTTACTGTACATGTATAGACTGAGATTTGCTGTTGTCAACTACGGCATGTAAGACTATAACCCCATCTGTCACCCACCTCCAACCCAAGGTTAAATTTAGACACTCAAGAGGGGAACGTCCCGGTGTCAACTTACAGTTCTCCCTCTCTCAAAGACACAAACACATGGATGTGTTAACTCACCAACACCACATTTATATAGATGTTATGTATTGTAGACTACCATATTTTAAGCAATTCCTGTCTAGTAAATATGAGGTGAAATTCACAGACCAGCACACTATATGTTCAAATAGCCTGTCTTGGATGTGAAATACTTTAGCCAACAGATGTCATGATGCACAGAATGGCAATTGTAAATGTAGTAGACCTACATGTTGCACTTAACCACATACACCCTAGCGTCCATATTCTGGGCATATCATTATAGACAAACGTTCAGTGAAAATAGCAGATCTACAGGCTACCAAGACGTAAAGCATTGCGAACTTGTAGCTTGGTTATTTTCACTATTACAACAAAGTATATGGGAATTAAGTGGTTAAAATACAGTAGATCAGCCTACTGCTGTTGTGGGGTAACTCTTTGTTTTATAGCAACAATACAAACAACAGTCTTTTCTTGTTGATGAGTGACATCTCTCGTCAAAGTGAGAAATCCTCAGTGTTCATTTAACTACATTGTTAAACTCCACAAACTAACACCGACATGTTATTAGTATGTTGTCATGTATTAGCTCATTAAAGGGATAGTGCGCCGGTCATCAAATTATTGTCTCAGGAATGCGACAAAAACAAAAGAACCTCCATGAATTCAAGGCTCCATGGGGTGTGTAATTGATAGAAAATTTTTAAATTAACTATCCCTTTCACATTTGTAACCGTCAAAATGTACCCTTCTCAGGGTTAAGCTAATATGTTATAATTAGTAATACGTTACTGTAACTGTATCGTGATGAACAGTGTTTATGTAACGTTGTCGTAATGTACAGCGTTAATGTAAATTGTGTTATTATAGTAATGTTCCGCGTGAATGTAACGTTATGATCACACGTAAAGAGTACAACGTGAATGTAACATGACACTAGAAACATCCGAATGTAACGGTATGATTCTAACGTTCCACCATCGAACGTAAGTAGAATCATAGCGTTACATTCGAGTGTTTCTGTTTCATGACACTCAACAAAAAACACCCGAATGTAACGTTATGGTCGTACTTACACTCAACAGAAACACGAGCTGACATTAGCTTTAGCCGTGCTAGCAAACGTTTTACTCTTTGTTCGTGTTTTAATGTCTTCAGCCCAATCAACGTCAAGCTCAGGGGCATTCATTGCAAATAGCGTTATTTAACCGTAATGGATAGAATGCTATAAACGGTTGACACAATCACAGAACCAACCTGTCAAGTCAGTGAAATGTCTTCCTGCGAGGGACCAAAATAATCAAAATACGACGATAAGTCGTCTTTGTGTAAAAGAAGCCGATGGGATGCTAGTGTGCTAGTATCCGTTAGCTTCACAGCGCGAGCGGTGTCACTCGCTCGACAAAGGAAAGGGGGGAAAAACACGCTATTTTCAACTTCAAAATGTCGACACTGTTTTCAGCTGAAAATGCGTCATAATTTTTTTTTGTCGAGCTACGAAGTGTAAAACGAAGCCTTTTAAGATGAGCGGACCGCTTCGAAAGGAGATGTGCTGCCATTGCCCAGCAGCGAACGACACAGCCGGGTCAATTAAGTTGTGCCATTTCCTTAATAACATTAACAGCATCGATGCTGATGATATTATGATGCGTTTTTATAACATGTCAAAACAGTTGGGTGTTATTATGACGCGCGTGGCCTGTTCACGCACCGCTAATGGCAGAGTATCGGCAGCATGCTAATGTTTCCTGGGGCATGTGAATGTGTGAACGACGGCCCCCGTCCGGGTCCCCGTTGGCTAAAATAGCTGATCTACAAGCTCACAACTTGTCGCGTCCGCTGCGCGACGTGAGCTTGCAGATCGCCTGGTTTGGGGCCGCGCGACACCGTCGTACGGCAAATGTGTCTGTAAAAAAAACTGGGGAGAAGGAACGATGCTCGCTGCTTCGGCTAAACCGCTGAACCGACGACACACGGACGGCCGCCTGCTGTCTGTCAACCGCCGCCCCTGTCTTTCTCCGGTAAAGATCACAACGGCAGCTGGTGAACCGTTCAAGCAGCTGTTCGATCGTGGCAAATTTATATTATTTTTCTAAATAAAAGACAACAAGGTTTCCTTTCTTTACCTGCTAACACGCTTCGCTCCAGCCAGCAGCAGCATATGCCGTCACGTGACCTTACACCGCGCCGTTCGTTCGTTGTTTAACGTCGTCGAGAGAAGCTGTAGCCGCTGTTGCCAGATTCTGCGAGAGAATCAAGCAACCATGTCTATGAAAACAAGCCCAAGTGAAGTGACGTACAGTACAGCCTGTACTGTACGTAGTCGCTTCATTTGGGCTTGTACTGTACAGGCCACCTACCTAGCTGACAACACCACAATATTATATTTGTAAATAGCCGATCTACAAGCTAACCCTTTTTTTTAGCTAACCCTTTCAAAGAAAACTCTTGAAAAAAAAGTGAAAATTTTGGAATATTTTCAAATCCACAAAATCTTGTTTGGGGGACGGGGTCTCTGCCTCTCTGGCACAAAATATTTACAGAAGGTTGGGTCTGCTGCAGACAAATACATTGACATGAAAATATTTGAGAAACAGGTTTAAACAACTTTCAGGAAACAAGCCCAAATAAACAACTACACTTTAGAAACAAGCACAAAAAAACGCAACCCGCAACTAGCGATATTTACAAGCACCTTTACAGAGCCAAAAGTCGCGTATAATAAGCAGACATGGCAACACTAAGCTGTAGCCAAACTAGCCACCAATTGGAACCGGTTTGTTCACATGCACTCTCTTTTTCCGCCTGCGTCATGCACGAGAGCGAGCTTTTATAATGTTGACTGGGATCGATTCCGCATGGCGAGTTGCTGATCCGGTCTGGGTCTAGTCTAGAGCGAATACGGAAACTTTGCGAGCATGTATGTGTGGGTGCAAATTACAGGATACAGTAGGTGGGCTCCAGACCGGATCACAATAAGTAATTCAGAATAGAAACCAGTGTTGACGCGAGGTTATTTATGAATTAAAATTCATATTAGTTGTGATAATTTATTTAGCGCTTACAATTTCTCAATTGACCTCACTTGTATTTCAAAGTTATTAATTTCTTGATCCAAAACTGATTATGGGGCAATAATCCGTTTTGCCATAATTTCCCCAGAATAGAATACACCATGGATGGACCTGTGTGTGTGTCCATCACAGCACATTGGTTTTGCACACTCACCTTCTGAAATTGTTACTTTAGGTTGTTATTCACATTCTCCCCAGATTATTCAGGAGATGCAAACTGAGCAAAAGCTCATGACAATAATAAACCTTAACAAAAAAATGAACTGGTGAACAATAACCATTTATAACCACTTGCAGAACTTAACATCAGATATGCAGGCTTACTATGTATTTTTACTTTAAGGTTATTCACCTTGTGTGTTGCAATAACCAGTTTATAACTAATCTAAAAAAAAATAGAAAAGTCTATTGTTTTAACAAGTATGATGCTGTTTATCACACGCTTTACAAAAATACAAACAAAATAATCTAGATAAAATGTCTAGAGTAAGCATGCCAAGTAAGTCATTCAGCACAGTAGCCAAGTTCAACTCGTCCTTATAAATATCAGTTCTGCTATGCATTACTGGATTCCAAGTCAAACCTGGAGGCAACAGGCGAGTAGAAACTGAAGAATTATCTTAGGTCCATCACAACAGAGGTCTTCAACAGGGGGTGTAACTAGAGGGGGGCACATCATGTTTGTGTGATAGGAACATTTTTATATTAGCCTAAGCCTACGTAGTTTTTCAAAAATGTTTATGTCTGAAAATACACATTAACATTATCAAACATTTGTAAACAAGCAAAATACATTTCATTTAATTTACACACCACTGATGTGATGTCAAACAAATCTATGAAGCTATCAAAGCTAAAGCATCACTTGAAGGCATAGTCACTTAAAATAATTTCCTGTAGAATACTTAGCAAGTACCACCTTACCTTAGCTAGTCTCAAATCTCTCAATGGTCAACATATATTGATGAGACAATCAGCTAAATGTGGTGAGCTAGCTTTGAAAGCCTCTTATCAAATTGCATTGGAAGGCTTTCTATAAAAAAAAAGAGGGAAAAAAAGAAAAGTTGGGCCCTGCCTCATCTCTCTCAGCTAAGGGGTCTATGGCCTGAAAGACCCCTGCATTACAATATTAGTGGCATTTTAGGTTAATGATATTGCTATTCAATGTTTTTTTGTGTTACTAAAACCTAAGACAAAATCTAGGATGGCTTCAAAGTATAGGCTTGAAGTCTAGCCCTGAGTCATGTTCAAGTTAAACAAAGCAGGATTTATTTACATGAATTAACCTCTAGGTGTAACCCTCTTCTAAGTTTCTACTGCAGTGTTTCACATTTCCAGTTCATCATCGAACCCAATCAAACTGTATCTGAAATTCATTATAGGATATATTCACATACATGTCTGGACAAGTCTACATATACTCAGAAGGCTCAGAAAGAGCTTCCCCTGAGGTAGACAAAGACAGTCAAAAAACCACAACCTGCATTCAATCTGTAAGAACCCGAGCTGCTGCTCAAAAGGTTACTTGTACAATGTACATACTACACAGACAAGTGAAATTGATGTATTATGTAAACCTTCTGCCTTCTTGCACATTCATTCTACCATACTTGCTTTAAGAGGTTTATCATAGCTTCGGTGCTACCTGTACTTGTTTACTTCATTGCATCCAATATTATTATTTTTATTATTATGTTGTTACATTATATGTCAGCCCAGGCTTTGCGGAACATGTCCCGAACAATATCTTCCAGATTGTACCTGTACGAGTGAGTGACAAATAAACCCCTCTTGATTCTTGATACAAGCAAGTTCAAGAGAAAGTGCATCTATATCAGTCTCAGAACATTATTGTAGGAAAAATAGGCATCATCCTAGTTAATTCAAGTATGGTTCAGGGTTATTTTTCCCCATTTCGGTGCTTGTGATCATTAGGCTTGGGACAGAGATATGAGTGCAGCTGAGACCTCATGCTCTGTACACACTGAGCCTTCCTCTCCAAGATCTTCTCCAGTCTGTGGACATATTCCACAAATGCCTGCAAGCCAGAGAAACAGAGTTAGGCAGACACATTGGCAGATTGACAGGTAAGATAAATAGAGAGAAAGGCACGTAAAAGAGACAGACACAATTGCAATATGTACAGCATTAAATAAATACATTATTTTTGAACAAGGTAAACAAGTTAAGCCAAGTTTAAATAGTTAGCCCAACTAATAAAACAAGTGCAATAGATGATAACTCTGCTGATATCTATTTTTCTGTAAACAAGTGGACTTATCCAAGTAAGGATGGAGGTCTTGTAGATGGGAGTGGGAAGACTGGTAAAGGTAAAACAGAGCATAGCATGGGAAATATTTGAAGACAAAAGCAAATACAGGGATGTGACAGCAGATCTGACCATATCATGCTGCTGACACAGTAATGTTCCTTCTTTGTGACATAAAGCCTCCATCTCTTCTAGCTGCTCCAAATGGGCCTGGACAACACACAACCTGAGAGAGAGAGAGAGAAGATGATGTTATCCATTTAGGTTTTGAAATTCAACTTTTATTCAGGAAAGAAAGTCCCAATTTGACATTGACCTCTTACTGTATATGACCAAAATCTCATTATAATTGATTTCTTTACTTCAATTTGGATACACTGTGTGTCTCTCTGCAAAGTGCAAGTGTAGTGTCCCAGACAAGACCTGGCTGCAACAACTCTGCCAATCGGACTCAGCTCTATTGGCACGGTAGGTTGTGCGTTGGTTTGCAGAGTGGGAGACCGAGGTTCGATCCCAGCTCGGGTCTAAATCACTACAGCTAGCGTAGTCGGCAGACAGTACATGGAGGAGGTTCTTGCGTGAGGGACATGAAAGACGTGCGTCATTGAGCGTATCTGGTGTTCGATCGCAGCTCGGGTCTAAATCTCTACACAAGATCTGAGTAAACAGCATGAATGAACTCTAGTCGACTAATGACAGGAGTTAACAGCATGAATGAACTCTAGTCTACTAATGACAGGACGCGTGCGTGCATGGTCAATTAAAAGAGTACCAAGAAAGCAAGTGCTTCTACTGTAGGCTAGCAGGTAGACATGAAACCTAGCATCTGTCTAAATAGCATACTATCTACAGTAAATAACATACATGGCATCTGTGGACAATAAAACATGCATGTACAGCATCTAAATAATGTACCTCGCATACACAGTATGTGAACAATCTATTGAAATGTGCAACAAGTACTGATACATATAAATATGTCTAATATAAAACATTAGACATGACGGTCTTTAACTAAAAAAGTTGTGCTCAGTGGAGTGCAAATCTCTGCCACGAGGCATTCCCTAATTATAATAACGTGTATGCAGTTACATTTCTACCTACAGCCATGAAAGTGTAGCGCAGCATGTGATTACAAATTGTATGTACATCATCTCTACTGTCTTCCTCCCTCTCTCTCTCAGACATATTCATTGTCTAGTACATCTCTCCATCTTTCTCACTGTCTAGGGAATGTGATGACGATGTGTTGTGGTTGTGTGCGAGTATGAAAAGGTACAGGGCAAGGTGGGGAAGGGATATAATAAAGGATTCTGATTACATGATCACGGTACCAGAGTAGGTTATATGGAGACAAATCTTAGGACAGTGAACACATCGAAAAGTAGTGTGGCATTTTGTTATTGCTAGGACAAAGAATATATTAAAGGTAAAACAAAGTTACAACGCGTTATGGCTTACACTGAAACATGTGCGTGTGACCCTCCTAGTCCCAATGTCAGTAAGATCCCACATAATTGTTTCTGTCATTCCAACTACTGTACTGTACTCTGTGATCCATAAAGCGATTGTTTACTTTGAGGATTGAGGTCCTTAGCCTGCTGTCAGCAGCATGCACAACCAATATGATGCTCATCGGCCTAGTAGTATAGTATTTAATATTAGCTGCTGACAGATAGGCATACAGGGCCGAAAGTATGATCTCCTGGCGGAGATAATTAGCAGTACTACAGCACTCTGCAACCAGACATTTAATTTTGGGAGGTTGTTACTCACTGGGCATTATCCAAGTCTTCTTGGGTAGAGTGGTTGTTTGTGGCTATAATGGGCTGTTGGCTGGTGATCTCGGACTTTGCTAAATTGGTCATTCGGAGGGGTCTGTGTGGGTTGTTGGAATGGTGTGATCTGACAGAGTGACACTGGCTTGGTGTTGTGTTCAAATGGCCAAAGTCCCTCCCTGATTGGGGTGTTATAATGGCAGGGACTGGGTGGTTGTCTGTGTCTGTAAGTGAATGCATCGAAACAATGGTATACTTGCTGTGAGGAGGTTCTGGTGTAGTTTGTGTGGAAAGATTAGAGATTGTGATTTGTGAGCTGAGCATAGCAGTATCCCCCGAGCAACAGATAGGATGTGAAATGGACCGAAGGGGAGAGGGTTGTGTAGTAGGATATGGAAAGGGTCTATGAGGAGAAGCCGAGTCAGTGCTGCCTGGAGCCTCCCTCCATGACTGGGCTTGGTGTTTCTGATTGTTCCCTTGTTTCTGGAGCGAGTTCTTGGCCACCACAGGGTTGGAAGGCTTAGTTAATCCTGGTAAAAAAATAAACAGTAAAATAAAATAGCAGGATCAAAACCTGGCTATCACATAAAATAAAGATATTATTTTCTGTTTTATGGCACCAAACATTGTGAAAGTCCTGAAATAAATGACCATCATTCTTTAAAAGAAAATCCATAGAAACAGCGCGAAAACCTTTGAAACAGCAGCAAGAAGTTTTCATCTGGTTAGAGATAAAAGTTTATGTGTATGAAATTATATAGTTAAGCAATATACTAATACAAATCAGCATGCTGTTTGATGGTGAGATATTTTAAGCTTGAGCCTCTATGTTGGGACCACAACAATGTACAGAAATTATATTCACGCAAAAACTGCTAATACACGCATATGCCACAAACTTACACTCAAACCTCCTCACTTACCTATTCCCCAAAGCTCATCAGCAACACTGTGCATGACTTCCTCTTGCTCAACGTGATAATTAGCCATTGTGGTTTTGAGGGAGGGCACATAGCTGGACTTCACGTTAAGCTGCAGAAGGGACAGACCACATTTTCCCTCTCGGTCCTCTGTCAATGTACATGATTGTTTTCCCTCCTCCTCTACTCTTCTATTGTCCTGTGTCTTCCCTTTCTGGTCCCCACAGAGGAAAGAATCTGTGGCGGCCTGTTGCTCCACCTGAAGCTGAGAGAAACTGAGGGGATCCATGGTACAGCTGGGAGAATCAACAGAAGAGGATTCCACTGTAGGCAAGTCACTTGTGTCATTTTCATCATTGGGACTGTTGTGCATGTGAACACAAGATAGAGATGCAGCAGATGAGGTTGCTACTGTGCTTAGATCTCCAGAGTGCTTTTTGACAGTCTTGGCAAGTGCTTCACTTCGAGGCAAGAGGGAACTTGACATTTCAGATACCCTCTCTCTTGCACAACTCAATGGCATGGCCCCCCACGGAGCATGAACAGGGTTCACATTATGCAGTGATAAAGGCAGGTTGTTGGAGTCGCGATTCGTGTGTTTTGACTCCAGTGAGAGGTCATTGAGTTTGATGAGGGACGGGACGCTGTCTATATGATCACAGTCTGGGGAGAGGGGCCGTTCAGCTGGCTCTCGATGGTGGAGACGTTTGGGTTGATGGCGTTCGGGCCAGAGGGTGTGGGTGAGGCTATTATTGTCGCTATTACTGTTACTGTCTATGGACCGTAAAGCATAGCTCCCAATTCCACCGTCCTCCTCCTCAGTGCTCCATTCTGCCTCAATTAGGACGCCTGAGGTGTCCGTTATTTCCCCACCATCTTCTATTGGCCTCCAACTTTCCTGTGAGTCACAGCCAGAGGACACCCTTGCCTCTCCGTGGCTCAATGTGGCGTTCGATGCCCTGTCTTCTTCTTCAGACTCTGTTGATTCCACCCACGCCCACCTCGGCTGTCCACCCTCCACCTCTGTTTGCCTCCATTCTTCCCTCCTTCCCCTCTTCTCTCTTCCCCCTATCATCTCCTCCCTTCTCTCTCTCTCACCACAGTGCTCTCTACCCGTCTCCATTCCTTCCCTAGAAACCCACCACTCGCCACCTGACCCACCATGGACATCGTCATAATCGCCTTCATCTTCATCGTTGTTGCGGCTCGGAGAGGTCAAAGAAGAGTGTATTTCATTCAGCCCGCCAATCTCTCCACGGGGAAAGTGGGCGTGTTCTCTGTTAACTTCAGGCACGTGCAGATCTCCCAGTCCATGACAGACAGGGGCAGAGACAGATGGGCCGGAGGAGGGTTGGTGGGTAGTGGAAGTGAAGGACAGGCAGAGAGATGGCTGAACAGATTGATGGTCAGACGACGACTTGAACCGCTGCAGCTGCTGGTGGTACCATCTCAGATGCCTCTCCCTTTCGGTTTCCCTCTCTCCGCCCCTCTGTGAATCCCTTTCTCCCCTGCTATCCGGAGCACAGCACATTTCACTGGTGTCTCCTCTGTCTCTTTCCCCAGCAGTTACCACTTTCATTCTATTTTCTATAGTACATTTGTTCCCATGTGTCTCCACTCCTTTCTGACAGAATCTATCCACTATTCCATCGCTGGTAATATCACAAGAGTGAATCTGCTGTCCCACTGGTTGTCTCACCTTCAGCCCTACCCCCATGTTCAGTCCTGTGATTGCCTGGCCCGTCCTCTGAATTTCATTAGATCCTTCGTCCTCTTCTCTTCTCTCTACTCTCCCTCTTCTCTCCCTCTTTCCTGCTTCCTCTTTCCGCTGCATCCTAGCGCCAATTCCTAGTGAACCTCTAACTGGGGTAATATGTTCTAGTCCAATCTCTTCTTCTCTGCCTCGTCCATTCTCTCCCTTTGTCCCAGTGCTGTTCTTTGGTGTGGAGCAGAAGATAACACTCGCTGTGGATACCCTCCTGGAAGGCGTGCTGAGGCCAGCATCATCCCTTTGTCTCCCCAGCTTAGGTGGGCTTTTTCCTTGGTTCATGCAGCTAGCACCACTGCTATTGCTCCTGGTCTGGTTCTGTTTAGGGGAGGTGATTCCTTTGCTTCTTCTGTCTCCTCTTGCTCCTCCTTGGCCTCTCAGCTCCTTCACCCTATGTGAAGGATAAACAGAAATTACTACCATTAACGTAGCTTTCAAATACATCCTTTCTACCCGTTTTGTCCCCCTCTGTTTTTCTACTGTCTATCCCAGTAAAAAAACAAAAACACAATATACACAAAAAGGAGAGGATTTCCCCAAACAAATTAACCAAAAATGTATCAAAATAGTTTTTGACATATCTACACATCGTGAGTTTGTAGATTATACAATGTTCGCCTATTTTTGCAGATTTTGCCTATGTTATCACATGCCCAGAATAGCCACTCCCATCACAGACACAGACTTACCGGTCAGCGTATCTCAGTGTATTGAGGGTGTGTTCAGTTGCTAAGTGACCAGGTGAAATGTTTGCAATCATGCATGTCTTCGAGTTACCAACAAAGGAGTCTTTCAAAACCTGCAATGGAAAAACAGCCAAACATATAGGAAGTTGAAGATTAGAATATGAAAGAAACTGGAACAGACACAAAGTGGACCTGTTTCTGCAAACTAAATCCACTAAACATCAGTGTGTGTGTGTGTGTGTGTGTGTGTGTGTGTGTGTGTGTGTGTGTGTGTGTGTGTGTGTGTGTGTGTGTGTGTGTGTGTGTGTGTGTGTGTGTGTGTGTGTGTGTGTGTGTGTGCGCGCGTGCGCACGCGCTGGCTACTGTGTTTAGGTGTTATTTACCTGGGTGAGTTTGCTTTGTCGGAAGGGTGTGTGTGACTGCTCCTGGTCCAGTGACCGGATGCATTCCTTAAGCTGAGACAAAATATAAATAAATGAATATACAGTACACATTTGCATTCAACTGTAATCTCTGTGTGTGTTCGGTTGGCTAATAGCAGTGTGTGTGTGTGTGTGTGTGTGTGTGTGTGTGTGTGTGTGTGTGTGTGTGTGTGTGTGTGTGTGTGTTTTGTTGAACCCACAGCCAGTAAACTCTGGTTAATCTCAGCTCCCTCCATCCGGCTTCGTCTGTCTGGCTCTCTGGTGTCTGCTGCCCTCTCACTACCTGCCAGGTCCACAAACCACATCCTGCACAACACACGCACGCACGCACGCACGCACGCACGCACGCACGCACGCACGCACGCACGCACGCACGCACGCACGCACGCACGCACGCACGCACGCACGCACGCACGCACGCACGCATGCACGCACACACACACAGTCAAAGTTGGAATAACTCATTATAAAGTTTTGTTCAATCTTTAATTTAAATGTTATTATGCAATTAGTCTTGTCCAGTGAAAAGTTAGTTCAGTTAGTTAGTACAGCTTTGCACCACGAAAGTAAAATATACAAAATGTGATAGGATACTAAGAGCACTAACCTGCCAGCTAGTTTCTGTTTTGGACTTCTAATCTGAATCTGTAGCAGAGCGTGAGAGCGAGATGAGACTGGATTCACCCCACTCACTCCTTGAGTACGCTCTTCTGTACCCAATGAGATCACCTACATGAAGAGGACAAAGCCTAATTTATACTTCATATCAATCACGTTGTTAGCTTCAAAATCAGATATGTTTGGTTGTGCATTGCAGAATAAATTATGAATTGGGTGAAGAGGAGAGGAAAAGAAAACTGGGGGGGCAGTGATAGTGTAGAGATTCCTATGAGTTCTTAAGTTTAATAATGTATTGTGCTTTGTACAACCTAGTACCGGTATCTAGTATCTGCAACACTGGACTGTTACATTTACCAGATGTATATCATATATTTTATAATTTTTTGTTTTTCTTTAACCACTTGAACCCTAGCATCCCTGTTCTGGGACTAACATTCAGCAGAAATAGCAGACCTACAAACTCTGTGAGCTGATAGAGCGGCTATTTTTGGCTACGAGATTTGGTGTAGACTAGAGGGGAAAAGAGCAGACCAAGCACAGAGCTGACCCTGGTTAAGTTTCTTAAGTAGTGGTTTAATTGTTAATGATATAATATATAGAAAGGCTGAAGCATATAAAGGATGGGTATATGCAGTAGTTTAGAGGGCTCTAGTTAGTCTTGTGGACACAGCAAGAAAGATTAGCTCAGTTGTGAAGAGAGGGCCTCACCTCTAGTAGTGAGTCCACTGAGTCCACTCTGACCTCCCTGAGCCCTGCAATTTGGACCACTCTCTGGCCATCCTCCCTCGCAAACAACCTACAGCAAGACAAATAGATTAAATATAAAGGAGTGATTCTATGGATATGTAGGGTATTACTATTTTATGTAGATGATATACTTTATCTGACAACATAGAATTACAACAAATAGAAGTGACAGGGAAGCTCTGCTAGTTTTTTTTTAAAGATTGGCTGTCATTATATTTTCATAATATTTTGATAATTCCATGGCTTTATGTTTACTACTCAAGTATGTTGATTTGAATGGAAATGCCAGATCTTTCCATTGAGATTCTGAACCTTAAACTAAGTTATAATACTGTAAGTGCAGCAAGTAGACGACCAAAGCAGACTTTGGTATAGCACTCTTCATCGAAAGTATGGATAAAAGTGATATAAAAGAGATAACAATGCTATGATCAAGATGAAGACACATTTCACAAGTGCAGGAATTGGACAAAAACTAAGCGGATGAAGACAGAAAGATGAGATGGATGATTAAGTGGGAAAAGACAACTATACAGTGAATCTGAATCTCTCTTCACATCTAGCGACGCATTCATATAAGGACAAACGTGTGCGCGCACATACATACAAATACACATATGCACCTACACACCGTTTCCTATGGTCCAACAGGTCATAAAGCTGGCCGCAGTATATCTCAAAGAAACTGATGTAGACCAGCAATGGCGATTGTGTGTGTGTGGTGGACAGGTGTGTAAAGATGTCCTGAGCCGCCAACACATACAGTCCTGGCGTCCCAGGAGAGGAACCTAACATGGTGTGAGTCTTCCCTGCACCCGTTTGGCCATACGCAAAGCAGGTGGCCTTGCCTCTGTGGACAAAGAACACACATAGAAAATCAGAAAGCATACATGCAGGTGGGCACACTCAGACAAGGAGGTATACACACACACATGTATATGCAAACACAAAAAAGTCTAGGTCAGTCAAACACCAGTCATTGTATTGTATTACAGAAGTGTCACCACTGTGTAGTAGATACATGTACTGTTAGTATTTTGTTACATCCAACAATATTCTTTTTAACATTTTACTCAATGAGAGCTTCTTGGGACAAGGCCAATAAGATTCATGGTTTAGGAATGACCACAGTACAGTAATGTGAGTGCACACTGTTTTGAAAAGTAGTGCATATAAAATGTTTCATGGTGTGAACAGGAACATACAGTGTGCTTTACATGAAAGTAAAACACAAGTTTAAATTAGACAAATTGTACATATGGCGTAGTATCCCAAATAACACTGATATATCCCAGATTAATTTAGGTTACCCTTATTTAGGGTAAGAGCTTTTGGGTTTTTTGGAAGGAGGGTATTACATTTATTTATGTCAACTTAAACGCTGAGATATTCGAGTTACCCAAATACTGATGAGATGACGGTGTACATGTACAGTAATGACACATAATATCTCCTAAACTAGTACCAGTACAGTATACTGTAAATGTTCTCTACCCTTTGAGCATGTGCTGTACCAGGGGATAGGCTGTTCTCAGATACACCTCCTCGTTGGAGCATTCCTCCCCAAACACCTGGTCAAAGTAGAACCTGTGCTACTTGGACAAAGGGGGAGAGGGGAAGGGTGACATACGCAGAACCAAGTTTACCATTGTGTTGTTATTGTTAAATGAAATCAGTTTGTGTGTAGAAGAAGCTTAACACAGCAAAACCTGGAGCGTTTGAACCTTTAACCTTTCAGAGTTCAATTAATACTCTGAATTTTGGGGTGTGAAAGCTACTCTTAAATACCCTTATGCCATAACAGACAAGCTTGCAGACGTTTAGACATCAAAGACTGTGTCAATCATATCAATGTTGTTTACTTGACTCAATCTTGGTTATGCAATGTAGTCACCTGTAGTATGTACTGTGTAAGATCCACAGCTTCTTTGCACCCGTGGACCATCACACACTCTCCGCCCTGAGTTGCAACAATATCTGCCTCTCCTTTCCTGTCTTCTGCCCGTGTCAGCGGTCTTTTCCTCACACATACACTGATACGTTGCTCCCCTGCTTGCCTGAAACACACATGCACATGCATTATTCAAAATCAGAACGACAGTGTCAGTAACAAGCACCTCGAGCAAATAATTTGCCCACTTGCAAAATGTAAAATGAGGAGATGCAAAGAGGCATGAATGCCAATGTAAATAAAGGGTAAGACTCAGAAATATCTGCACATATCACAGACATAGGGATACTTAATATGAATGTCTCTCTTTTATTATTTATGCCGTCTTTGTTGAAATGTTCAATATTAAATACAAAATTGTAACGAATACAAGATGAGCCATTTCAACTCACTTTTTGTTTGGTGCTAATGGAGAACTTAGCGGCAGTCCATAGTTATAGCCGCATGTTCTCTCTGATTCATAAACAGGTGTGGGTTTGGCCATCTGCTTACAAATCCCATGACCCTCTATGCTTACAGCAGGTTTTGTCCTCCTGGAAACTGCCATTCTGTCTTTGTGGACTGTTAGCTTGTTGTCTCTAATACACTGTGGTGCTACTGTGTATTTCGGCCTCAGCTTGTAAGCAGAGGTGCATGCAGGGGATGATCTGGTTTGAGAGTTGTGAATGGATAACCGTCTCATTATGTCTTGCTTGGTGGTCTTTCCTGTGCAAAGAATGGATGTATGATGACGGACGTCTGGATTATTTTTGTGGCACCTCCCTTTACATCCAGGTTTTATCTCAGTAGTACCCGTTTCTAATCCTGACCGCATTTGCAAGGGTATCCTTTGGCCCTGCTCTGATCCACGGATACCGCTTGATTTATGACTTGAACAGATATTAACAGCACTCATAGTATTGTGAAAAGGCTTGAGGTGATTATCTGTTTCAAAACTGAAATCAAGTCGTCTTCGTACAGGCGATTGTCTGAGGAAAGTTGACCCCGCTTGCCACTGCATTGCGGTGGTGTCCTTGTTTTCACCATCTAGATCCTCCTCACCAGCTCCATCCTCACAAATGCCATCAACATCACCACCGTAATAAGCATAACCACCACCAGCAGCAGCATCTAGTTTATCAACGTCATCATCATTAACATCTTCATAACCCTGGCCCTTCTTGTCAAGAGTTTTGACCAACTGGACCAGGCGGAAGAGGCGAGACCTGTCCTCCATGTTGTGGATCCCTAGGATAGGGTAATCCTCCATAGTCAGTGTTGATAGGTGGACTGCCCGATGCACACCCATGGAAATAAACCTGAGGGGAAAGAGGCGATAACCGTGACCAACTGAAATTTAATGTGTTACGATGTGTAAATATGTATTGTAAAAGCAAGTGTGTGTGTGTTTGTGTGCGTGTGCGTGTGCGTGTGCGTGTGCGTGTGCGCGTACGCGCGTGCGTGCGTGTGTTCAACCTGGCATAATGATGCTGTAGTCCAACTTCTTTCAGGCATTCGTACAGGCAAGACATCACTTCCTGCTGTCCCTTTGCTCTTTCCTTTTCTTCTCCACAACTCATCCCTTTGACATTCAAGCCTCCCTGCTGTGACTGCCTGTATAAAGTATATTTATGAGGCAGAAATTGAAAATGAGGCAGTTTGTCTAGTTTTCCCTCAAATTATCAGACAATCAAAGTCAAACTGTTAAAACAATACTTGTATAACTAGCCTATTTAATCTTAAAATTACATTGCCATTATTTCAAATAAACGTACCTTTAGCGGCTGGATTCACAAAGCTTGATACGTTGCAGTAATATTTTTCATAAACACTGCCTTCCGTCTCTCAATAACTTCTGCCAGTATGATGGCCAATAGCAAGTGACCGTAATACTACCACACTGTACTGTTGTGGTGGCAAAAAGAGTATAACACACTGGTATGTGGTTGAAATATGAAACTGTCTCAGGATGAAGCCGGGGCAGCAACGTGCAGTAAGGTCACACATTGCATGAAAGCAGCAAATATGATAAATATAGCATGAGGCTCAAGCAGCAGTTGCTTCTTTGGGGCTGACAGCTGCAATAGTTTTAACTAGGACATTTGTAAGGGATTAGAATGAAACTCCACATGTATGTACTGTACATGACAGGATCACATTGGGTCCAGAGTGATTTCTAGCCCTGACAAGGCACATACAGTGTAGTGACCTGGCCCTTATTACATTTGCTAATTCATTCATGTATTTTTTATTAATATAGGCCTAGTCCTATATTTTCAAAGTTATTTATTTCACACATAGCCAAATACAGTCAGTAGCCTCATAGACATAGTGTGGCATTCATAGGCTACAATAACCATGACAAATTGACTCTCAACATATTAATTCCCAAATGAATTAAAACAACAATAATTGTATAATTCCGAAATTTACACTGTAATAGTTTAGTCTCAAGAGATGACTTACCCATTTAATCCCTATCAGTTCTTCTTGGTCGCGTAAGAACCAGGGAACTTAAGACACCTGGCAGGTTAGTGAGCCTGTGAGGTAGGCTACACAACAACGCCGTAAAACAAAATGCATTAAATTTTCATAAAGTTGTGGTCTTCTTCAGTAGTAGCCTAGTGTTTCCGTACACAGAGAACATCTCCATAACGACGACAACGGGTTTGAGTGGACGCACTGTTTCCCGCTGTGTACAAAGACCAATGAGCGACATGAGGCAGCAGCTATGGAGGTGCGCTCGATATCCGTCCTTTAACGCACCGGGGCTCCTAGAGGCGGTGACATTTCTGTCATTTTCACTTCAAGTGATACAATAACCAGCCAGGTAAGTGACGGATTACACTTGATAAAGAACGTCAATTGACAGCCGATACATTTCCTAACCTCAGCACTGGAGAGACTAATCCCAGAGGGGCTTATATGCCCACGATAGAGTTAAGACAATAAGCTTAAAGTAGGTGAGATGGCCCCATCAAGAAATCCAAGTCACCCCATATGTTACAAGGCTTAACATATGGGGTGAAGTTGTCTGTGAATTGTGAAATGCACTGAAACACTTTTTACGATTATCTCATGCCTTGTCATGAATTGTAATTGAAAAAAAAAGATATTAGGCTAAATTGAAGGTGATAATAATAATAATAATAAAAAGTTAAAGCTCATTATTACTATAGACTCGACAAAGTGTTAGTTCAGGGGCCACAATCTCTCCAGCACTTAAACAGAAATTATATTTTCAGGTCGGTCGGGATACCATAGCCTATGTATTTTTTTCAATCAGAGAACGGTAACAGGACAGGTGGGCATGGGCACCAAAACCATCTGGGCACTAGGGCCCACTGGCTAGTGCCCACTCGTCCAGGTGCCCAGTTATCTCCACCCCTAAGTGCCCGCTCGTCCAGGTGCCCACATGTCCCTTGTGCCCAGATGTTTTTTGTGCCCAGTTGTCCTGGTGCCCACTCGGTCCAGGTGCCCAGTCATCCCAAAAAAGATGGTGCCCAGATGTCCCTATAGTGCCCACCTGTTTGTATTGAGAGAAACCCTCTGGTTTCTCTCTCTCTCTCTCTCTCTCTCTCTCTCTCTCTCTCTCTCTCTCTCTCTCTCTCTCTCTCTCTCTCTTCCAATTTCCCTTAAAAAAAATCTTGTATGAGTTTTCGGAATATAGAGCTACTTTCAATACTTCAATATACTGTTCTATTGTATTGTTATTATTTATATATAATAAAAGGTTACAGAAATAATAATAATAATAATAATAATAATAATAAAAGGTTACAGACAGCTGCCAAAAAAACTTTTAATTAAACTACTACAACTATGATAGTTTTTTTCCCCACAACTTTTCCAGAGTGACCAATTAAGTGCCAAAGGGCTTCAAAAAGTATATAACTTTTAACGATTTAACTGTATAATCTATCTCAATAAAAATATAATAAACCTGACTATAAAAACGTGTTAAAAGTGATTTAAGCTCTCATAGCCTACATAATGAGCAATATAAGAAATATTTTCTATTAATGTAGGTTTCACAAAAAGGATGGGATTGTATTGTACAGCACATGTTTCATTGGGGACCTATTGAATGTAACACACAACACTGACGCTTCCTTATTTAGCTCCGTTCCGGTAGCAAATATAACACATCCGGTTTCTGAGCTAGCAAATATAAGGTTTCCGGTTGCCTTCAAAGTAAGAGCATCGCATTTAATGTTTTATGAAAGACATACATGCATTTCGAAAAAGACATTTATACAGTGGTGGAAAGTAACTATACATGTAATCAATTACTGTACTATGCATTTTGAAAAATACACGTATACAGTGGTGGAAAGTAACTAAGTACTACTCCACTACATTTCAGAGGCAGATATTATACTAGTTACTTGTTACTTTGTATATTTTTGATTATAATTACAAGACCACTTCAGCCCTATTTAAACTTTGGAAATTTGAAAATAGCCGATCTACAAGCAAAATATTTTTATATTTATACAAGACCACTTCAGCCCTATTTAAACTTTGGCAATTTGAAAATAGCCGATCTACAAGCAAATATTTGTATATTTAATTACATTTTGATACCAGTACTTTTACTTAATTACATTTAGAATTCAGGACTTTTACTTTTGCAGAGTATTTCTACATTGCAGTATTGATACTTTTACTTAAGTAAAACATTTTAGTACTTTTTCCACCACTGCATTGATGGATGTATTTATAAGAATTAGCCTACGCCCTAACAGGTCGTTATTGAAATTGGCCTTTCATCCACATTCAATGGGCACTTAGCACATTTTCCATACACCCATGTTTAACCACTGTGATTAGACTGTAAACAGGTTTCAGATTTAAATTGGAATGCCAAAGATGGCAATCCCCTTTCTATAAATAATAATAGTAGCTTGTACAGGTGTAACATGTGGGGGGTTTATAAACATATTTAACAATACAATACAGTGTGTGTGTGTGTGTGTGTGTGTGTGTGTGTGTGTGTGTGTGTGTGTGTGTGTGTGTGTGTGTGTGTGTGTGTGTGTGTGTGTGTGTGTTTGTCATGGCATGGTGTTTTTTCCCCTCAATTTCTTTAGAGCACAAAGCCCAAATACCATTGAATATAATATATATGTATATATATATATATACGTATATGTATATGTATATGTATATGTATATGTATATGTATATGTGTGTGTGTGTGTGTGTGTGTGTGTGTGTGTGTGTGTGTGTGTGTGTGTGTGTGTGTGTGTGTGTGTGTCAATGCAACAACTACAGTTGTTAAAAAACAGTTTTGTCTGAATCCAGCCACTGTAGTCCACACACTAAACCTATATTTTCTACAGAGGTTGTGAATATTTGATTGTTAGGTTAGTGCATCAATGATCTTGTTGTACAGTATGTTAAAATGTTTTGTTGAAATGTATATACAAAAAATCTGTTATTTCTAATTATGCTGCCGGTATCGTGTATCGGTATACCTTTTTTTTACACCTTAGTGCCGCTTAGCGGAGAGTGTGGCTGTGTAGAGGGGGTCTCCCCGAACGCGTGCGTACCTCAGAAGTTCCGGCACTAAGCACCGTCTCCTGTCCAGTGTCCAATTTGTATAGGCTATGCACTGAAAAGGGCCCTTTTCTGACCCTTGACCTCACTGGACGGCCCGCCACTTTTTTTTACACCTTAGTGCCGCTTAGCGGAGAGTGTGGCTGTGTAGAGGGGGTCTCCCCGAACGCGTGCGTACCTCAGAAGTTCCGGCACTAAGCACCGTCTCCTGTCCAGTGTCCAATTTGTATAGGCTATGCACTGAAAAGGGCCCTTTTCTGACCCTTGACCTCACTGGACGGCCCGCCACTTTTTTTTACACCTTAGTGCCGCTTAGCGGAGAGTGTGGCTGTGTAGAGGGGGTCTCCCCGAACGCGTGCGTACCTCAGAAGTTCCGGCACTAAGCACCGTCTCCTGTCCAGTGTCCAATTTGTATAGGCTATGCACTGAAAAGGGCCCTTTTCTGACCCTTGACCTCACTGGACGGCCCGCCACTTTTTTTTACACCTTAGTGCCGCTTAGCGGAGAGTGTGGCTGTGTAGAGGGGGTCTCCCCGAACGCGTGCGTACCTCAGAAGTTCCGGCACTAAGCACCGTCTCCTGTCCAGTGTCCAATTTGTATAGGCTATGCACTCCTTTGAACAGCATCTATCAATTTAGATAAATAATTAATGTTTTAAATCCGTTTTTGTTACACAGAAACATAATATGTGATATATAGCTTCGTTTAAATGCTTAATTTATAGTTTTAATGTGCAAATGAACCGTTTTTCAATGGTTTTCAATGGTTTCTTTTTACTCTAGAGGGTACTCTTATTCTGAAGAGATCGTCCACCGGAAGTCTTATATTTGCTCCGTTATATTTGCTGACTGAACACTGCTTCCTTATTTATTATCACAAGAGATCATTTTCAGTCACGTTGACGGTAGTTCGCAATACTATTTAAAACGTGTCCACCTATTATACTAATTCCGTCTGATAGATATTAGGAACTCTAGCATTCATTTGGATCATTTTGAGTGAGATGACACCCAAAGTTCCGTACAGTTAGCATTTGCTAACGGTTAGATATTAGTTGTCAAGTTCTAGCTCATGCTGTCATGCAACCAATGTTAACCAAAGATACTACATTTAAATTGGATAGAAATTACATTATCACGGGATGCAACCAGTCTACGCGAGAGCCTAATGTATTGGCCTAAAACAGTTAAAGGTAGGGTAAGTGATCTTTTTTGGTATTTTTTGTTGAAAAGTTTAAAGTAGGCCTACTATATTCCGACAGTAATCATTGCTACAGAGCGTTTACTTTGTTCGGTCACAGTCCAGCTCTTTAGTAAACAGAATATAGTACATTTTCAGGTAGGTGACAAAATTTAAGCCAATCAGGAGAGAGCACTGAAAATGCATTTTGTGTTTAATAAAGAGCTGGAGAGACAGGGAGACTCCTTTTACTGAACAAACACACTATAGCAATGAGTACTATCAGAATATATATAGAGCTATTTTTTTTTTCAACAATATGTTTATTTATTTTCTTTTACACACATTACAACAACTTATAATGCAATAAAAAATAAACAGAAAACAAAAATGAACTTTTACATTAAATTATACAAGACAATTATTGAAATGACAAAAAACAAAAACAGAAACAAAGACAAAAGAAAAACATACATAGGCATCAACACTACTCCTCTCCAGATTCTTCCATTAAATGTGGCAGATTATTATTTTCCATGTATTGAATAAAGCAACCCCACACCTCCTGAAACATCTCTTGTTTGTCCTTAAGTATGTATGTGATTTTTTCTAGAGGTAGGCATAAAGACAATTCCCTGAACCACTGTGCAATGCTTGGTCTGTCCGGCCTCTTCCAGGTCAATGCAATTACTCTTTTAGCTTGTAAGAGACAAATGTCTATGAATATTCTATCACTACGCCTAATTCTTTGTCCAACTGGATAGAGGCCTAGCAGGAAGAACTTAGGTTCTGGTACAATGTTAATTGAAAGTATCGTTTGTATTTCCTGCCCAATCTCCCTCCAAAAGTCCTTCAATCTTGGGCATGACCATAAGCAGTGGAACAATGTGCCTCTATCTTCACCGCATCTGGTGCATAGGTCTGGGATATTGTTATTAAACTTATTGAGCTTCACAGGTGTGATGTACACTCTCATGAGCCAGTTATATTGAAGGAGTTTTAGGCGTGTATTCCCAGTCTGGGATTGAGCCAGTTTACAAGCTGTACTCCATTGCTCCACTGTTAGGTCCTCCTGTAAGTCTGCTCTCCAGGCATTAAGCCTATGCTCAGAGGATTCCGGAGAAAATGACATTAGCAGGTCATAAAATTCTGATATTATTCCCCTTCCGAATGGATTTCTAACCAAAACTCTCTCCAACACAGATAAGGGAGGGGCCAGCATGGAGTGATCCTGGTTAGCTCTAATAAAGTCCCTCAATTGCAGATATTTGAAAAAATGGATGCGAGGAATATTATTTTTCGTGACGAGTTCTTCAAAAGTCAGCATGCTCCTATTAGCACCAAAAACATCCCTCATTTGCCCCACTCCCCTATCAGCCCACAATTTGAAACCCCCATCCGCTCTCCCTGGAACAAATTGTTTGTTACCCCAAATTGGACTAAAACGGGAGAGGCGAGATGGTTCGCCCAGGTGTTTGTTTACCTCATGCCAGACAGAAATCATAGTTTTAGTTATGGGATTGTGTGTATTCTTCTTTAGGTTCTTAAGAGTATCTGAATAGATATACGTAGGGAAAGGTAACTTTAAGGAACTTGACTCCATATCCCTCCATGCTGGTGCATTCTCCACTGTAAAATAGAACATTAGAGTTCTCAATTGGGCCGCCCAGAAATACCACAACAAGTTAGGACACTGTAATATATAGAGCTATTTAACACTTATTTTAACCAAAGTAAATCACTTTCCCTACCTTTTAAGTATAAATAACATTGTGAAAATATAAGTTTAAATAAATATGTTCAACGTTTTCCTCATCAAACCTTCATTGATTTAGATATGGCTGCTTCTGGTTCTGAAAATGCACTCTAGCATTGTGTACTTTTACCTGACTTTTACATGTCCAACATGTATTAAAGCTATTGGAATGAGGTAATTGGGTTAGGTCTAATCGTCTATATTTATGATAATGAAGCAAAGGGAACTCAACTATATGATAAATGCGACAGATCTTGATCACATGCCTTTAGAGGTAATGTATTGATTTGCGTGATGTTTGGACAAAATCTGTAGGAGTAATATAAAAACAATCGGCCTCCTGGTGGCGCTATAACAGGCCGATGTGAAGAATTTGGGGCAGAGATTCTGCTCTGTCTGTGTTCCAGGGAGTGTGTGAGCACAGTTTCACGCTGATTGGTCCAACGGTGCCAGAGATTAGCTGTACACAGAGGACGGACAGAGGCGAAAACATAGTCTCTCTCGGCCACACCTGGTGGAGACAAAGAACAATAGTGAAAATATTGGGATGCAACTAATATTTCTGCCATACTGAGCAGCAGATTTGCATTTGACGTTTATCTTTGCCTTCTATGGGTTAATGAATGTGAGTGTGGCGTGCCTGAGCATACTGCTGCAACCATACGTATTCACCTGTCCCCTGTACAGACTACCTTCAGAGGCCGGTCTCTTCCAAATGGGACCAGAGATGAGGGCTTTTCTGCAGGACACTGAGTTGGACATTTGAGGATGATACACAAAAGAAGGTTATTGAATTATGTCTGCAGAGGACAAAAAACATTATCAAAACATTCCTTTCTTGTTTATCTTAACCCTAAATTTACTTTAAACTGTCACCTCAATTGCCAGGAATCCTGTTTAAGGAAATGCTCAACATGTCTTCTGAGGAGAGGATTCCCCAGACGTCTTCTTCTTTCTCTTCTTCCCCATCCTCCTCCTGCTCTCTTACCTCTGCCTCCTCTACACCTCCCCCTTCTTCCTACTTCATAGGAAAGAGAGAAGACATAGTCCAAGCAAGGCATGTGACTAAACTAGTGAACGGATGCAGAGACGTTCTGGTTCTGTACCACCAGGGGGAGCTACATGCTATGGACATGCGTTGCTACCGTAAGGTCACTGGGAGCTGGGTGATGCCTAAAACATCTATGTCTGGGTGGTAATGTGGGTGGATACAAGAAGAGTGGGCACTAAGGAAGAGTGGACACCTTAATGTAAAATTGGCTATTTTGTCCAAAATGTCAAAAAATAAAATATTTGAAAAATGCCTGGTCTTAAGTAATGTAAAGTATACATGATGTGAACATGCATGGTACATCATTATCAGACTTAATGTTATCCTTCAACTTCTTGTTTATGCCCCAAAATGACTGGATAACCAGGTTTTGTAGCAATAGTCTGTTACAATTGTAGAAATGTTAGACCTTAATTGTCGAATGTTTAAGCATGTTATAATGCTGTGTACTTTACATTACTTAAAAACATTTTCCAAATATTTTATTTTGTAACATTTTGGAAAAAATAGCCAATTTAATACTGAGGTGCCCACTCTCATATTACCGTGTGGGTGACATCTATCTATCTATTAATTCACAAAACCTGCGTCACCAGGCTTTCCACCACGGAAGAAAGCCTGGTATTCATTCTAAAACTGAGCCGTGTGATCCGGTTTAGGAAAAATACATAAATTGGGTTCCGGTGGTGGGTTCCGGTTGGCGTCGCATTGTTTTTGTTCCCCACATAATGCGAATCCATTAGTTTAGTCTCGCTAGTCACGCTACGAGTTAGAATAAAAGCTGGATATGATATACTGTACCAATTATTATACCAAAAGAAATGAAGAAATTACACCAAACTAAACAAATTTTAAACTAGGGGAATCATTTTTGAGGTGCACGGCTCGCTTGGTTCCGGCTACGGGTTCCGGCCAGTGGTAATTTAGTTCTATTTTCTTTTTAAATTATTTTTTTATGGACATATGTTTCAAAGAGGATTTATACTGTCTTCTTACACTTTTATTGCACTATTACCACTTTAGTTTCATCACATGATGATGTTTTCTATATTATGTTATATGTGATCTCTCTACGCCCCAAGCTAATATTAGCTTGGAACAGCTCTTTGAACTGCCGTCTTTTTAGCACACATTGTCAGCTAGTGCCGAAAAAAAGTTAAATCAACTGACATTTGTCAGTGACGTGAATACAGTTTATTTTGGTGTCAAAGGCTTGAAATAGACAAGTTTTATAGCGAGCACCTCACCTGACTTGGCGAGGAGCCCACCACTTATGTCTACTGACAACCTTAAAGGCTCACTTTATTGAATTCTTACCCTTATAGATCCTAATTTTATCATAATAATCCTGTTGCTTCATGACGACTGACAACCAACCAACATGTCTACAATCTATTTTGGCTCCCTCGATAGTTTAACCTTTCAGTGTTAATCTGACACAACTATCAGACTATCCATGATGGATGGCAAGACTGGAGACACCCGTCTATGCTTTGTTGAAAATGAGATGCATCTCTCTATCCATCTATCTGTCAATCAACCCATTTTCATTTCATCCATCTATCCACCCATAAATTACATCTTTCCAATGCCTCACTGAACTCATCCCTCCCTTCAAGAACCAACAACCTGATACCATGTTTCTGAAATAATGATATCAGACACAGGCCTTTGATATTTTTGCCCCAATTACATTCACCCATCTCTTTTTGGCGCTATTAATCCTTCTGCTTCCGTCAACAGTTAGATTGTTTACTGTTGATATTTGGTGTCGGGCTCAAACATGGGGAATTCAAATCAGGCCTTGCTATTTTTGTGGAAGAGGAAGATTGGACTATATCCATCTTGGAAGTAGATTTCTTGGGTGCCATCCAATTGAACGACCTCAAACAATCGGACCAATGGTTTCAGAGAACCTAAAAAATATCTGTCATCCTAGATACGCCCAGAACAGACAGACACAGAGACATAGATTTTGTCAATTAATAGAAAGATGACAGTCCTAATTTTCCATTTTCCACATGAGTAGTAGAAATTAGCTTGTTGCATAGGCACTCTGCGGCTAAATGACAATAGTAGCCTCGCGTGGCCAGACAATATCACACGACACACTGCGTGGATATTCTGCCGAGGGCTAAAGTGCATGCAATTTTGCAAAGGCAGATTCGTCTGGAACCAGGCTATGGCAATAGTTGACTTGAGTTGGTTGACATTTCAGCATTATTGCAGGTTCGCAAAGATTGTTAAATAGAGCTATACTCTGATTGCAATCAGCGTTTGTTCAGTAACAGTTGTCTCCCTGAGCAGTGATTACTATCAGTGATTGATTACTACCAGAAAATAGAGCATAATCCTTTTAACAAAAAAACGTGTTGTTATAACCAAAAAATATAACTTTACATCTTTAAAGACACTGAATGATTTTGCTGTTGAACTTTAGGTAGAATACACATTTTAAATCAACTAAGAATTTAAAATTGACTCAAATTTTAAAAGTGCTATTATTAGTTAAAATCTAATCTCTTATATCACAAATCTGAAATTTTAAATTAATAGAGGATGATAGAGGAATCACTACTAAATTATTTATTTTTATTAACAGATGCTGGTGGACCATTACAGCGAGGAGACATTGAGGTGAGCCAGATATATTATAAGCACATTCCAAGTCGGTCAGATAGGCGGTTGTCCAGAACCGCCGATCCAACCGATACGCCCATATATAGACATAATGGAGATATGGTTGTCTGGAACCGCCGATCCGACCGCTATGCTCTACAATGGACCAAATAACAAGCCCCCTGGTATGGGGCTTTTTGTTTTATCCTTTTATTTATTTTTGGGGCTTTTATGCCTTTATAGATAGGACAGTGGACTGACAGGAAATGGGGAGAGAGATGGGGAGTGACACGCAGCAAAGGTCGTCGGGAATGGGATTCGAACCCGCGACACGCTGTCAGGCTGGCATGGCAGCCTAGGGTGCCTGGACCGCCACGCTGCGGCCCAGGCCTGTTTTATCTTTTTAGCATAACCTTTAACTATACTACCTGTACTGTTAACAAACCTGATAATAAAGATTTCAATCAATCAAATCAATCAATGCCCATATATGGGACCGACCGACTTCGGCTTACAACACGCAGGGGGCTATTTTCGCTATTTTTGTACAATAAAGAATAACACAGGGTTAAGTGATTAATAAAAATAAATAATCTATTACAACTGTTTATTCTTTTATATATAAGAAATACAATTACAAATAAATAAACTGCTTCTCAATTAATCGATTAACCTACATGAGCAAGATTAAGAGGATTTAGAGGTTCTAAATGTAGGTTTCGATATATCATTTATTGGGAAGATCAATAATGCTGTATTAGTAATATTAGTAAAAAATAATTTGTCTATCTTCTTTTTGTTTTTGTATTATCTATTTCGGGTGCTCTGCTCAGGAGTTTGATGGCCGCATGTGCATTGTGTGTCCCTGGCACAAGTACAAGATCACATTGACGGAAGGAGAAGGGCTCTACCAAGCCGTGGATGATCCGACAGCCAAACCCCTGAGAACATACTGGCGTTCAAAAGGCATTAAACAGAGGATTCACAAGGTTTCAGAGGTCAACGGGAATGTATATGTAACACTCAATGACTCCAGTGAGGTCATTGAGTCAGACACCTACCAGACTGACAGATATACAGCCAAAACCCAGGCCAAAGAAATAGCCAATCCCTCTAAGATTTTGTAATATTTCTTTGCTTATTTTCTTCGCCAGGCCGAGAGACTAGACTATGTCTAAAAAAGACTATGTTTTCGCCCCTGTCCATTTGTGTGTTGCTAATCTCAGGCACTGCTGGCTTGATCAGCGTCATGTGACAATGAGCATCAAAACAGGGTTTTGATATTCCATACTGTTTGCCTGTAATTGCTTCAAAAATGTGTCTTCTAGAACGCCATATAACATGAACACAACAGTCAATCAACCCCAAATTGGAATCGGATGTTGAGGGGCCTCTATAGAGCGCCTCTCCAAAAGCGCCCATCACTTCTGGCCATAATGGGCACCAGCACCACAAATGTGAAAAGCTGAACCATATGTCATGCAAATATATGTCATATATATGACATCTGGCTGCCACCCAGCCTGGAGAAGACCTAAGTTCAGAGGAGAACCCTTTTCTAGTTGCAACTGAAAGCAGTTTTATCTTGTGGTGGCTTTTCTGAAACTTTGAAATCTTTTTTGATTTTTGCACCGTCTATCAGCATTTGGCAGAAAAGATACTGTATATACATAGGGACAAACTATGATGTTCCAGTGATCAGCTTATAACATTTTTAAAAGAATTGCTAGGCTATATTACAGTATGTTCTTGTCAATGAGGTGCATTTCAATGTGATTTTCCAGACTTAAAAAAGCTATTACTGCAAATATATATATATTTTTTACTAAATAGCAACCAAAATACTGTAGGTCTTTTTGTGTCATGTGCCAACACAGGTTCTCAAATGTAAAATAAATAAAGTATTTGTAATTGATTGTATTATTTATTGTATACTTGTTTTCTGTATTAGGCAATCAACCAAAAGTTTGAAAGAATAAGATAAACCCAAATAAAAGCAAAATTATTCTTAAGATATACTATTCGAAGTTCAATGCAGAAGTGGTGCCCTGTTCTATTCGGTTCCTCCCATAGAGTTATGGTTCCTCCAGGCTTCAAGCTATGTCTCAATATATATATTGAGATTCTCAACTTTAAACAGTTGAACAAGGTTGTAAACTAAAATATTGACATATTGGGTCCTTCACATGGATGTGTGTTTTCGAGAAGAAATGGCCAGCAGGCGGAGCAACCATGTCAGGTATCTATTTACAATTCATACACAGTTAACAAAAGAAAACAAAAACAAAAGTCTGATATCAAATATACAAAATACAGTCAGGCACTGGACAGGTCATCCATTTACGAGCGGTCCGACTGACGTCATCAAGTCGCCTAGTGGTGACGTTCTCAGACGCGCCGGTTGTGTTTTGTTCCATGGTTTTGTTGGAACTTTTCTTTTGGCGTGATTTGATTATCAAATGTATGTGTTTTCACATTTCATTTGCCGATATTTGAACTAAAGTACCCTCTTTCAAGAAATACAAAGTATGCTTTGCATTTCTAGCTCTCTGTAAAGCTTCGATGCCATGAAAACTATCACAGCATCAAGAAACTAACCAGCATCACTCTCGACTCCTTCCAAGTTTGTCCTCTCGATATGGCAGCGGGTATGCATGTTAAGTATTGGCGATATATGCGTAGTATTATAGAATGTGACATATTCTGGTGCAGGTGCCTGTTCTCCAGTGGTGGAAGAAGTGCTCACATTTTTTACTTAAGTAAAAGTATCAATACTGCAATGTAGAGATAGTCTGTTAGAAGTAAAAATACGGTTTCAAATGTATAAAAATCTTTTGAAAATAGCAGATCTACAAGCTCACATCTGCTATTTTCAAATGGCCGAAATGTAAAGGCTGAAGTGGTCAATGTATGTTTTGTAATAGTAATCCAAATCTACAAAATAACTAGTAAATACGGTTTTCATCTAATTGTAGTGGAGTAAAAGTACAATATTTGCCTCTGAGATGTAATGGGGTAGAAGTAAAAGTATTGAAATTTGTAAATACTGAAGAAAGTAAAAATACCTCAAAATTGTACTTAAGTACAGTACTTGAGTACTTAGTTACTTTCCACTACTGTTCTCTGTGCTGATTTTTTTAATTCAGATAGCAGTAGATTACTAGTAAATGCTTGACGAGTGATTGCATTGCAATATGGATTAAGTCATGTCATCTGTGATTAACCTGCAGAGGATGAGTTCAATCTACTTGTCATTGTTGTGGATGTAAATCCCATATGGTGGGGCCAACAAGCTCAACAAGAACCGGAGGTAATAACACATCCTGTCAAGAATTGTACATCTTATAAACACCAAGGTTTCTAAATGTTGAGTAAAAATCTGTACATTCCATCTCCTTCCAGTTCACCCTGTCCAAGTGTTTGGATGCTGTCATGGTAGTTGGTAACTCACACATGGTCATGTCCAGGACAAACAAATTGGCTATTATTGCCAGCCACTGTCAAGACAGGTGACTTCAGCACACTTATTTTTTAATTATAATTTCAGAATTTATGTCAATGTTTTATTCATTTTGATGCATATCTCCCCCATCTACTTCTCGTTATGTCCCAGTTACTTTCTGTATCCCAGTGGTGGAGATGACCCTGGAGATATTCTAGCCTCAAGTGGGGACGGGAAGTATGAACTTCTATCAGTTGCCAATAACCTTATTGCTGAAGAGATAAGGAATGTCATGTTGAAAAGTGAGTGCCAGTCTGTCATTTGTCATTTTGCCTGGGTAAATTTGGCTTAAATTTGAAGTAGCACAGTTCACAGCATATTGGTTCACCACTGTTAATTAGCAAGAACAGCTTCAAACAACTAGCTGTACCAAAGACAGGATTTAGATATAAATTACCTATTTCAAATTAATTGCTTGATGGATTCATATTGGATTTAATAAGTGTAGTTTAAAATAAATAAATAAGGCATGGTAAGTTAAATTAATGTGTATCAACTAGCTCAGTCATTTTTAAGTTTGTCAACGCCATCTATTTTTGATTATGCCAATTTTGTCTTTACAGCCGAAGTACAGGGACATTCAACTGATACTTTATTGGCTGGATCCCTTGCCAAAGCACTCTGCTGTATCCTTTCCCCACAGATTTATGTATTCTGTTAGGTTGATGCATTACAATAGGTTTCAACATTGATCTTGGTAAGCCACATCAACTGGCTTTTCTTTTCTTTTTTTTTTAACCTAAACATTCAGATATTCACAGAGTCACAAAGGAACTGGAAGGTAAATAATACTGTGTACATCTCAGTTTGGTACATGTAATTATGTTCTCCAATACTGAAGATCTGTGGTTAACATAAGCGGGAGAGTATTTCATGTGTTGTTCAACATACATTACACCCGTTGATTGTGAATATCATAAACCTTTGTTTGCTACCCAGTTTATTATTTTTATATAGAACAGATCTGCTATAAGAAGTAAGAACCCATGGTTGTAGGCCACCTACAAAAAGACATCATCACTATAACACTTATAGTCACAGTCTTTCAAATATGTATATTCTTTTCTTTAGCTGGACAAGAAATGAAGTCAAGAATCTTGGTAAGCCCTAATGAGAGATATAATGATTGCTCTCATTTCATTCATATAATTTTGTACACAGGCTCAGTATTCTTTGCTTGATAGGTGGTAAAAGCAGCAGAGGACTGTGCTCTCCAGTACATGAACTTCATGAATGTGATTTTTGCTGCTCAAAAGCAGGTAACATATATTCAAACTTACTTCTGTCATACGGCTTTGCACTAAGATTCTGTTCCGTTCCACACATTTTCTTTTTCTATTTTGTTTTAGAATATCTTGATAGATGCCTGTGTGCTAGACTCAGACTCAGGTCTTCTTCAGCAGGTAAGTTCTTCTATTCTAAATGCAGATCTAAGAATCTACTTAGCATTACCTGCAATGTGTTAAGGGCATTTAGTTAACAGAAACATCTACTGATGCTCTTGCTTGTATGGTTTCACATCCAAGTGTTTCTTATGCAAACTTCACAGTCATGTCTTCCACCATTCATTTCTTCTCTCACTAGGCTTGTGATATCACTGGGGGCTTGTATCTAAAAATACCACAGAAGATTGCCCTAGCGCAATACCTGTTGGTGAGATTCTACCCCAATGTTATGGTTATGAGAATGTTAACCTTATTTCCATACTGGGAAAAAGAAATTGGTTATTTATGAATGTTATTACTGTTTGAATAGTGGGTATTTCTGCCTGATGGTGACCAACGCTCACAGCTGGTGCTGCCACCACCTGTACATGTGGACTACAGAGCTGCATGCTTTTGCCATCGTAACCTCATCGAAATTGGTTACGTATGTTCAGTGTGTTTATCAAGTGAGTGTTTTCTCTTTTAAATAGATAAACAAAGAATGTAACAGATGTACAGTATATCAAATACATGTATATAGTGATTGTGACGTAACATATTCCTCTCTCATCTAAAGTATTCTGCAGCTTCAGTCCCATCTGCACAACTTGCGAGTGAGTAGTTTTTATTTATTCGTTCAGCATCATGTGTCAAGAAACTGCTTGAATGTTCTTTGCATACAAATATGTTTTTCCTCCCCAGGACTGCCTTTAAAATTCAATTGCCTCCAATGGTGAAGTCAAAGAAGAAGAAGATCAAGCCATCCGCCTGACTACTTATTTACTATTATTATTTACTATATTACTATTTTTATGATGCTGTTTATTATTTCTGATATTAATATATCATTTTGTTTGTAATATCCTACATATGCTTTTAAGGCATTAGGGGGACTAAATGAAAAATGTTGACTGACATCCATCCAACTCAACTTTGTTTTGTCAAATATGCTTACATCCTGCATTTTTGTATTCAACTTTTTATATTATACTGTATATTGCCAAAACCTATTTATAATTTGTGCTTAAATATGCAGTATGTTTCAAAGTGATTAAATTGTGTACACATTCACTTACAAGGATTGATAGGGCATTATCTGGCATAACATTTGTATGACTTAAGTCAAAGCGCAAGCAATAAATATTGAGGCTGGAACCTGCGAGTATTTTATTTTTTCTTAAGTTTATGGGTCCACATAGCTGTGGTCAGCACCTCTAACACTGGTGCGTTTTCATGAGTTTTTTTTTAAGCATGATTCATATTAAAGCAGCACTAGTTTATTTTTTAATGAATAAAATGTAATTTTGTCCAATCTGTATGGTAGAGTATGTTAATACCTTATACAATTTGGGAGGTTGTATTTTGTCTCACGGCTCTATTGAGACATTTAGATCGTGTCAAACGTCATGTCTCACCTAGACAAAGGATCCGACACGAATGTATCCCGAGCAAACAGGCAGGCTCTATTAGCTCAATGGTACTTGCGCAGGAAACAGTGTTCAAATCCAGGGTAGAAGAGGAAAGTTACAAAGTGCTGCTTTAATCCTAACAAAGCTAGAAGAAATTGTGGCAAATCCATGACAGTTTTTTCTTTGTAAAGAAGATATACTAAAAAACTAAGCGGTGTTAATATCATCCAGTCAAAGGGTAAACGGCCTTTATAAGGATCAGCATCCTGTTATTAAAAGTAGAGAATTGTAACAAACATGATAGCAATGTGATACTTTATTTTCACACATCCCACTGAAAACTGTCCATTTATGCAGCAAAAAAATGTAAATGGTGCTTTCTGAATAGAACATGAAAAATTATTACTCTAGGTAAGAATAAGGAAAAAATGTTTCCTCGGTTGAAGTCTCACAATCACCTGTGGATGGGAACAATATTGCATCTGAAAGAGATGGGAGAATATGTGTGAATTGTGAGTTTGAATTGTCCACTGGTAAAAAAATATTAAGAATATCTATCAACAGCACTCACCCCAATAGACCTCTCCCTGACCATCGCTGTGGAGTCAAGGACATCTGAGCTCGTTGCCCACTTCTAATCACTATGACACGTAATGTTTTCTGTAGAGTAAAACAAATGTGCTGATTAAAATTGTACTTCACATAATGATTATAAATGAAATACAAAGTGATATGCAAAATGCAAGTTGTGGTTTGTGTCAATAGCATACCCCTTCACTGTGTTGGACAACAGAAGCAATATTCTGGAGGTTCTGAAAGTTTCCTGTGTTCACAGAACCAAATTCTATGACTTCATCACCAACTTGAAGACCCTGTGGTAGAAAAATAAAAAGCACGTTATGGAGATACTTAAGATGACCATGGCATGGGTAGCCACTTTTGTAACTGAATGTGATGTTACATGAGTGTAAAAAAGCAAATATCACATGTGCAACACTGGCTATGCTATTAAAAGCATCACTCACAGCTTGACAGGCAGGAGAAGCTTGTGTTACAGCATCCACTCTTGCAAAGGGAGAGGGTAGAGTAACTTCATGATCCATAGATTCAGCCTGTCCTAAGGCCTCATCCTTGCCACGCTTGGCTTTTTCTCCTGCATGCAGCTTGTGCAATGCATCTTCAATCTCCAGCATGATGGCCTTGTGATCATTCTGCAAGCCTGGTAAATTAAAAGACATACACTGAAGTTGAGTATGATATTAGTAGTCGGGGAAAAATACTAGTATTCATACACACACACACACACACACACACACACACACACACACATATATATATATATACATATACACACACACACACACACACAAATAAAAACATGGTCTCACATTTCATAAGGCAATTACAGTACTGAATTAAGCTTGCAAAGGAAATGGAGCAAAGCAATCAGAAGGGAAATTCCCACCAAAACAGTTGACAAATTAAAAAACATTGATCAAATTAAAGCTTTTTTTTTTTTTATACTTGCATGAAATATTGTGTCTTGCAGTTGTGATCTGGTACAAGTTAACATCATCTCGTGGAAAGCCTTCTGTGTCAACCAGGGGAGCTGCAACTCCAACACCTTGCTGCAAACAAAAAGGTGGTAACACTCACAAACATGTTTTTATAATGGTACTGTATATTATGGCAGTGGTGGAAAGTAGCATTTACTCAGTACATTTACTCAAGTACTTGTACTTAAGTACAATTTTGAGGTAGTTTTACTTTACTGGAGTACGTCCAATTTTACTCATTTTACTTCCACTCCACTACATCTCCAAGGCAAATATTGAACTTTTACTCTACTATATTTATTCGAAAACTTTAGTTATTAGTTACTTTGTAGATTTTGATTTTGATTACAAAACCACTTCAGACCTATGTAATTTAGCAATTTGAAAATAGCCGATGTACAAGCTCACAACGCGTTGCAAAGTGATGCATTGTGAGCTTGTAGATCTGCTATTTTCAAGTGATTTTATACATTTTACTTGTGCAATGGGACCTTCTGCATTAAGAGTACTTTTACTTTTGGTACTTTAAGTACATGCATGTTGATGCCAATACTTTTGTACTTTTACTCAAGTACATTTTTAATACCAAACTTTTTCTACAATAGGGTATTGATACTTTTACTTGAGTAAAACATTTGAGTACTTCTTCCATCACTGATTAATGCCAACATCAAAGCCAGTATCATAAACATATTCGTTAGCCTGTTAGCATAGACAACATTACTGACTCACTATCTAACAGAAATCTATCTGACGAAATGGAGTCTTACATCTTCCAAGACGTCGTAATAAGCTTTTATCTGCTCTTCAATTTGGTCCTTCTTTTTAACAAGATTTTTAACGTCATCCATTGTCATTTCAGATCTTTGATCATTGTTTTCCTCTGTCATCATCTTCATGGCAGCTCGAATGTACGAATCGCCCCGTGAACTACAACTACGGATGTTGCAAAGGTTCAAAATACCATAACAACGACCCTCTAGTTTAGTACAGCCGGCAACATCTTCCACGGGCCTTTAGTTGCCCTTAGAGGATGTTTTTTATATCTATATATATCTTATTTATATACATATTTTGTGTGTGTATGCATATACATACGCGCGCGCGCGCACACACACACTGTATGAATACTATATAGTGTGGGCTACACACATTTATTTTTGACATGATATATACGCTATATAGCTTAATGTAGGATGTCATTTTACAATGTACTTACAATGCAGAAATTAAATGAATTTCTCATTGTCGACCATGTGTATATAGACAATTAAACTTAAATTACTATTTGATGATTATGCACTTTGTAAACCCACATTACAATCCAGTTTTATTTATATTAAAGGTAACTTTGACTGATCTGACTGATTTTAAGAAATTGAATTATTGAAAAAGATTTTAATTCAGGATGGGCATTTTGAGAGGGCTTTTAGATTGTATTTCAGGTTGGTTCCAGGTAACCTGGCTCCGCCAGATGCAAAAAGCTGGCTTCACACACACAGGGAACCTGGTTACTCAATACCGCCCCCATCTGGCAAAGTCAGGTTAGGTTACAGGAGGATGGTGAAGACATTTAGCCAAGACCCCTGGTTCAGACTATAATCAAAATACGTTTGTGAATTTCTTGTTTTAAACAGATGTCATAGTAGTGAACCTTTAAAAAAAAAAGTTTCAGAAGCAGTTAACACAAAAGATATATTTATGCCAAGTGCCAAATATAGTTATATATTTATATATAATAGTTAAAACCCCTCTATTCAATTAATCCCATGCAACAGTAAAACTACTTGATTCAACATGTCAAATCCTTGAAAATGAATATAGATGAATTTATTAATTCCTATAATACACAAGACACTGAAAGTATCAAAACATACAAATCTATAAGTTTAATATTATGTTGATATAATCATGTAAACAGTCCTGTATTGTTAGATCATAACCTGGACTACGTTAACAAAAACTTCAACTTCACTTCTAGTCATTTCTTCATTAAACATCTGCTGAAGGCAACATCCAATTAACTATTGTGTAGCTTTGTAAAACTTGACTAAAGCATAATTATTTATTTCAGTGACCCAGTTTATAAATTGACATCTTAAAATTTCACAAAATTTCACAGTTCACAAAAGTCCATAAATAGGCACACTGGTTGAGAAAGTGAATATTCAAATCAAGCCATTAAGAATGTTTGATAAGTTCTGTTTGACCCGAATGCTTAACAATACTTAGTGAAAAGTATGGTTAAAGCACTATCTACAGACCTCTACCTTATAATTAACGCCAACCCACCTGGAATGTGCACAAAATACGAATTCTCCTTTAAGTGCAAATCTTATAACAGCAAAATATGTATACAAACAATTAGGCTAACATGAAATTGAAGTATCATAGAAAAATAAACGGTTACCATGGTTGTATGCACACAAAAGGCACAAAAATGGAGGCTCTTCACAATGTGCATTAAAAAAAAAAGAAATCTTTGCATTTAGCACTGGTTTGAAAATTGACAGCTTTGTTATGGTTGCCTTTTAAGTCTTGCAAACTCAGCAGTAACAGATCTTTTGTGAGGTACCGTGTCTTTTATATCTGGCCTTTCTCTGGAGTAATTATATATTTCTTGAATCTACTTCCGATGTACCCAACCTTCCCTAAAATAAAAAACAGTCACAGCCAATTACCAAATCAAGAGAGTCTCTTACCGTTAATACACCTAACAGTCTGTATCTAGTGGACAGCTATCTTGATCCCTGAGCACCAGCACTGACTCCTGCAAGGCTACATCTTGACCAGAGGATGAGCAACATTTTGACATCTCACATTCAGCTGTTATCTCTTTTTGGACTAGAACAGACTTGGCTATTGCATCATCCACTTGAGCCTCAACTGTTTGTTCCCAGTGTTGTAACTGCACTTTGAGAGCATCCATTCCCTGGTCCAGCTTCTCCTGTCTACCCTTCAGCTCATGCAGCAGATCTTGTGTTGCACTGGCGAGCCGTTTCCTCTCACTTCCTCTGTGAACAGAGGGAGCATGGCGCCGCAGCATGTAGCCTTCGAACTCCTCTGGACTGAGATTCAGTGCAGGCCCATCCAGCTTGTCAATGAAGGCTATAGCACAAGACTAAAATGGAATACCAGAACATATTAACAACAAACATGAATCATACTCAGTAGAAAAAACATTGCAGTGTGTTGGTCCAATAAGAGTTTCATTATGATTGCAGTAAACTAACCAAATTTGTGAAATAGTAGCCACTCTCTCCTGCCATTAGACTGTGGGGCAGGCCAAAGCGAATCACATATTGCATGTTTGAGTGGAGTCGAGGTGGGTTGGCCTTAAGCACCACATAAATTAGGCCAGACAGAAAATCATCAGCATTAGCCGGCTCTGAATTTGAAGTGGAAAGAGCTTCAAAGACGTGCTGACTGCATTTAGACACACACGCAAGCTTGTCCTGAGGTGCTCGTTTGGCATCCATCTCAATTATAGCTGTCAAAACAAAGGGCAGAAGACTTAGTAGACATGAAGCACAAGAATAAATTGCTGTATAGTATAAGTGAAAGGCATTATGGTCTAATGAGTATTACTTTTCTCACTTAAAGTATTGAATTTGAGAATCACCTGTTATAGCAGGTAGAAAGGGGTCAACTGCGATTGCAGTATTTTGATCCGGAAATGGTACACACAGCATCTGCGGAGTAACCCAGTTTAAGGACCTAGCAAATTTTGCGAGACATCACAAAAGTTATAACAGAGTACCATTGCATTGATGGCACTGGCATCAAAGATAAATGCTACAGGCAATGTTTTTGGCAGAGGAACTTATGTACAACTTGCCTTATTCTCTTCTGGAGAGCTAGATCCTTCTGTTCATCATCACAGCTATCATGACAGAAAACCCATTTGTGCAAACGAGTCATTATTAGCTTCTCTACATGTTCCATCATCTGAGAAACCTGAGCCTCAGTCAAACTCAAACCTGAAAGTAGAATACAAATACAAGTGCAAAGATTTGACATCTTTATAAGCTAATAGAATAGATTGCGAAAAGTGTTAAATCTGTTTGTACTCACTCACCACTAAAATACTCAGCAATATTCTGGTAGAAATCTTGCACAAGGTCAGACTGCTTTTGTACTGGTAGGTCCTATAAAGTTATGACACCATTCAGTCAGCTTTAAGGTAAGGCTTCATAAGTCATCTTGTGGTGGAATTATTACATTTATGACAATGAGAGAATGAAAAAAAGATAACTACATGGTAAGCCTCCATTGTATTGAGAAAAGCTGTGCAGCGGGACTGTAAACGCTGTGAGGAAGGGTTCCGGAGTAGCTTCAAGAAACCAGTGAAGTCTCCTAGCTCAAGGCTCTGGAAAGCTTTCGAGGCATTTATTTGGCTTTCAGAAGACTCTAAAAAGACAAGAAGAAATTAACCATGATTAGACTAGCCCACTTCTCTATACTTCAAGCAATCGCGTTCATGCAAATAGCAAGTCAGTGATGATGTGGGATATCTCTAAATGTCACAAAGTGTCACAAAGTCTGCACAAGTACACAGAAAAATACTAGCATGAGCTGTGACAAGCATCTGGAGAATAGATTAGATAGAATAGATTTTTTGATAACTTATTCCACAGTAGGAAAGCACTCTCCGCAGTAGGAGATGCTACACATGCACCACATTCTGTGGTCGGAATATGACCCTGGATTCAATTACAATACACATGGGTGCAGGTGTAAATATTACAAATGACAATGTGGAAACATTTTACTGTATGCTGCTGCCAACAACACCCTGGATTATGTTTAACTAAATACACCCATGTTTCTTGAGAAAGAATTACCTCGTTTTGGAGGTGATGGCCCACCCCAAAATAGTCTCCTCATAGTGTTAACTCGACGACCCTTCTCGCTACTTTTTTTCTCCTCAAATTTGGAGAAGGTGAGAGGAGTTCCTTCATTCTTCTGGCTACACAAAATGACAATTTTAGGAGCAAACATAATTTTTTTAGATACAAGCGAATTTCCCATTTGTAAAATGTCAACATCCAAAAGTTCAACATGATCAAAAATAAGATTTCATGAATTGGCCTTACCAAGGGTCTTGCCTCTGAACTTCAGCTTTACGGGCTCTCTCTCTCCAGCACTTGGAACAAAAGCCTTGCCATGCAGGGTTACCATAATAACCACATACATTCGTGCAAAGGAGTTCTGCCTGAGAAACTCTGATTCCTCTTTGCTTATCGGTCCACATTGTAGAACTCATTCCTCCTTGGCTCCCCTGATTCTCCCACTTGAACATAATAAAACATAAACCTGTAATAGCACTTCAAAACAATGTTATATTTATCTAAGTTGATCAATATTCATTTATGTACCCAAATGGAATTGGCAAATAATGCATGCATGTTTTTAATCAGTTCGATCACATTTTAACAAGATAAAACAGATGGCCACTATCCTTCCTAGCTGGTTTAGTAGATCAATGCCAGTTTGACCTACCATATGATGTACAGCTACAGCCTAGTTTTTGGGCGGTGTAGCCGCCCCTATAGGTGGGGTTGGGACACCTCATTAGTACACATTTGCTGTACTGTGATTGGCTCATTAGTACACCCCTAGCTGTACTGTGATTGGCTGACTCTATTGGCTGACTCTATTCAGCACTGTGATTGGCTAGCGAGACACATGATGACATTAATAACCTATAAATAGGACTATGCACTTTAAAAAAAACATATTTTTTTTAAAGTGAGCTTACATCACTGTGATGACCACTGTGATGACCACTGTGATGACCACACCGCCCACTTCACACTGGGTGTGATTTTTTAATCACATTTCTATGAATTCCAAGTTGCAGTGGTGTAAAGTAACTAAGTACATTTACTCAAGTACTGTACATAAGAACAATTTTGAGGTATGTTTTACTATAGTGGAGTATTTCCCATTTTCTGTACTTTACTTCTACTCCACTACAATTATTTGAAAACTTTAGTTACTAGTTACTTTGTAGATTTAGATTATTATTACAAAACATACGGCTATTTGAAAATAGCCGATCTACAAGCTCACAATGCTTCACATTTTCAAAAGATTTGTATACATTTGAAAACTTGTGAAATGGGACATTCTGCAATCTGCATAAGACTACTTTCTACTTTTACTTTAAGTACAGTTTGATGCCAATACGTTTGCACTTTTACTCAAGTAAATTTTGAACTCCGGACTTTTACTTTTAACAGAGTATTTCTACATTGCAGTATTGATACTTTTACTTAAGTAAAAAAATGTAGTACTTTGCCCACCACTGTCAAGTTGTTGCCTTGAAATGTGAAGCAATGCCTCATTTTTCATTGACACGTCACGTCCACAACTAGTAGGCATCATAAAGTCAAAATGCCACTATTAATTCAGGTGTACTACTACGGCATACTTATGTAACGCGTTTATGTAACGAAATAAACACAACTGTCAGCTAAAACCAATGCCGTATGTCTTTGTCAGCCTGTGTATAGTTGGCTCTGTGGCTGTATTTCAACTTAGCGTTGCCAAGTAGGCTACTGCTGCATACAAGCTGTTTAACTAACTTTCTTCATCGACTTCTTTATTTTCACTGTCATTGTCGTGTTAACAATCAACACAACTAACCGCAACCAACCAGAGTTAGAAGACTCACCTGTCAGAGTTAAATGTTGCCACTGCCTGACCTCCTTTCTTTGATTAGTTATTCTCTCAGCACTGTAAACACCCTCAAGGGATCTACAAACACTTTATACTCTAATGTAGGAAACCCAAAATCCTTGAGATAGCCCAATAATTACGTGTAGTAAAGGATTGAGTGTGAAAACAACACAGCTGACTTGAACTAAACTCCTAAAAGTCTTTAAGGAAATGGAAAGCAACGATCAGATCAGCTGCTTATGACGGTATGCTAATGTATGACTATGACCCTACCAGCGTTGCCAAATGTTGCGTGAGAAATAAGCCACCAGGTCTATGAAAACAAGCCAAAAAGAAAATTTTTAAACCTACTGAAAATAGCCTGTAGATCTGCTATCTTTTAGAAAATCTTGAGTGGATTCTTTTTAAATAACATTTTAACAACATAAATCTTGTATGGCGGGGTTCTGCAGACAAATATATATTAATTTGGTGGTCCTTGACTCCTTGACATGAAAATGTTGGAGAACAACATTTAGGAAGCAAGCCCAAAATAAGCAACTACACTTTAGAAACAACTAACGGAGGCCAAAAAAACGCAACCCGTAACTAGCAATGTTTACAAGCGACTTTACAGAAAATCAAGCACAAAGTCACTTATAATAAGCAGACCTGGCAACGCGGTGTATGACCCAACCGGAAACACCGGAAAAACTTGTCAGAGGGAGGAAACGTAGAGGGACAGGAAGCCCAGGCCCTCACATTTTTGCTCCCTTATTTATATTATATTATTTTATTTTTATTTAAATTTAATGTGGACGCACATTGCTGTTGAAAGCTCTGAATAAATATAAAAAGGCTTAAATTAATTGTGTTTTTTTTCCCCCAGCGCGAGCGCGTTGGTCCTTACATGCGAAGCTCCTCCCACCATGCCCAGAAGGTAACTATGGTAACAAGACGCTTTTCTTGTTAAAGACAATTGTTGTGGACTTGCAGCTTGTGGCTATTTAGTCATTCTGGGTAAGAAGCTGCAGTTTGTGGCTATTCAGTCATTCTGGGTAAGAAGCAATGTATATTCTTCTTCTTTTGATTATTATTATATTGTATTTACGAATTTTAAAGATTGACTTTTTTGTCATTAGTTATGATTCCTTTGATTCTTGAAATTGCTACTATTCCTTTTTGAAGTATGAGTCAGAAGGAGCATAGAGAGGTGGTGGAACTGATGATGGTGACATTAATTTGCTCTAAAAGTGAAATATGCTTAGTTAACATGACAGATGCTGGGCCTGAGAAAGACGAACCCTTGGCAAGCCATCAAGAGGAAAAGCCAGAAGACTCTAGCTACATGGGAGACAATCATCCAAGCAATGGTCAAGGAGAGGACTGGAAAGGTAGTGAGGACTCGGAGGCAGAGAAGAGCAATGGAGATGGGAATGTGCAATCAGAGGCATATCCCATGATAAATGGGGATTCATTTCGCTCTCAAGTCTATACTGCTACCACAAAGACACTCCTGCCAAAGGAAAAGCTAACTCACATCAGAGCACACCCTTTGGTAATAATGTTTTGATATATGTCTTACTACGGTCTGCTATTAATATACTATATCCGTCTCAACAAGTTACTGTATATTTGGGTATGTAACACATCTGCAAATCTGTCAATCATCCAGACACTTGAATGGGCTTTTGGCATAGATAACATGCTTCCTGTCTTCAGTCTGCAAGACCATGATCAGCTTGTCATCCTGTATGCTGGTTCCCATGTTGGTATAATATACAATCACACCTCCAACTCCCAGCACCTTCTTCAGGTAAACATCACAGTCCTCAGTTTTCACTCTATACAATGACATTTCAATTCAAATCAAATTGTGGTAAAGCAGCTCAGACAATCAGCAACATTGGTCAGTCAAAATGTGTGATTCGTTATCCTATACAATTACAATACAATACCATATATTGATTTTATTAATTGTTTTATTTCCATAGGGTCACTGTAGCCCTATTTCCTGTTTGAGTGTGAGTGAAGACAGACGCTGGCTGGTGACAGCAGACAAAGGACCAGGCAGCATGGTTATTGTTTGGGACTCATATTCAGGGTAGCTCTCTGTTGTACATATAGGAAATAAATGCTTAACATATACATTTTCATTCTTGATTGTAAGCACACATTTGGCCAATATTCCAGGATTCCTGTACGTACATTGTTTGACTGCCACCCTGATGGGGGTGTTGTGGCGCTGGCATTGTCAAGAGATGCCAAACACGTGGTAACTTTAGGAGCTGAAGAAGTGCAGGTGAGATTGACAATGAAGTTATACTTTTTTGTATTTTTTTAATACAAAGTAAAACATAGTCCACACTGAATTATATTTATGCTCTCAAATGGATTCATATATATATATATATATATTATATATATATATTATATTTATTGATTTAATCATGCTAGGAAAGAGAGTCTAAATACTCTGATCTAAGTAAGGTCTGAGGAAGAGCCTACCGGCTCGAAACGTTACCAATAAACAAAAAACCCACGATGGGAGCAGCATTCTGGTGTGCAGATTTTATAGTTTTTTCATAAAGACTCTCTAATCTGACAACTATTCATGCTTTTCTGAGACTGATTCTATTGATTTTAGACTCTGGAACCTCCATGAGGCCTAAATATCTAGTAAACACTTCTATGAGTACACTTCACTATAATAAGGAAGTTGTGTTCCCAAATATGGATGGAACTTTTCAAGACAATATCACTACTCTTTAGAATTTAATCAATTAATTCCTTTCAAGTAATTAAACAAAATGTAAATGATTATAGTAGACAAGCATTTACGTCTAATTTCAGTAACAATGGAAACATTGTCAACAAACTACAAATACTGAATACACTAGCTGAATCTGTAGTAGCCAGGCTGATGGTTTTTTTTTACAGCGTGTTTGTATCTGGGATTGGACTAATGATATAAAAACGCCTTTGTGGGTTACTGAACTCTGTCCTGATCATGGATTTCAAGTAAGGCAGTTGATTTGTATCTTATTTTGTACACATTTTGTCATGTGCATTATACATTTCCTGATTTTAGCTCCTTTTCAGAAGTACATAATTTTCAATCCAAATGATGACACTGAGCTGCTCAGCAGCAGTGTGAGCCAAGTCCTATTTTACAAAAGGGTAAGTATCATAAATCTTTGTCACTACAGGGAAAGTCTAACACAGTTTTATACAAGCCGCCGTAAACAGTTGTTCATTTTCAGACCAAGACTAGTCTGGAATACATCGCCCCTGAGCTCCATGACAAGGTAACGATTATTCAGTGAAATTCTGCAAAGGTGTTAAAATTCCAGCCCTTTTTAATGGCAATTGAATTAATTGATTTTGGTGGACGGTTCACTATTTTCCTTTCATTACATTAGTCCAATTCCTTCACTGATGTTGTTATTGTCCTTTGTAAGACTTTCAGAAAGGCTGTGGGGTCTCTCAGCCAGTCTGTGTTTCATTGGAAGGGGCCTCAGGCCCTAACAGCTACTTCTGCAGGCAACCTTGTACTGTGGGACATGGTTAGAGGTTTAGCTCCGAGCAGAACACTCGTCAGAGAAGCCATCAAGCTCATCCCCCTTCAGAAAGAACCCATCACTGTGCTCACTCGAACTGACAGGTCTCCAATGCCAGTAGTGTTAGTAGATGCAGCAGCATTGTGTACTGGATATGTAATTACTGGTCTCTCACTTTTGTTTTTCTCTCTATGGTTTCACAGATGTATTGTAACAGGGGACACTGCGGGCCAGATTAAATTTTACGACGAGAACATCAAACTTATGGGCTGCTACAGTGAATTCTGCCTGGATGCAATCGCGTCTATCTCTTTTTCCAAAGAGTGTGCACCCAAGAGTCCTCAAGGATATCAAAAGGAAGGCACTGTGGATGTCAAGCCATTCATTGTTAGGTGTGAGAAATATGTCTTCTTATGTGTTCACTTTAAATCAGTAATACTGTGTCACACAACAAAACAACCTACATAAAAATGACATCCATCTTACTATGCTCTTCTCCTCTCCTGTAGAAACGTTCTTGTGAGCACAGTCACTTCAACAGTGGTACATATAAATACAGAAGATGTTGTGCCTCAAACGCTGTTGCGTGAACATTGTAAACCCCTGCATGCAGTAACTTGCCATCCTAAACAGCCAGTTGTTGCAATGGGCAGTCACAGTGGCATTCTGAAGTTGTGGGACTATAACAGCAAAGTGACCATCTCGAGCAGGGTCTTTGATACCGAGAAGCAGATTCAGTGTATTGCCTTTGATCCCCAAGGTGATCCAAAATATTCCTCTGTCCATTCTTCTGGTAGAAGCAGACCATTTACTTTAAACATAACATTTGTTCCATTTAGCTGTGGCATTTGCCATTTTTAACTTATCACATAGAAAATAATATAGTATTACTACTTTTAAACAGCCATCTGGATTATGTTGCAATGTAACAGTCTGTATGTCTGATTAGGATTTCACCTGGCTGTTGGCTTTGCCAGTGGAGCAGTCCATGTGCTTGATGCCTGTACACTACAAAGCGATGCAGAGGAGTGTTTCAGCTACAGTCAACACTGCATCACACACATCACTTTCTCTTCAGACTCACAGTATCTTGCCACTGCGGTAAGCAAATCATTATTTTTCTTGGTGTCTGATGTTGACTGGGGTTCAATTCTGCCATGGTGCCTTCGGCTTGGCCAGGCAGTCCAACAAACACGATTAGCTATATGGTTGTGGGGGGGGAAGCGGGCAGGTTGGTCGGGGTGCCTGTTCATCGGGGAGTGGAACTGGCCTGGGAGGGATAGCATGTTCCTCTGCATGGGTCATGCCCTCCCGGTGACACTCCTCACTGTCAGTTGAAAAGAAGTGTCTGGCGACTCCATGTGTATCGAAAGAGATATGGTTGTCCGTTGGCAGCTCCAGGGAACATGTAGTGTAATTTATAATCCATTGTTAGAGGTGCATAACAACTAAGTTGGGGAGAAATGGATTATGAAATCTTTCACCTCTGATGTCACTGTTAGGATGCTGGGAAAGCAGTGATGGTGTTCCACTTGCAGACTAATAATGGGTTACAGCATTGGAGCTATGTAGGCCGACACCACTCCCACTACAAGCCCATCAAAGACCTTCTGTTTGGGGTTTACCTGGACAGCACCAGACCCAGACTGCTCTCTCTGGGCATGGACCGAACGCTGGTGAGTGGGAATTCTTTTGGTAGCTTGTGGCTCTATTCTACGCACCTTTAGTGTAACATTTTTAATATGTGTATTGTGTGGGTCTGCACGATAGGTGGAGTATGACCTAGACAACAGCAAGGAGAACAAGCTTCTGATCTTAAGCTCTGAACAAATTGAGCAAAGTGCTGTGCCAACATGCATGACTTGGTATCCACCCCTCACCACAGAGCATTTTCTTCTCACTGCTTCAGACCAATTTAAAATGAAGCTATTCAACAGCACAACCAAAATGTGCAGGTCTGATGTTATAACAAGACACACAGTACAGTACCATTCTTTTATTCTTTTCACACAAAATATTCAATGTACTCTGCATTTTTCTAATTTAGAAAAACGCTCCTTGGCCCAACATATGGTTCTCCAGTTGAGAAGATTGTCATGCTTCCTATGTCTAAGGAACACGATACATGCTCGTATTACCTGGCATACATCACGAACGATAAGGTTATTTCTACCTTTTTTATTAACCACTATTACTCATCCTGTTCTCACCCTTCAGTACCTGAATTAGCTACTTTGTCATTTGTCATTATTAATTTAGTCACTCGATTTAATACATGGGAATTAGAACACAAAATCAGCGTAGAGCTTGAATTTGACCTTTTTTTAGCTTGAATTTGACCTTTTTTGTTTTTAAGAAATCATAGATAGAAGTGTTAGCAAAATGTAAGCAATTCATACAATTATAGTGTCCTCACAATCAAAGGAAGGAAGGTGAAATCAGAGGGAAATTAACATGTTTTAAAGTAAATTAAATTACACTAATACATATGTACACATTTAGGGTGTATGAAATTTGTTTTGTTCACTCTAATTAAATATATACATTACAAAGCATAACGTTATTTTTCATTTATTCAAGGTCGGTCTCCAAATTATGCCCATCGATGGAAACCCATACAAATCCAATGCTTTGATCTGCCATCCGACAGGGGTGTCTGCCCTGGCCTGCTCCTATGATGGTCGATTTGTTTTTACCGCTGGGGGATCTGATAGCACTGTCTTTTCATGGGAAATTAGCCTAAAGTAAGGTTCTATATTACCACTCTGATTAACCCAAAGAATTATATGGGCATCATAGTCCTGTTTTCTTTTTTGCAGTTAATGATGAGCTTGTTGTTAACAGTGCATTAGAAGCAGCAGCAGCCCTCGGTGGTAAAGACCTGTTGCCTTACTACACGCTTTTAGAAGGAGGGAGAGAGGGGGAGTTCTACAGAGTGCGCTAAATATCCTTTTTCATATTTCATTTCATTTTCAAAAATGTCACATTTAATCACGTAATTTTAGCAAATTTTTGTTTACAATCACCCATTTCTCACTGAACTGAAATAAAAACTGTTCTCTTTTAGGAAATGGAAGACTATTTCTATTACTGTCAGTTGCGTAATCAGGGCATTGACTCAATGGAGAGTCGACAGGTGTCAACCCTAATTCCCTTGGCAGAGGTGCCTTTTGTAATGCGGGCACTAGGCTTCTTCCCTACAGAGCAAGAGGTAGCCTACAATGTGTAGAATGTTGTGCCTCCTCAGTAAACCTGTCATAATAAACATGCATCAGCTGTAATTGTCTACATGCAGTTGCACCCCTCACTTTTGTAAATATGACACTGATATTGCATTGTACATTCACGTACTGTATGTACACCATATGAATGGATGACTAGCCTAAATGTTTTATTTCCTCAAGCTGGAAGACATGAAGAATGAGGTCAAGTTCAGCAGGTATGCTGAAACTGGGAAATATGTGACTGACGTTGACTTGGAGGAGTTTATTAAACTCTACATCAACCACCGGCCAGCCTGCATTTCCAAGGATGAGCAACTCATTCAAACGTTTCAGATCCTGTGGGACCATGACCATGAGAAGGGGGAGCCTGTGCTACACAGAGGCAAGCTTTTGGAACTTCTACAGGCCAGAGGTTTGTTCCATATTATTCAGGCAGAACAAGTGTTGTGATTATGGTAACTGCCTTTGAATTATAATACTAATAATAGTCTATTACTATTGCCTGACTTCATATGTAGTAGTTGAAAGAGCATGATTGTTTTGTTATATTTTGACAGGGGAACACTTGACTGAGGATGAGGTGACAGAGTGTTTTACCACACTTTTAGGATTGAGATCAAAGGAGCAAAGGCCTGACCTTGAAACCAATAAATGTGAAGGTCTGTACCAAAGCTCCAACGTAGCATACTTAATTTTAATATTTCATTGTTACACCACACCACTTACACTTACACTTACTTGTTGGTGCGTGTGTGTGTGCGTGTGTGCGTGCGTGTGTGCGTGCGTGCGTGCGTGTGTGCGTGTGCGTGCGTGTGCATGTGTGCATGTGTGTGTGTGTATATGTATTCAGAACAAGCTCTGGAGACTGTCATTCCAGAAGAGATATCCATGGAGACATTTACCAGTCATATCCTGGGCTTCCCATCCTATTCAAAGGAAAATGGCAAATCATCCCCTCCAGAGTGAAAGACCGCCATCAGTCTGTTAATGTGTCCTGATTGAATTTCATAAAGTACTGAGTTCAAGGCATTTCATTTTGTAGTTTGCCAGTATATGTATAAATTGGCTTAAGAATAATATGCTTGAGTAAATAAATAATAAAGCGATTTGACTGAGTATTGTTTTACTAATATAGCCGAATGTATATATTTTTTAAGTAAAAGCAAAACCTGTCAAATTGTGGTGAGACCAGGTTCCTTCAATAGGTTACATAAAAATGGGACTAAAAGGGTACACACTGCATTGCTTGCCTGGAGCACTGACCCATGTAGGACTGGCATTCACTTTTCTGGGAATTGAAATAAAATCCATAATAATAATTGTTTTTCCTGTTACCTAATTTAGACAGCAGTTTTTATCAGGTTACATAAATACAGTATTATGTATATAGTTAACTTATTTTTTATATGATATTGTTTGCATCCATTTTTGAATAAGATGTATACTTTTGTATAGCCTATTTTGAAATGTTATGGTGGTGTGAACACTTGGGCCATGAAAGGGCTAGTATGAGGTTAATTCACCCGTTCGGGTGGTTAATTGCATTCGCAATGTTATCTATTAATATGGCATTTATGTTATTGTATCGTATTGTTGCCAGTGGTGGGAAGTAACTAAGTACATGTACTGAAGTACTGTACTTAAACAATTTTTCTATACTTTTACTTCTACTCCACTACACCTTAGAGGCAAATATTGTACTTTTCACTCCACTACAATTAGTTGCAAACTTTACTTACTAGTTACTTTGTAGATTTTGATTATTACAAAACATACATTAACCACTTCAGCCCTACTTAAACTTTGGCTATTTCAAAATAGCCGATCTACAAGCTCACAATGTGAGCTTATAGATCTGCTATTTTCAAAAGGTTTTAATACATTTTATACATGACATCTTGTGAAACTGGACATTCTGCATAATGAATACTTTTACTTTTAGCACTTTAAGTATATTTTGATGATACTTTTACTCAAGTAAATTTGTATTGGACTTTTACTTGTAACAGAGTGTTTCTACATTGCAGTATTGATACTTTTACATAAGTAACGACATTGAGTACTTTTCCACCACTTATTTTTGCACTATTAGCATATAATTTTTTTTTTAACTTCACCTCTCATATTATTACGTAACAGAATCGTGTGCGTTCGGTTCAAGAGACGAATCAGCCCGTTGGGTGGGCGGGGCTGGCTGGCCATTCCAAGTTCTCGAGAGGGTGTAGCTGTGACTCTGGCCAATCAGAGACGCCTCCGAGCGCATCGAGTTCCTGCTCAGAAGAAAAGAAACAGTTTTGTCAGCTGGTTTCTCTCGATGGCAGCAGCTAGCCTAACGTCACTTATCAGACAACAAGGCAGCAACAAGTGGAATAGGATACTCGTTTTCAATAGCCATCCAAAAATGACTCCAAGTCCATGGCGCACAAACAAATAACTTCATTGCTGGACCTTTCCTACGTCTCTCCACACACCTTTTAGCAAAACCCACATGAAAGGAAGAGTTTTCCTGCTTAACGTTAGATAGCTAGCCAGCTAGCTTCTCGGCTAACGTTAGCTATTTGTCTGAGCAACAACACAGCGACATGGCCACCAGAGAACTACGGCAGAAATATCGGCGTTCTATAAAGCAGGAGCAGGACGACGACTCCGACGCAGAGGAGCCTCAGCTGGTGGGATTCAGAAAGTGCGATGGACGAGAGTCTCAGGTCATCCACAGCGGACACTTCATGGTCTCGTCGCCCCACATCGAGCACCCCCCGAAAAAGGGCTACGACTTCGACACAGTCAACAAACAAACATGTCAGACGTATCATTTTGGGAAGACCTTTACATCACATCTTTCCATAGATGCGTCGCTGACAAAGCTTTTTGAGTGTATGACCCTGGCATACAGGTAAACATTCACATGACTGTGTCCGATCCTCCTGATACCCTCAAATGTGTAAACATTTACTATAATTCCCATTGATTTGTCTGCAAATGTTACATAGTGTTGTATATCTATTAAATCTATAGATTCCTTAGATTGCAACAGGCTGATGGGAGACACTGGCTGCCCACTGGAGCCAACCTACTCTAGTGCCAGTTAAATTGTCCCATTTTAATAGTTTTTTAAGTGACTTGACTACCAGTCCTCCAGTTTCCCCACATACACGCCCAAAGTCCTCCAGAGTCACGAGTTTAGAGTGTCTGACTCTGATTTCAGTTGACTGTCTTCAACAGCATTTGGTCATGTTAAACACTTAACTCTTTCCTCTGAGTCTGAACTCACAAAGATGGTACTCTTGTTATGAACATATTGGACCCTGTGAACTCGTCTGACTGGTTTCACTAGACTAGATCATATATATATATATATATATATATATATATATATATATATATATATATATATATTAGTAGTTCATCAAATGGAATGAGCACATACTATGTACTTAATTCATGCATATCGCTTAAGCAAAGCTCATTTGTTTCCACAAAAACATAGGTAATGTGAAAAAGAACACAGTGCTGCTAGCATGTGTAAAGAATTATCAAGGTCTTCTGGAGCGAGGACATCAAAACCCACCTTCCCAACCCTCAGCTGTACATAGTGTTACTAACATAAGAGAGGAAGGGGAAGAAGCATGATAAAAAATAATGCCCAACGCAATCTGGCATCCCAAATTCAGTCCCTTAGTAGTAGCTTAACTGCTGCTCTGTTGTTAGGATTGGCCTGATTTAAATTGGCCTGTGAGTGAGTAGAGGCAAAATAACATAAATAACACCATAATAAACTGTCTTGATATGGTTTTGGACCACTGTTAACTTCAAGAACTCCTTTAATGTGTTGTATCATCAACTACTGTATGAAAGAATATCCCTTGAGTGTAGTCTCAAGGTATATAAAACAATTCTATTGTGTGAAACTGACATGAACCATTCTAGCCTTTGTCTAAGTCTCTAAGACTTAAACTCTTAAGTTTTAAGTGTTAATAATTCAGGTCAGGGAAGTGAATCGGTCATGTGGCTTGCTTATATAATTTTCTTGCACATCAAAGTGAGCAACTGCACTCTGTGAATGAATGAGAGCATTTAAGGAGACGGTCCTGCCAGGATATACATAGTTCTCTATTGGGTTAAGTTGACCAGTCCAGATGGCTTCTGGTTAGATTGGGAAAAGGTCTGGAGGCAGTGGGGTTGGGATCCTTTAGGATTTTAATGATTCTTATTCTGTGTGTGTGTGTGTGCATTCATTATAATTTTTCATGAACACAAGTTCAATCATACATATTACAATTTAGGCTTTAGCAGACACTCTTAATCCAGAGTGATTTACAGTAAGCGGTTAAATACGAGGTAATACATCAAATGCATAGAAATAGTCTTCTAGTATCATAGGTAAACCAAGAATCTATCATCAGTCTAAACATTGAACAGTATATCAAAAAATAAATAATCTGTACATTGAAACTATTCACACTAGGATGCCAGGTCTACAATAGCCCCATTTGGAACCTCTCCCTCCGCTGTATAGCTCCGGGATGAGGTCCCACATTCTCGGTTGCCTGTAGGAGGCGACACACAGGCGAATATTTATGAAACAAGCGTTTAAATCGCTGCCAGCCTGTGGCCAGTCAACCCCCGTCCGCATGTGCAGTACTGCTCCCATAAGATTGCATTGGGAAAACATGCCACAGGCTGACTAAAAAAGCAATTTAAATGCTTGTTTCAACCCGTCTGTTAGATTTTCTTGAACGCTAAAATTTAAAACATCTGATAGCAGGGGGGCCGACCTTTACTTTTTGGATACGATGTGCGGAAAAGGGTAAGAATCATGCATAGTGGAAAATATTGGTCGGTGTTGCCTCCTACAGGCACCCGAGAATGTGCAACCTAATCTCGGAGCTATACAGTGGAGGGAGAGGTTCCGATTGGAGCCAGGTCTACAAATGAACCTGGCTACATAACATACTATCTAAATTGTCTATATTGCACAATATTGCATACATGTACATTGTAGTGGTTCTCAAAGTGAGGTACAGGGATCCTCTGGGTTACTTGAGGGGGTCCTAAATCGACACTTACAGGTCTCTACCTCCTTGAGAGTGTACAAATGGAACCAAATGGAGCCTTATGGGTTCTGAGAGTCATGGTGGTCCTTGAAAGTTCAAAGTTTGAGAACCACTGACTCTGTGATGATAAACAGTTCCAGATACGGTTCCAAATGTGATGGAACCGATTCCGGTTCCTCAATGTTGGATCAGATTCCTCCGGTTTCGGATCCCAACCCTTGGAGGCAGTAGGGCAACATACACACAAAAAGGCTTTCTTAGGTATATCAAATACAAATATTAGGATTTATTTTTCAATACATTTTTTTGTAGTTGGTGAGATGTCATTTATTCACAACCTCATGTCTGCTGCTTTCATTTCATGACTAGAAACCTCTGTATTGTTGTCAAGATATGACATCCATACTGGCCACTGGGTGGGAAATGGCATGTGGTATAAAAAAAATGCACTTGGTGTATCAATATCTATCTCAAACCATTTATACAGTGAATTTTAAGTAATAGGTTAGGTATTCAGTGATATGGTCCAAAGTAAACGTCATTAAGGCTTGTCACAATGAAAGTGTTTTGGGCATACCGTACAGCAGGCTTGCTTCTCTTTTTATGGCTGTAGGTGAAAAGCCAGCTGCTCTGAGAGGATCTCCCTCTGACTTTACTTCTATTTATAGACCAGGAAGGGAATACCAGTTTTGGTAACCTTTCCCCTTTCATCCCCCAAGCATCTCTTGTGCTGCTTTATTTACTTGAGTCTTGCTTGGAGGCACCACTCTTGTGGTGTCATGCAGGATGTGCGAGTCATATTTATGAGCAAAACCCACCACCCACATAAAGTATATAACTAACCTAACCATAAACAAACAAAAACTTTCCTACTTTATCTAAAAAAGAAATGACAATGTGTGGCACTCACCTCTACTGTACTATAGTGTGTGTATTAACAGATAATCTCCTACATGTTGTGTATAGGGTACCCCAGGGCTAGCCAGTTATGGAAAATAATGCTCGGCGCTGGCATTGCCTGGGGGGGGGGGATAATTTACGATTTTGTGCCTATCAGTACATAACTCGGACGGGGCTGAGTAGGCTCAAGCGAACTTCGCAACATTCATAATATATATATATAATGTTTTTTTAAATATTCTATTTTTTCTGACCCATCCCAGTCGCTAGTGCAGGGACAAATAACTCCTATCCTGACCGGTTCCCTCCCGCAAACATGGCCAATTGTGTGTTGAAACGCTCGGCCAAGACGGATGCATGCTTCATGGATGATTCAAATGCCTAGTCTCCACAGTGGTGGGCAGGAACTTCCTCTGTGCCAAACATCATGCTTTTGACCTTGGCCAAGTAGAAGTCTGTTTATCTTGTGAAGTTGCCAACACTACCAGTGTTGCTGGTCATGGTGACCGTTGACTGCATCCTGTACTTTCTTTATATTTTGGACTACCTCTCTCCGGTTAAACCTTTTTCACCATTTGCACTCAGGACAAGCGGCTCATCCAATCAGAGCATTGTTTTGAACTAGTTCATGTTTTGTGCATGTTCATGAGAAATTGATTTACAGTGTTGTTTTCTTCTACTTTTCAGTGGCAAGTTGGTATCTCCCAAATGGAAAAACTTCAAAGGCCTGAAATTGTTGTGGAGAGACAAGATTCGTCTCAACAATGCCATCTGGAGAGCCTGGTATATGCAATGTAAGAGTCCTCCTCCACTGAGTCAGGCGTTTGGTATCACGTTTGGTATTCTTGTAATGTAGATGGCATTGGCTGTTGGCACCTGAATAACGGACTGTTTTTGACGATGCAGAATGGCAAGTGTCTGAAGTGTCTCAAGGCTAATTAAGAGCTAATGAACCCACAACCACAGATAACAGTTACCTCAGGTATTATTTGTCATATTTGTAACCTTTACAACTATAAATAAGTCATCTTTCTCATTCCAGATGTGGAGAAAAGGGAGAATCCTGTTTGTCATTTTGTGACTCCACTTGATGGAACTATAGACTCAGAAGTTCATCGACCTGCAGAGGTAAGGACAGAAGAATCGTGGGATTGGGATTTGTGCATAACCAGCAGTACTTCCATTACTACTGTTTCTCTCTAGTAACCAAATTCCTTCCTTTGATCTTTTTTTTTTCCTTTTTTCTTTTTATCTCACATCACCATAACTGATTTATTTATTTTTTGCCAGTCTTGCATGTTCTTCTCTGTTGCACTGCTATTTTCATTTACCCCTAACCTTCTGTTTCTTCCCTGTGCTTCAATTGTTCTGTTGAATTGCTTTTTCCACCTCCCTTTACCTTCCTTAGGCCATCGCCACAGAGGGGAAATATTGGAAAAGAAGAATTGAAATCGTCATAAGAGAGTATCACAAATGGCGGACATACTTCAAAAAAAGGGTGTGGTATTGGAATCAATAATGTCACATCCTAAAACAAAACTGTCTTTTTAGTCCATTATAATTTATCGTATAACACAATTTTTTTTTACAGTTACAGAAACACAAGGATGATGACCTCTCAAGTCTGCTCACGGTATGGTGAAGATCCTACTATGTTATATCAGCTCAAATGCTAATAAAGTCAACATCTGGTTTACAATGGGGAAAATAAAGATTGAGAATTAACCTGGTTTCTAACAAAAAGACAAATTTCTCTTTATTTGCACCCAATTTGGATTTATGTGAATGATTCATTATTGGGCGAATCACGAGTGAATTTACATCTAAGAAAAAAAGGGGGGGGGGGATAGTAGATTTTACACACAATGAGCATGGTTAAGTGCTTGTTTATGATTACTGTATCATAAATATCTAGTTGTCTTTGTTGTCATGGTAATTTTATTCCTAACAAAGTAGATACATGTGCAATATTTTAAAGCTGCAATCCAGAACTATTTGAATGGGTAAATGTTATTTTAACCAATCTGTATGGTAGAGTATACATGTTAATGCTTTGTAACAAGCATTTCTGCAGTGGTTGGAGGTGGTCTCCCTACTCTTCCATTGAGAAATTGACCCTGGTGTACACCTGCTGGTGACGGGCAGTACTGTGTTTTGTCTGATTTCTACTGGACTAATTCTCATAGTTAAGCTGTACCGACTCCCGCACGTATTTGTCACTCACTGGCTTGCTTGTTGCATTTTTAACACTCAAAGGGGCCAGAGGAGCAGTTTTCACTGTTTGGAGAAGTCTTTCCAGACACACTGCGTGCCTCCTTTTATCAGGATGAAGAGATGGCTGCTCGCCGTGTGTCTCGTAAGAGCCACGATTCCCCTGTCCCCATGGAGATGGATCCACTCTTTGACGTAGATGTGCTGATGTCTGAGTTCTCTGACACGTTGTTCTCAACTTTGGCCTCTCACCAGCCCATAGCCTGGCCCAACCCACGTGAGATTGGTGAGAGAGAACATAAGAACATAATAAAAAAATAAAACTGCTGAAAGTTTGAGAAATCTTTAAATAAAACAAGTATGCATCCATCTCAAAACTACTGGCTTAGTTGCCATGGAATTTACTGTGCACCTTCATACTGCAGTCATGCTTCCTGGAAGATTAACCATAACTATTTGAGTGACCCCATCACCTATCCTCTAGCACAAATTTCTAGCTAATTTGGCCTCTGGACAATTTCTAGTTGGGTGTAAGGAGCTGCACAGACTCTAGGTATTGCTAGCAAGGCTTTAAGATGACCTCATGGCTCACTTTTGTCTGTCTTGTTTTCTTGCTAACCAAAGCCCTAATATTTGAAAACGTTAAGGAGCGGATATTGGTGGGTGGATCCAGTCATAATCTGCTTACCAAGACTCAGACATGTTTTCTTACTGCTTTCCCTGGTCATGCCCCTCTACCCGCCTCAGCTCATGCAGGGAATGCAGATATGATCCAGCCTGGGCTGATCCCGTTACAGCCCAACCTGGACTTCATGGATTCCTTTGAGCCACTGCAAGGTAAGCAGTAAGCAGTAAGGCACAACGTTAATTATAATAGGGTTACACGCACTAATGGCACACTCTTTTTACCCGACTCAAGCGCACAGTGGTAGCTTTAATGTTCTAGTAACTCGTACTACAACAGTGGCATAGCCTAACACTTTAAAAAGTAGTTTGTTTTACTAACATTTAACATAGAGACTCTTGTTCCAGACTTATTTCACAGCCTCCGTCAGCCTGTCTTCCCTTCTGTTTCCCCCACTGCATCATCTGTTACCCCTCTACCCAGCAGCAGCACCCAATCACAGGTAAACACCAACCCAAAGCTTAGTCCCTAACACACATCCCAGTGTCACACAGAGCTCACAATAGAGGTGTCTTTTGTTCTTGGTTTAAAAGGGATTTTTATTTGGAATTCCCCCCCTAACATTCACCAGTTTCTGAATGCATGTATTAAACATAATATTATCACCGTCAGGTGGAAAGGCTCCATCTCCATATTTCATATTTTTTCTTCTTCTTTTTTAAGCTATTGTTTCGGAGCGCTCGAGTGGCGCAGTGGTAAAGTCCCTGCCCACGGAGGTTGTGGGTTCGAATCTACCTTGGTGCAACCGGCTTTGTCGGGCGTCTATGCGAACACAATTGACCCGTGTTTGGGGGGTCAATAAATAAATAAATAAAAAAATACAGTCTGGGAATGACACAGAGCAAATCCCCCACCGGGTTCGGGAATCATACCCAGGACATGCTGTCAGGCATCAAAACCCTTGTATGTGCCTTAACCACTTGGCTACCGGTGCCCCCACCAGATTTAATCTTGTAATGTTTTTTTCATAAATTAATGCCCTATTTTGTACTTTGTCACATGCAAAAGTAGTGACAATAGTAAGTAAATACGTACATTTTATAGCACACAAACTCACAAAGTGCTTTACATACAATAAAAATAGCCGATCTACAAGCTCACAGTGTGTCACGACGTGAGGTTGTTGATCTATTTTCTTTGTTTTTGCCTATAATGACATGCGCAAAATAGGGATGCCAGGTAGAATTTTTAACCAATAAAAAGTATTAACAAGAACTACATTGGTTCTGAACACAGGTTCTTTTTTTCATTTCCTGAAAAGTAATGGTTTTGGACACAGGAGGTTTCCACCCCACTGCAACGATATGTAACATGATTATCCTAGTGAAGTTTTTGTATCATTTATCACCTGTAAGCCTATCCTACTCTGGTGAATTGGGTGACTAGAAAAGTGCAGGAATATACGCACATATAGGCAGCTCTGAGTCCTGAAGGGTAGAGGTAAAAGTCATGAGACCCATCTGTCCTACTTCTGCTTCGTATTAAATGAGCTACTATAACAAAGCGCAGCCATTTTACTTGAAAACATCATTTTAACAGGTGGACAAAAAAGGTAAAACATGCTTGTAGTCACTTTGTCACACCTTTGGCCTCACCATATAGGAAGGAGATTCACTCTCCTTACTGTATTTATCTCTCCACCGACAAGATATTTAAAAAAGAGAAGTGATTTGATTGTGTGATGTGGCTACAATTCTTTTTTACTTCCCAAAACAAATATTAGCCATCATGCACTCTGCCTACATATACCTGCCTACCATATTTTCTTATGTTATATGACACTGACAGCAGAGGATTAAGCATCTTTGTTGTCTTTTAATTTCTCATCCCTTGCTACTGTAGGTCCAATTAATATCAACCATGCACCTCTCAGCGGATCATATCTCATCCCCTGGCCCCCTGCCTATCACCTCCTCCATGGCCAATCAAACCAGTGGGACAAGTGGGGGTGATCCTGCATTTGTACAAAGCTACATGACGCTCTTTCCTGAGCAGGTGGCCTCCAGCAGTCAAACTGGAGTCTCCTCAATCTCTCAGCCGTTAGCCCACACCACGCTGCCTCACTGCCTGCCAGGTCCAGGTATAGCCTCGGCAGCACCTCTGGTTCCTTCGCCCCTGGACGATACCTCAACACTGGATGCCAGTGGAGCACACACTGTGATTACACATACAGCCACCTCACCTGTCACATCAAGTGATACTGCCCCCACCTTCAGTCGCAGCTCAGAGTATAGCTCCTTACCTGCACATGCTCCACATCCACCACCCCACCTCCAGCCCCTGGCACCACCAACTGCCACCCCCCTTCAGCAACCCCAGACTTTTGTACTGCCTCAACCTGTTCAGCCTTCCCGTGCAAGCAAAAAGCGCCACATGCAAAGGATTGTTCCTGCTAACACCCTCCCTTCCTCTCACCTCATCCTCACAGGTCTGTCACTTATCTCAGATTGATTGGTTCATTTTAGATTAAAAGAAAACATGGATTTGTTACTTGCATGAAAATGTACATAAACCGCCAAAAGATTTGCCAAAATCCCTCAATATGCTTCTGTTGGTTGGTTGGTAATCGCTCTAGTGACCTGAGCATGGGTCCCGTAACTTTGACATCTGTCTGTGGTACCGTTGTGCAAATCTTGTTTGGAAAATGGCACCAGGGCTGACACCAAATAAAATAATGCTACCACTCTGCGTAACGGAACACCAGCTTCCGATTGCCCTATTTCACAGGCCTTATCCTGAAGGAACAAACGTGGCATCTTTCCATGGGGGCAGTGTTGCTCCTTGGAGCATACACAAACTCAACAAAGTTGCAGGACCCATGCTCAGGTGCCAGTCACACACCAGCCAGAAGGTGTGTGCTGGCATGTCGCTCAAAACGAGAGCGATTACCAACAGAAGGCATATTGGGGGATTTTGGCAAATGTTATGGAGGCGCTACCCACACGTTTAGCTGTGTTGCTCATTCCACAATTGCACGATCCTTCAAGTTATACCTTGTTGTAAAGGTGACAAATCCACGATAAAAAAATTATATAAAATACAATACCGATTGGTATCATTGAAGGGGGAGAAATAATCCACCAAAGTTAAGTTTCCAAACTGTTTGTGAGGAGCTTACATAGATTAATCTATACATTGTAAAGTGTTTTGGATGAAAGCGCCATATAAATGCACCATTTACCATTTACTGGGAACTAATGGTAGGTGGGTGTTGCGCTCCACCTCAGCAATCCTTCTCTCAGGGGTCTAGTGCACTGAAACGGGGATAGATGCCCGCGTTCTTTGTGAATCTAAAAAGAATGCAAAGACTGTGATTGGAAAAGTCCATAGCAGTCCATGATGTTTCCATGTTTAGGTTGATGATTTTCATGCTCTTGATATTTGCTTTTCCAGCCCCCTTCACAGGTCATGCTAATGCAGTGATTGTCACACCAACACCTCTGAAAGCAGATGTAGTCCCAAGTGCAGGAGTTGTGAATGTCATTGCTTCCTCTAGCCTCAGAGGGGTACGGCCATTTCTTTTGGAAATACATTGCAATAATTGACATGCATGTATAGAACTATCATTAAACAAATAATTCCTTTGCAAGATTGAAATCCCAATGTAATACTTAATACAGGGCGACACATTTCCCTAATTACTAAGTATTTACAGTAACTGGTACCGATTAAGTGTAAGGTAAAGTGTAGTATATTGTTGGGTAATTACCACTGGTAAATTTGAGAAACTGCAGCCGAAATACTCCAATATTACCCATCAACTCAATTCAGTACTGTGCAGGTGGGACTAATTTAGGTAATAACTTGGGTATAACTCTATACTTCATACGAATGTAGGCACCCAATTCATTCAATGTATTTATTTAAAAATACATTTAAAACTTAAAGCTGCACTATGTAACTTGTTTATGATTAAATGTCAGTTTGTCCAATATAGTAGAGTATGTTAATACAATATAACTTTGGGGTGGTTGTATTTTGTCTCCCTGCCCTTCTATCGAGACATTCAGATCGCATCAAAGGTCTCACCTAGACACAGGATCTGACATGAATTTTGACCTGAAGGTCAACATTCAATTTATCCCCTGAGCAAGCAGACAGACTCTATTAGCTCAATGGTAAAAATGTCTGCACCTGCGCAGGAAACCAGGTAGAAGAGGAAAGCTACATAGTGCAGCGTTAAGTCTTCTAATCTGTCCTTTTTGTAAGGAGTTCAGTAAATCATTTTAAGAAAAGAAAGGCAAAAATGAAATTATCTAAACTGTTGCGATCAAGATTCTGGATTATGTCCAATTCATTTGTTCATTATTTAATTTCTGCAATTTAACTTTCTCAGACTACTGGATTTCATATATTGCCTCAGACACACAAGTCTCCCCAGCCAATTGTCCCTAAAGAAGAGACTTATTCTTCTAGCCGCAAGAAGCAAAACCCCTCCACTAGCGCTGGTAATGCACATTCAACTCATTAGAATGCATACAGGCGTGAGATAATTATACATAATATTACGTTTTGAACATTACTGCTATTAATATTATATCCAAGGAATCTATTTCTTATATTTCCATTTTTCCTTTCAGTGCACAGTAGGCAAAGTTCAGGTCAAGGGTCACCGTGTGGGTCAGACCAAGTCCCCAGTCCCCAGTCCCCCCTCAGCGGCAGTAATGTCCTAACAAAGAATGAACCAAGCCAGGTGTGTGTGCTCAACATTTGTGTCATTATCAGTGTCAATGTCAGTTTTGAATGATGGGTTTGCATGCATGATATTTGCATCTTTGTTAGCATTGTTGTTACCATTGTTTTCATATGGACAGTGACACCATAAAACATTTCTCAAGTTGTGGAAGAATTCAATCTCAATATAAAATATTAGAATTCATTGCAAGGCACTTGAGTAAGTGTGGAAGCCTTGTGTATAACATCAGTACCGTTTCCCCTTTCTTACAAGTGTGGTGTTTTTAATGTCTGATCTTGTCTGTTATGTAATAGGGCCGAAGGGTGACTCACATATCAGCTGAGCAGAAGAGACGCTTCAACATCAACATTGGATTTAAAACACTGCGCAACATGGTTCCCACCCTCAAATCCCAGTCCAATGTAAGCCTTATATCAGTGTTCTCTGTATAGGCCAAAAGTGCAACCTCGCAACATTGTGCAACGGTCCCAAGATATTTGAAGACATTTAAATTGGTTCAGGTGTGAAATTACTTTCTTTTTTTAAACAGAGATAAAAAATAAAATCGGGCAGAATCCCTGGTTTTAGAATTTGAAAGTTGAAAAATGTGTTTGAATTACAAATGATACATTGAGATGTAGTTCTTTATTTTAAGACTGACCCTCAAGTCTATTATTATTAGTCTATTAGTCTATTATTCACTCACCAACTTCATTCAGATCAGCAATGCAGGCACGTTACAGAAGACAGTGGATCACATTGGTAAGCTCCAGCAGGAGAGGCAGCAGATGCAGGAGGAGGCTCGGAGGCTACGAGAGGAGATCGAAGAGCTAAACACCTCTATAAAGTACGTTTCTACGCCGTAGCTCCTGTGAGCACTCTTACCGATGCACAGGGACCATACAAGCAAGCATGTGTGTGTGATGTGAGGTCTCTCTTATCTCTGCCTATCATCTCTTAACCATAGCCGGTGTCAGGAGCAGCTGCCCGCCACAGGGGTGCCCATCACACGTCACCGCTTCGACCACATGCGGGAAAAGTTTGATGAGTATGTGAAGAGCCGCACTCTTCAAAACTGGAAGTTCTGGATTGTATCCTTAACCTGTGTTACTTACACCCAGAGTTTGATATGAAAGGGTTACATCCATCTCTCATATATGACATCTGTGTTCTGTTATCCGTGCTATTTAGATTAGACCTCTGGATAAGATGTCACATCCTGTGCCTGTTGTTCAAAGTAAAACGTATAAGTTATGTGCGGTGTATTGGTGCATATCTTCTTTTTCATTACATTTGAATCGTCTTGAAACAGCAAGATTTTACTACGCACATTGTTTAAAAAACGAATTAATTGCTTGGCTGTTCAACAGAGGGCATTTCTGTACACAAATGGGATCAGGCTAAATGTGTTTGACCCTTGACCATCTGTTCTAGTTCAGCATCATCATCAAACCTCTCTTTGAATCATTCAATGGAATGGTTTCTACTACAAGTAAAGCCGAGCTGTGTCAGACCACATTGCAGTGGCTTGACCGTCACTGCTCGCTTCCTGTGCTCAGACCTAGTAAGTAAAAAAAAAAACGCATAATAGTGCCTTAACATACAAATACACATTACTTCACCAGCTCCTATTCCAGCCTCATCACCCACCTTTTCTTACCAATACATTTTTGTTTGTTTCTTTTACCGCCTCAGAAGGGATGTGATGACATAAGTTAACGTTAGAGATTTCTATCTATTTCTATCATATATTTATTGTTAGTCACCGGGGAGCAAGCACTGGGTTTCTTTTTTCATTTAAGATGCTTAAAAGCCTCTTCCCATGACACTTGTGATGCCTAATGAGTCTGTGCCATGTCATCACTTATCAATGCTGTTTCCTCTAAAGACCCTGACACACCAAGCCAGCTAGCAAGAACTAACAGCAACTGATCAGATCACTTTGCGTCACCTCACGTCTTTGGAAAAAGTTGTGCACGGAAAAGTCTAGGCTGATGCTCAATATGAATTGGAAATTTATCGTATCTAAATTTGCAACTGGGAGTGGCATTGTTTGCTCTAGGTCTTTTGCTTATGAAGAAGCTAAGGAAAATAATCTGTCAATATTGCGTCTTTGTGCCCTCTTTCTATGTATTGTTGGCTTGCTTTGCTCAGGCTGAACAGCCGAACTGAGGGATCTCTGCTCACCAACTCCCTCCGCAGCCAATTCTTAATGCTCAAGTGAATGGGGACAGCTAATGGCCGGTTACCGGCGTGTCCCACGCTGTTGCCGGTATGGCTTTTTGGCGAATATCGGCTTGGTGTGTCAGGGTGTTGACAGTAGACCTGAAATGACAGGTGTAGGATTTCCATAAAAAACGAGTGACTTCGCTGTAGTTGTCTCCGCCAGGCCGAAAGGCATGGCGAGAGAGTATGTTTTACCCCCTGTCCGTCCGTCCGTTTGTGTGTCCGTCCGTTTGTGTGTCCGTCCATCTGTCTGTCCGTCCGTCCATCTGTCTGTGAACAGCTAATCTCAGGCACCGTTGGCCCGGTCGCTCCGAAACTGTGCACACACACTCCCTGGATGCCAATTCAGAACCTCTGAATTTTTCACATGGGCCTGTTATAGCGCCACCAGGAGGCCGATTTGTGCAAAACCCTTTTACTCAGATTTTATCCAAATGTCATGCAAATCGGTACACAGTATCTCTATAGTCATGTTATCAACACGGATCTGTCCGATTGTCCATATTCCATCCTCATTGGCTAGGTTGGCTTCCAAAGTTTGCAGGATTGGTTCGTTTTGAACAAAATGCCTCAAATCATGAACGCAGCTTCCGCTTTCCGTGCAATTTCACATGCAAATTCCCACTAGGCCAAGGAAGAAATGCCACCCTTTTCACATTGGCCTGTTATAGCGCCACCAACAGGTCTAATTTAGCAAAACACATTTTTAGAACAAAATGCCTCAAATCATGAATGCAAGGTCCGATTGCCGTGAAAGGCCCAAGAAGAAATGGCACCCTTTTCACATTGGCCTATTATAGCGCCACCAGGAGGCCATAATAACCTACCTAACCTGGCGGAGACCTGTGCTCCGAGGAGAACTTTTTCTAGTTTGTCCTGGGATGACAGCCGATGACTAGGACATTAGGGCATGCCATTACTTTCAGTTTTATGTTCAAAACTGAAAGTAATGGGATGAGATTTGCACAGCTATATCTAAAAGTAGGCTAACCATTCCAACTGTAGTCACAGTAAAGAACCTGTGTTCCAATGTATTGATTGATTGAATATTTTATTAGGAAAAAAATGTAAACGGCACAATTACATTTATAATACTTTGTCTAAAAGGTCCGTCCAAAAAAGTCCTAGCAGTCTTGTTTCCATTGGGGTCCTTGGTAATCAATTCATAGACATATCTAGTAGCAACCAAACGTTCAAATATCAACACAAAAATACAGAAAAAAATAACACTATATGTACAATCAGTAGTTGTTATTTAGTAACAACCTCTTGTTAATAGTTTTCATAGGTAAATATTTATAAAACCCACAGACAGACTTAATCACTTTCAACCTGGTGTCCCTATTTTGGGCATGTCATTATTGGTGGAATGTTAACATTTATTTAAAAAAAAAAAGTTATGCATTGCAAGCTTGTAGATTTTGTGCAACACTGCTATACGATGAAGTATTAATTTATTTTATTACAATAGAAAAGAATGACCACCACCCTTCCACAGTGCAAGCCTTTGACAGTCGAGTCATGGTTGATGTCTTGTGGTTGTTTTGCAGTGGTCCTCAGTACCCTTCGCCAGCTAAGCACAAGCACATCCATTCTCAGTGACCCGTCCCTGCTGCATCAAGAAGCCATACAGGCGGTGACCAGCAACCAGACACCTTGTGGGGACTCATAGCCATGCTCTCAGGAGAGGTGACGATGTGAAACCTTAGACTGACACTGGAAAAGCAATCAGTGGAACTGCTCATGCTTTATCTTATGGCCGTTCAACAAAGTTACTCTTGGCGTCTTCCAGTTATCTGCTACTTCCTAGGACATGCAGTTGTGGTTTGGCATTTGCTTTATTCAAACTTGTAATGGTATGACACACATTGAACACCACCTTGAGCATCATTTTTATTGTGATTTCTTTTATTTTTTTATTTTTATGTTAACTTTTCACGGTATTACAGTTGTTGCTCACCTCCTGGATTTGACCATTTTGAACAAACATGCTTTATTTAAATGGGAATTATCCTTTGTGATGCAAAAATACAGAAAAGGTGTATTTGTAAAAGGGAAAATGTTTCCTATCGTTTCTATTCATGGTTTCCTAGATGTGGTGTTCACAGAATTCATAATCATAGGATTAATCATGATCACCAGTGTTGCTTCTGTTGTTCTTTTTCTTTCATTCACCAGTGGTCTCACATACGTACTGTTAGGTAACTGTCAAATGACAGTAAAAGCCAACATTCAGTGTCTTACAATTGGAATAGAATATCACAGAATATTGAAGACTATTTCCACAAGTAATTGACTCATGTAGTGGATAGGTGCAGCTCAGTGTCAGGGAGAGGTGCTATGTCTATCCCTAATATACCATTATTTTTGCATGCGTTTTAAACTGCAATAATAGTGTGCAGGCTGAACGTTCTTTCAGCCTTGAATATGAGTGTAGAGCTGCATGACGTAACCGAACATATTGATCTGGACAAAGTTTGGCCCACAGATGAAATTGAGAAAACATTCATATGTAGGCTAGACTATGCCAATTTGATTTATTAAATAAATACAGCACATTTCGGCTAATTGTACTGTACTATACCCTATTACAAATTTACCTACAGCACACTATCATGGTTGGGTAGAGCTATGATTTCAGTCTCATGCACAAAGATGTTGGAATGTTAAGCTCCGGCTCTGCCCCTGGTGTATACACAACAGCAATGCTTGGAGATCTGGCAAGTTCATAGGACTTGCCTTAGCCCATACATTTATAATAACATAACTGCTGGAGTATATTTTGATACAACTGTTACTTTATACGATCACTATGCGCTGCAGCAGAAAAGCTGCCTGTATGAACAGCAGACGCGTGTGAGATGCTAACTTTGCAGCATCGCTGACACCACACTGACTGAGGTGATGCGTCCCATGTGTTTCGAGCCTGGTTCTCCGTCCATGACGAAACTACGCTTCCTTCCTATTATTTCACCTGCTCTCTTGCACGCTGCATGGTGGAAATTGTGCGGCAAATCAATCAAAGCCCCAAAAAAAGGCCTCAATGGGCTTTGTAACAACATCATAGATAAGATGCATAGAGCTCTTGCAAGGAGCACCACACTACTCACTGTAACAACAATATAGATGTATACAAATGTACAGTATTACAAGAGATTAGCTGAATGTGTAGTAGGAGTAAAGTTCCTTTTTGTTCACTCAGGGCTGCTGGTTAGCGTAATAATTACGCTTGTGCTTTTTCTCTAGAACCAAATGAACAAAACTCAATCAAATCAGGATCTTTTCCAAGGGAAGACAGGTCAGCGTGTTGTGTGAACATCTAAAGCTTGTCAACGTCTAAGCATACAGACAATATATCATGGTTCTATATCAAAATGTGTTCTTGACTTGATATGTTAATACTCAAGTCACCTTTAGTTTTAGCCCATGCTAGGCTAATGGGATTCTTGTTCCAGAGTCTAGTTGGCTGTGGGTTTTAAAAGGTGTAGTGCATAGAAACAAGTTGAAAGCCATATCAGAGAGTTGGGTAGCTTATTTACCTGTCCAATTAGTTCCATGTGTTTTTTTGTTTGTTTGTTGTTTTGTTATTCACTGCAAATATGTCAAAGCTTTTTGTTGAGAACCATGGAATTGGGGAAATGTAGCTTGTGTAATCACTGTATGGTCAATTTAAGTGCAATGACCTTTGCAGGATGATTGTCTGTTCTTTTATTTTTGTTGCCTCCAGTTGCCTGCTGCGATATGTGTTGTTTGTGGTTCAACACTCCTCAGGCAGTCTTCAATGGAACTGGTGGCTTGTGTTACTTTGTATTTATTTCTTTTCTATAGAACAACAATGTTTACTCATGACTTATAGAAACAAAAGTACCATTGAGAGTGATGTACACAGGCTATTAGTGTATACATTTTCCTGAATGATTTTAGGCCCCACTTCAAGAAGATTGTTTTATCAATAAACATTTACCTCTCCAAGTAAAGTCTCATGTTACAATGGAACAAGACATTGTCAGAAGTCATAAAGAAATAATAATGCAGTTGAGCTTACCTGCGTTTGTGGGAACTGCAGAGCTTGTTAAACTGCAAGTGTTACTAGTCTTGGAAAAGCAATTAGCTTTTTGCTTAGTTTTCACAGATTTCTTTTGTATAAAACATTGCACAATACAGCCTTGCATTTCAGATCTGCCTACTTCTCTCCAAATATAGTGTTGTACAAATTAACTTTACAAGTAAAGATGTTTTCTCATGCTGTACCATGGTGTTCTTTGTTCTCTTGAACTACTGTAGCTAGTTTCAACATGTCTTGATTCAGGATAAAACAAAATGAAACCATTATTGTAACGCTCCTTAGATGGTTTTATCATACACCTTTTTTTTTCTGAACGTATTCAATTAATCGACAAAGCATAAACATTTTACACAATAATACATGTCATCAACAAATACAAACAAATACAAAGGAGAAAAGGGAAAAACGGCGGCATTGAATGACACCTTCAGGTCAGACCCAAACACTCTTACCATGAGAGCCACAGAATGACCTCTGAGTTCCAGCAGACAAGGGAAATAAAATGTAAATGTCTATGTTCATAATTAAATATAAATAGCTGTATGACCCTTTTAGACTAGTGTTTCTCAAGTGGAGTGGTACCACCCCCTGGGGACATTCAGGTATACCCTGATGGCACAGGCAGAAGCAAGGATTTCTTCAGTGATGTTCGCAGGCAGAGTTATCCCCAAGATAGGTTCGAATGTATCTGGTACTTTTCTTTTCAATGCCTTTTTAATCTAAAGAATAAAGTTATCCATATAATTTGAGCAACATTTATAGTAGTTAGTCAGCTGTATTAAAAAGCCTAAACCTACAGTGAAAATGTGAGTAATGTAATTCATTTATTAACATTACTGTACGTGTTTTTTTCTCTTCACTGTTAAAAAAATACCAAAAGGAAAGCACTATGTGGTGACTTAGCTACATATTCCATTTCTCCTTGTTCTAATTGAGCTGAGAGACGAGAAAGTGTCGCAGACATTTGCATCAGTACAGTAAACCAAGCAGGAGCCCTGCAGAAGAAAGATTATTTGGATAACTGGAACTAGTTTGTGTCAGCCACAAACTATGTCCTGCTAAACTAGAATCAGCTTCAAGACGTCAAGATATGTTATTACATAATAATAAATACATACAATAAAAGTCCTTTTATTTTGACTACTGCTTACCTTGAAGGAGATGCATGATGCAATTTGTTCTTGTGAATCGATGCCCACCCGATGTGTGAGCTTATGAATTTGGCCATATTCGCAGTATATGCCAAGAAAGATGGGACTTGTCATGTTAGCGGTAGATGACATGCGTGGCATTATCATCAAAATGATCATTGTCATGGCAAATCTGATGTTAATCAGATGACAAAATCTGCTAACCAAAGTTAATTATGTAAATCCTACTCAGACCAGTTGTAACAACACAAAATGTTAACATTAGGAAATTGGCAGAGAAATTATATTTATTATGCTACACCTACACTAGATATCATGCTCTCAGTACAAGGGGAAAACATCTAAAGACCCATGTTTTCCATTAAAGTTTGTTTCAGGTTTAAAACATATTTTTTATTACATTTTCTCCAAAATGTTTCTTTCAGGTCAGATTATTATTATTTTATTTTATTTTATTTTATAATATAATTGGTTGCCCATGTCTAGATGCTCAGTTGATATGATTTTGTTTAGTTAAAGTTCCTGCTGCTTTCCAAACTAGTCTACAAAATAGACTGGTCTCAAGGCAGGGGGAAATGGTGTAATGTTCCTGGTGTTTTTGCTCTCTAGAAGTTGCCAGGCAACCTAAAGCCAATTGTAAACAGCCAACGGAGGTCCTTTGAATGACTGATCAACTCTGTTAAGACTTTCTAAATTAAAAAGATAGATGTAAACTGTGTTTCGGACTGCATTTGTGGGATAAGGGGACAAGTTGGAATGAACTATCTGTGTCCAACTCGGATACAGATATGGATTCTCAGATGCTCTCTTCTGTGTTGGAAAAGCAGCTTCACAGCCTCTGCCTGAACGACTTTCCTTGTGGACATGGCAGTTGGGTGAGTCAATTACATTTTGTGACATTTTCCAGATTAGAACTGATACAAGCCTCTGTGGAAAATGTGTATCCATTGGGTCAGAATTATTATTAGTACAATGCAAATGTGTTAATTGTACTGTAGCATACTTTTCTCTTCACCAGAATGAAATACAATTTAGTATTAGTAAAAATGTGTGGCTTTGTTCACAGAAGGCCACCAGTAGCTTATTTGAAGAGCAGAGCTGGGGCTACACAGAGCAAGATGAGGGCCGGGAGGGAGCAGATAAAGAGGGCCAAGAGGCCCTCGTTGATTTACTGACCTGCCCCCACTCCCCATGGCAACATAAAGGATCATGGAGCCCTCAAGTTCCCGGCTTGAGACAGCTGTCTGTACAAAGATGTGAATGCCTTCATGACAACTTAATTTACAACTATTTTCGTACCCTACGCATAATAGACAAGGGAGTGAGTATGCCAATTTTCTCTCCTCTCCCAGAATTTTGGCACTTTAAATTGGCAAGTTAACCACTCTAAACCTGGCCTATTTTGGTCATGTCATTATAGGTGAAAAATGTACGATCTACAAGCTCACAAGCTCAATCTGTGAGCTTGTAGATCGGTTATTTTCCCTATTTGTTCACTGACGTATTTAGGACTTAATTGGCTAACCCTATGGCCAAGATCTGCATGGCACTCATATTTATGATAATCTACACAACAGTTAATGATGTGGTCTATTTAATTATGTAAAAGCATGTACGTCCCAATTTTTTTATTAAATTAATTTAAATTTAAATTTAAATGCTAGGTGCAGGGCAGAAGCGAACAACAGTGAAAGAATCCACACACTGGAATATGCTCAGATCTTATTTAATTGTATCACTGCTACTCAAATTAGAAATCACTGAAACTCACTTCATATTTCCCACCTTTTCAAAAAGGATGATACTTTGTATTTGACCCTTGTCCGTTTCTTTGTATGTATTTAACAGGTATTCATCATTGATGATGGCCTGTTAAAGTTCTCTAACCTAGAGGAATTGGTGCTAAGCGCCAACAAAATCTCTGAAGTCCGAGCAGAGCATCTCCCCTGCTCTTTGAGAGTGAGTCACAGTTCAACATAAGGTTGTTAAGGTTTACTTGAATGATGTTGGTGAAAAATAATCCACTTAATCAAATGGAGAAAGAATGACTATCACCGGAAATCAAGTTCACAGTGTTTGGGTGATGTGGATGGTGTGTGTCTGCATGTGTTTAATTTAAACCCACTACAAATGCCTTCTAAATCAGTAGTTCTCACACAAGATTTTTCAATAATGTTCAAAAATAGCAGATGTACAAGCTTGTATATCTGCTATTTTTAAGCTTGTATATCTGCTATTTTTGAATAGCCAACGCAAACATCTGAAATGACACAGATGCTTATTTTAATGTGTAAAAGTAACAAATTATGTCCTTTTTAGTTTGTTTTTAGTACATCAATTCCATTTAATCTCATTCATCTGCAAGAATCCTATTCTTTATTGTTGTTGTTTTTCCTTCAAAGGTTTTGGAGCTTTATGCCAACCAGGTGTCGAGTCTTAAAGGTCTAACTCACCACCAATGTCCTGAATTGCATCATCTGGGGCTTGGTTCAAACAGACTGGGTTCCCAGGAAGATATCCAGTACTTTACAGGAGCATTCTGGTGAGTCGTCACAGACATGAAGGCAAATTAAGTTTTTAAGGCCTGAAGTTAGGTAAAACTGCCTTGGGGTTGTCAGTTAGTGCTGAATTTGAACACAATACAACTAGTGTAGAGGCTTCATGAGAGGACAATGCCTTTTGCTCACAACTATAAAACAACACATACTATGAATCGGCAATGTTGGCAGCCACAAATTTCAAATGTACAAAATATTAGAGGTCATTTTTCCGCTTTTTTGTCAATGACACCCAGTTTCTAAACATGTAATACTGTCTTGCTATTTGAGTTTCTTCTGATTGCCTAAATTAAAGTCTTTATGATTTCCTCCACACTAGACATGTGACATTGCTGATCACCATTTTCTTTTAATTTTGAGTGTAATGTTTTCGGTGTTCACGAAAAAAAAATCCACTATACGAAATAAATGGTTAAGACCATTGAAGCAGACCATTGAAGCAGATTGAAACACACACACACACACACACACACACACACACACACACACTCACATGCACGCACACACACACATGCACGCACGCACGCACGCACGCACACGCACACGCGCACGCACACACACACACACACACACACACACACACACACACACACACACACACACACACTCTGTATGTCCTGTGTCAGAGGACAGAAAGCCAGTTTGCGTAAGACAGTTGAAATAGAAAAAGATTTCCAATCTCTTATTTATTGTTTATTTATTGCAGCTTACTAGTACATACACCTGCAAGTGAATGGCAGTCTGTAGGCCTGTGGTGGTGACATTCTACAACATCCTGGTTGTGTCTACACAACACATATACATTTTCAATGGTGGATTTCCTTCTCCAAAGTGCTTTACACTGCGCATTTCATTCACTCCCCAACGGTGGAGGAAACCATGCAAGTCACCTGCTCATCAGGAGCAGTTCTTGCTCAACAACACTTTCATGCAGCCAGGAGGAGACTGGTATTGAACCAGGATCCTTCCGATTCCAAGACAGCCACTCAACCACCTGAGCCACTGCTGTGTACAGGCCGGCAATCAACCTACAGTAGCCTGGAATCAGAAGAATCACTTCAAGAGGAGACTCTTCCTGGCAGAGCTTGGGCAAGTTTTGGTAACTGCTCTAATTCAATGGCACCACCACCATCCCTGTGAGGAGTGTGCAGCCCCCAGTCGCTCCTCTCCCCAACAAGGACAGAAAAGGAAGAGGTGCAAGCTCTATGGCACTATAGAGACAGTAAAACCAGCCATATATGCCACAAACCCCATGCCTGCCAGGACTGTTCATGTTGATGCTTTGTGCATAATATGTACAGATTATGGTCTTTACAATACATTTTCATTTAGAAACACATTTTCAATGTCTGTTCTTTGTATATTCACTAGAATACTCAGGCCACTCGTTGAAGACATTAATGATTTATGGCTTTTGGGTTAAATGTCAGTGTTCCCAGTAACTGAAATAAGAGGGGGTGCAGCGAACACTGGAGGAAGGTTGCGATGATGCGATACGATGCGATAGTGTCTCGCTCAGTGGCCTGAGCCTCCAAAATAATCATACTAGAACTGAGGACCCCCCACCCTTGACAAGCACTTGGAATTGTATGAGTTGACGCATTCAATTTTGTGTGACTCTATTCCACAGATAAATATTGTGAAAATACCCGAGCTTGTAGATCGGCAACATTTTTGCCTCTTTCTTATATTATTTGACAATTTGGCCAATGTTGGACAATTTTTTATTGTATAGTTTGTTGATGACTTGATGACTTTTGATGCAGTAATGGTCTTTTTATATTCATTTAGGCATTAAAAAGGTCTTAAAAGTCCTTAAATTGTCACTTCACTGTCATCTGGGGACCCCCCCCCTGGAGTGTTGCTAGCTCCGCTAATGTGTCTACGTAGGTGGTGCACCTCATTCTGCTCCTAGCTGTGCCTATGTTGGCTCCCACAGCGTCAGTACGCTCGCCACCAGTTCTGGGTGCCACACACAGTGACCAGCAAGCCTCATTCTTCTCTCCCTGACCTTGTCCAAGACCCAAGAGGCAGTCCAGGCACTGAGATATTTGAAATCCTCGACTACCTCGAGCACCATCCCGCTGGCAGAAGCAATGGTTTGTCCTCCTTGTTCAAAGCCATTACTTTTGGTTTCTTGACATTGAACTTGAGGCCGATCTTGCTGCACTCCAGTTTCCTTCCTTTCTCTGCAGTGTCCGAGACCAGGGCAATGTAATCTGCACAGTCAAGGTTGGTGATCGCGATGGATATGCCTGGCTTCTGTCTCTGGACCAGCGTGAACCCCAGTGTCTCCTCCCTGCCACTGATTGTGGTTAGAGGAAGGTTAACTATTGCACGAAAGTGGAGAAAATAACAATTACAATTTCAATTTATTCCTGTGGAACTGTTTAAAATATTTAACCCATACTCAGATGTTTACAGATGTGTAAGATACAGTTGTACAATAACAAGGTGGTCATGCTCTCTCCAAACGTGTTTATTCACCTCTATCAACGAATTTCAATAAGTTTCTATATCAATTTCAGGCCAAAGCTAGTATCACTGGACCTGAGTTGGTGCGAGTTTCAGGTACAGCAAGCCCTGGTGGATGCCTTAACTACCCTACCATGCCTCAGGACACTGGTGCTTGAAGGGAACCCTCTTACCCTGACACCTTCCTACCCAGGCTTCATCGTGGACAGTCTCTCATCACTTTTTTACCTTGATGCTTCACTGATCACCCCAGAAGACCGGCATAATTTCAAAGGCCTTGCCAAAATGAGAAGTAAGACCAATCAGCATTGCATGTTTATTACATGTTCTGAGTATAAAATAATAGTATAGATTAAACTAGAACTGTTCAGTGATATCAGTGATAAGTCCCATATTTTGTATTCACATACTAACTGGTTGAGCCAAGACCCTTTGTCTCTCTCTTTTTTACCACAGCTATTTTCATTTCCTCATAGCTTTGTCACAAGCACAAAGAAAGGCTACACTAAAATGATCATTTTCAACTAAACCAGAGAATATCACTCCTCTTTGACTGATCAATCTATATGTCACAGGGAAAATGGCATTCCAGGGAAATTGACAGGGGAGCGCTTGTTTTATAGGCACGGGGCGGTGCTGCGAGGCGGGGCTTTGATGCGAGGACGACGACCACAACAGCATACTAACCAGGAAGCTACGCTAGGGGAACGCTGAAAATAAAATGGATAATATGAGAGAAATACTCAAGTAAAGTACGAATACCTCAAAATTGTACTTGAGTAAATCTACTTTGTTACTTTGCACCACTAGTACAAGCCTCAGTGGCGCACTTCGATAATCATTGGACTCCCCACCCACTACCACTGGGAGCCGGGGTTTGACTCCAGCTTGGGACATTACTTTTTCAAACAACCGCGGACTACTTTTTTTTCGCTGATAAAGTATAGTTTTGGACCATGACGGAAGGCGCTCCGACTTAGCAGACCTTGAGGCCGAGGAGTCGCGCCCGAGCGCCTCCGGGCGCGAGTGCCCGCGACGACCGGCCGATGGTCTGCTAGTCGACTTAAGCGCCGTCCGAGTTATGTACCGATAGGCACAGAATCGTAAATGATGTTGTGTGGGGACTGCGTTTGCCCCAAGTGCCACTCACTGCACTAACATAGCCCGCCAGGCCCGCCCCCTGGAGTGTGTGTGTGTGTGTGTGTGTGTGTGTGTGTGTGTGTGTGTGTGTGTGTGTGTGTGTGTGTGTATGTGTGTGTACACGCGCGCGTGTGCGCATGCGTGTGTGTGCGTGCTGGTTTGTGCATGCGTGCGTGTGTGGTGTGGGGCTCATGTCTGGCTTGCATTGCCCTCTAGCGTTGATTCTACAGAATTGCATGAGGGGCATGAAAACAAGCGTACCCCTTTCAATTTCCCTGGAATGCCATTTCCCCTGTAACATATACATCAATTAATTTATAAATTCAGTTAAAACTAAGGTGGGGCAGGATTCAACAGTTAGGCCATGTATTTTACCTTTAAACATACATCATGGTCACTCTCTTTTAACAGAGTTCATCGTGGACCAGGCTGTAGCTACAGTAAGAGTGGGTAGGATCAGAGGAATCTCAGATCCTCATTTATCTGTGGATGAGAACACCCCAGAATACCCTGCCATCTCTTACAGCTATTTTGTTACATACGAGTTCCTGAGTGACCAACCATCTTCTGACACGGTAACCCTTCCCACATTTGCCTTGAACTATTTAAGTGCTTTTGTATTGTATTTTGTGATGACAGGGGTTCCCTTATATTGATAGTTAACATTGTGGGACAATGTTCAACTTGATTTTGTTGATGTGGAAAGTCAAAGCATATAGCGGAAAGTGGGGAGATCAAAGAGAGAATAAATGTCTTGAGTCACATAAAATATTAACGATTAGATGGAAATTAAAATGTTATTTGTATGAGTTATCCTAACCTTTGCTATATTTTTTTCTTCTTGTGATCATCTTTTTCCTATAGCCAGGCAAATGTGACTCTGAATCATTATTTGACAAGGTTGCAACCATATCGCATACAAAGGAAGTTGATGTCACTGATATTTACCAAAAATCAAGCAAGAATTATGAACAAATGTCAAATACTAACAATCCAGCGTTGAATATGGAATCTAGAGGAATTACGCATGATACACCGCCTGGTAATTATTTATTTTTATTTATGCTGCACTCTTCAGAGGCCATCTAATTTAGCAGCTTTTTATTTTTATTGTGTTAATGTAAGACCTTATATTGCATGAAACACCCAGTAACATTGATACCAGGAAGGAAAATAATAATAATAGTAATAAGCTTATAGATGAATGCTGAGAGATGGGCAAGTTACACTCAATATTTGCTGCTTTTTAGTTAATAGCGTGCTAAAAGAGAAGAGAAATTATTGTATTTTGAGATAATTTGGTTAATGTATCCTTATTGTAGCATTGTGATTCAGGGTGAGTTTTCTGTTATAGACTGTCCATTTTCTGTACACTTATGGCTAGACAGACAGTAGACTGACCATTATGCAACATTGTAGCCTAATCTGCTCTAACTTGGTTAGAGCAGATTAGGCTACAATGTTGCATAACATTCATGACATTTGTTTGCTTGTGTTATTTATTTGTATACATTCTGTATTTCCCCACTCTCAATGGCCTCCTCTGGTTCTATTTCATATAGTGTTGAGACATAGTACATCAAAGCTTACGTGGGCAGAGTGCATGGACTTCCTCCATGCACGTTCTTTCATTGTGGGTGATCTTGGTTCCTTGAAGAGATTCCTAAATGAAGGAATTTGGCTTAGGATAGAGGAGGAAAAGGTACAGCATATTAGGTTTGAGCTGTGATAACATTCATATGGCATGGAATGATATACTGTTATATGATTATGTTAATCTTTCACATTTTAGGTCCTTTCATGGCCTGCACCTTCTTTAGAAGTCCCATTGACCAAACCCACCCAAAGCCAGAAAGACAAGAAAGCAACAAAAGGGAAAGAAGTGAGGTTATTATACTGTTATATTATCACTAGCATAGCATCCAGCTATGCTACATGCATAGCTGGTATTACATTTGTAGGGGCCATCAATACAGCTAAAGTGGTATTTGACCCTAAAAAGAACACTGAAGATTGAAACACATGAATGGGCACATCTAAAAGACATCTGAAAATATAGCTACTCCCCTTTAATAGGGTGCTTTTCAATAATCATGCAAAGCATATGAATGTCGTTTTCTGGATAGCAAATATCAGTGTGAACTCCTAGCGAAATGCTCCCAAAGACTTGAGTGTCGTTTGACCAAAGAACTGCACATGGAGATATGATGAGATGTGGTGGGCCCTGGGCAGTGCGATATTGGTGGCTGTATGTGGGAGAAGGACACCAAATGACCTGGCAAAACGTTCCACTGTGGGGGTAGAGTGATATTGCTGTTCCGACCATAGAGATGTTGTACAGTTTTTACTTTATTTGTCACATACTGTATCATCTATCATGTTAGTGTGGCAGACTCTGCCAAAGTGTGCTACAAATAACATCCAAAATAGTAGCTACAAAACAGGCCAATAATACAAGCTCTAGCAGGCAAGATAATAAAATAGTGTTTTAAAAGGTTTAATACAGGTACGGTACAAGTAGATCACAATCAGGATGAAAGGATCAGCTTCAAGTTATTTTATCAGATGATTTTGAAATTGTGCCCAGGCTCCAGTCAAAGCCAGCTCCAAAGACAGAAAGAAGAAGTGTGTAATTGACATGGTCCAGGATGCCCCCATCAGAACAGTCCTCAGGTCTGTCCATGTCCCTCTCCAGGACCTGGTCAAACAAAGTCAGAAAGTTGGCATTGTGGGTGACCTTGGTGTCCTGGTCACAGAGCCCAGCATGAGGGCTGTGGAACCAGTGGAAAAGGTAGGTGGAACACTGTTAATGTGTACACATACTGTAAATTTGGAGTACAATGCCAAAACATGTCACTTTGTCATTTTTTAATTATTACAATTATAAAAGGTCTAGATATAAAGCTAGTAAAAAAAGAAAAAAAGCCAAGACAAGTTGATTTAAATTTCCCAACGCTATGTCCTTTTAGGATTCAGCAAAGAGAATCAAAGATGACAAAAAGAAGGACAAGAAATCCAAGTCAGGCAGAGACAGCACCGTTGGACAGAAGAATACACCAGTTCCCAAAGGTGAGCATAAATAAACCCAGGCTCCTTTATGCATGCGCTCAGAGCACAAGTTCACATCATAAGACATCTCCAAATTTGTATTCATCACCATCCAATCTCATCAGTTTGGGACCTGTCACAAAACGATTCATTTTTCTTTACTTTAAGTTAATCTTAGAGGAACAAAGACATCTTGTATTTCTAGTCAAAACAATCACTCAAACTTGGAACTTTCTGGAATCAGAGATAGCTTTTAAATTCTTGTTTGTGTATAGAACACAATAAGGACATTTGATTTATCAGATTATCTTGCTTTTTAAAGTAGAACTTGTACACAACCATGACCAAGACCAGTGGTGGACAAAGTACTCAACTCCAGTACTTGAGTCAAAGTATAGATACTCCTGGTCAAATAGTACCAGAGTTTGCCTTTGAAAATACACATGTATTCAAAATTACATGCTTTTAAAAATGCTATTCAAACGTACAAATTACAAAGTACTTTTTCTTTAATATCAATGCATTGCTGTACTGAAATTTAGACATTTCCCCCCAAAATTCCAATACATTTCAAAAATGCAATATTAGTCTTTAAAATGTAGTGGAGTGAAAGTCATAAGTATCCACACATACAAATACTCAAGTACAGATACTCAAAATATTTACTTAAGTACAGTACTCTGTGTACTTAGTTATTGTCCAGCATTGGCCAAGACTTTCTCTTGGCTGTTGACATCAAAGATCAGGGAATTCTAATGAAATACACTCTCAGATTTTAAAATACATTCAGTGAATTTATTGTAATGGCAGTGGTACGGCAGTGGCATTTCCATTCACATTCATTCATTTGATTTCCTTGCAATATACTATAGGTAAGGCTATTAAATATTGCATTATAGAATGGGTGATGTCGCTCCATGGCACTGGCATTGTTATAGAGCCAGCTTATCCAATCCATTATTGATAACCAATAGTTTATTTAATTGGCATTTTATAATAATAAAAATAAGTGTTATTAGTTAGAATTTCAAACTTTGTCAAAGCAGAAATGGAGGGTACATATAAAAGGCTTGTACTGTACCTTATCCTTTGATATTTCCTCATACAATGTTTCTCAGTTGAAACAACTCATTTTCCTGTATAGGTAAAGGCAAAGGACTAAAGGAAAGTGAGGCTGATGTCCGCATAGAGGACTCTGCAGCTCCCATCCAACATGAAACGTTAAGTGTGGAGTTCACGGTGCAGCTTGAGAAATGGCAGTCAGCATCTGAAGCCCATCAACTACTTTTGCCACAATAATGTGCTCTTCCAGTATTACTACTTAAAGCAGCAATAAGTAACTTTCCTCCTCTACCCCAGATTAGAACCTGGTTTCCTGCTTAAGTGCTGACATTTTTACCATTGAGATAGGTGAGCCGGCCTGCTTGCCCCGGGGGATAAATTGAATCTTGACCATCAGGTCAGAATTCGTGTCAGATCCTGTGTCTAGGTGAGACATGACCTTTGACTCGATCTAAACGTCTCAATAGAAGAGCAGGGAGACAAAATACAACCACCACAATTGTGTAAGTTATATTGTATTAACATACTCTACCATACAGATTGGACAAAATGTAATTGTATTTGTTAAAAAAAGAGGCTTTCATGTTTTTGTTAGGGGTTGAGTCTTGAGTGTCATGCTCAGGGACACTTCAACATACAGCCAGGACTGTGAGACAACGTCATTCAGGCCAGATTAAAGATAGACTTGGGGGGGGTCAATTTATGCCCTATTGTTTTAGAGATCAAAGAAGCTCACCTTGAATTCAAGATTTTGAGCCCTAAATTCTGTATGCACTTGCCTACCTTCCCAAAGCTGTATTCCAAAATTTGTCATTCCTGCCCCTTTCATCTCCTGAAGCCTATTTTATGCCCCGTACACGAAAAGAACCGATTTTACGCATGAACGCATTATTAGATTAAAAATCTGTCCTTAATGGCAGTGGTTCTCAAAGTCGGGTCCAAAGAAAAATGTGTTAATATAGGATCAAAATCTGTTTAAACCACTTTAACCCTACATACTGTACATTGGCTATTTGAAAATAGCCAATCTACAAGCTCACAATGCTATACAATACGATGCGTTTTGAACTTGTAGATCTGCTATTTGAAATGTTTTATTTTAATTAAAATGTCTAATATTTTCAAAAACCACTGCTTTACGGCAAGTGACACAATTGTGCAACGGGGAGTATAAATTAAGATTTACCCAGGAAGTAACGAGGGACACAATAACTTGTTGGTAGGGCACATTTTGTGCCTTTGCATGTCTCCCCTTTTGTTACAAACCTGAGCCAGTTGCAGTGGTGGACAAAGTACAGTATATTCAAGCAAATACTCAAGTATTCAAAACTACAAATTCTAAAATACATAAACATCCCCCCCCCCACCCTAAACAAAAGATACAACAAAAGAAATAAGAAAAATAAAATAGCTGATCTAAAAGCTCACAATGCACTTTGTGAGCTTGTAGATTGGCTATTTTCATCCCTTCAGTCCCTTCCTAGAAATGAAGTGGGAGTCAAAAGTACAATAATTTGAAATGTAGCGGAGAGAAAGTCATGAGCTTGCAAAACAAAATCTAAACAAAAAAACCCTCCAAAAATGTTTACTTAAGTGCAGTACTCAAAGTAAATATACTTAGTTACTGTCCGCCACTGGTCAGTTGTAACAGTATGAAGATTGCATACATGTATATGTTTTAGTTTTTCCTGAGGGGGATTCTTTATTTTATTTGTTACATAAAACAAAATTCACACAATGATCTGTTCATTTTCTCCTTTTTTCATTGTGTGTCCAATGGACCCTTCGCTAAGCCCCACCCACTCCACTCTGTGACTGGTGGTGCGAGTTAGTCACACCCAGGCCTGGCACAATCTGCTTCTCACCCATTGACTTGCATGTTAAATGACGGCTTTTCCCCTTTAAAATAATCGATCATTTCAGCAGCAAGAGCTTCAAATTCTCTTCTAAATCTAGTCAACAAGGCCTGCAGTATGCTATTGACTGGAAAAATGTGCATGACATTATTTCAATAAGCTAAAAACACGGGAAATGTTAGAGGGAGTAATAGCCATGGATACACGACGGTCGTCTGTCTCGACCATCATGGATAAACTTCAACCTGGTGTTTGCACTTTCTCCATTTACGGCCCGGCCCGTACATCTACAGAAACGTTCATATTTCAAATATAAAGTGTTTATCCCATGGCCACGGATGTTACATTTATGTACGGGCTCTCAAAAGTAACCGTATCATCCGTATAGTTCAATAAAAAGCATTTTAATCTGATCGGTGGCCATTTTCTCCATGTGCTATCAACTGCGTGACCCTATCGGTTGGTAAGTGTATTGCACTCTGATACATTATAACTCCATGAGAAAATGGCCACCGATCGGATTAAAATGCTTTTTATTGAACAATACAGAATATACGGGTACTTTTGAGAGTCCCGTGCATAATTGTAACATCCGTGGCCATAAGGTAAGCACTTTATATTTGAAATTTGAACGTTTATATAGATGTACGGACCGTAAATAGACAAAGTGCAAACACCAGGTTTAAGTTGATCCATGACTGTAACAGGAGTTTTCATTCATTTCAGACTACAGTAGCAGTTAATAAATAGACGAACAAATGAATGTACTTTCACGTGCGGAATCCGAAACAGGCAGCGCTGTGATTCTGAATTTTGTTACGATTACGGTGATTAGTATTATAGACACCACCTGGGCGAGTGAGTCGTGTAACTTAACTTTCCTGACGTTACGCTGTGTATGTGTTCAACAACACAGCCAGCCATGCAGTTTAAGTGCAGATTTCAGCTTGGGAAAAGAACCCTCCAACGGTTTTGGGTACGTGGAATCTGTTGCTGGTTCATATAGTCACCATTGCGTTATCGTGGTATTCTTGCTATTATGTTGCAAATGAATGTGTGTGTGCGGGCGAAATAACATTGACAGCTATGGCAGGTGACGAAAGTTTGCCAGACCTATGCCAGGCTGACAACGGTTGCTAAGCTGGCATTGGACAATCGCTTTTGGGGTGGGGTTTAGCGAAGGGTCCATTCCATGGATGTATATTGTCACTGTCAGGTGGAAACCTGTAGGTCCAAAACCGTTACTTTTCAGGATATAGAAAAAATAACCTGTGTTCAAATAGATCCAATGTAGTTATTTAGTAATACCTTTCATTGGTTAAATATTTATAAAACCCACTTTAAACACTTTTTTCAAAATAGCAGATCTACAACACAATGCGTTGAGCTACTTTTGCGTAACACTCTACGAAGTAGGGCATTAATTTACGAAAACATAAAGGTTTAAATATTCAACCCCAATGTTATGTTAGCAAAATGGTAATATTAGCATTTGTGGAATATAAATAAAAACTTTATTTAATTGGTTGCGCAAACAGACACCTTTTTAATAATCAAGTCATTTACAGTTTCAAATAAACACCTTTTATGATATTACATTACATCCGTCACCCCTTGACATGTGCAAACAATGTTGGGATACTGATAAGTTAACAGATGTGTGGGAGACCTTTCTTTAACTAAAGTATCTTCTCACCCACACTACTGAACATAGCAACACAAACCATTTCCCATGCCCTCCCCATAAAAACCAAAGTCACCCATTTAATTACAATACATTTATATTTGAATTATCTGCACTATGTAAATGTTTGGGGACTGACTTCAAGGAGACAGTTCTCCCATAAGAGCGCTTAAGGGCTGGCTTGGACATTAAAGATGCTTGGCAAAAACAAGCACACAGACGCACACGTTACCAACACGCCCATGGGCACCACATATATTCTAATGTGCAAATATCTTGATTGTGCCAACAATGTTCCTGGGAAGGTTTCAGAAGGTCTGGTCGTCATTACAGGAATCGGTCCAATGGCCAAAGGCCTCACAGATATCGCAGTATGGTCGTTCGTCACCTTTACTGCCATGGTACGTGGTGTGTGGCACTGGCTCTAGCATCTGCATCTGTGTGGGGCAGTCCTCGGTATCGTGGAGGTCCCAGCAGTCGCAGATGTCACAGAACACCCTCGGCGGTTGTTTCTTCTTGATTGGCTCCTTGTTTGAACTGCAAATAGAAGTTGTTGATGCGACTCTCAGTAAAACTACAAAGTGCTGTAAATACAGTATCAATGAAAGTATTGCCATTTCATGTAATACTACCAAAATGTCTGTTTATTTAATTGTGTTTGACAATTCCCACTTGACCATCTCCCCCCCCCCCCCCAATTTAGTCGCCAATACCTGATTCCCCATATGTTGCAGTCCAAATGTTTATGAATAGCTTTTGAAATAAATATATATTTGAAAAAAAAGGGGGGTATTTACCTGTGACCCATAAAAGTGGGTCTGTGACCCATATATAAATCTCAACCCATTGTTTGGGAAACACTGTTCTAGTCCCTTGTCACTGCTTATCTGATTCCCCATGTATTCTAGTCACTAATCACTTGTCATTGCCAACTCCTACAGTTGGGCCAAGGGAGAGCATCGACAATCACGTCTCTCCCCCGGACCGTTACACGTGACCTCAGCGACACTTCTTTTCACATAACAGGGAGCAGTTTCACCAGGACAATGTAATGTAACACATGCAGAGGTACAGTACATCCTACTGTACCCTATCCTACCTCCTAGTTCCACACCCCACTTAACAGGTCCTAAGCCCAATTTTGTGCATATGGATGCCTTGGCCAAATCAGAGGCACCAGAGGATTCAAATCCCTCGTCTCCACCTTGATGGGCAGGAACCTTACACCCTGCGCCACCTGGGCGCCTAATGTCAAATTATTTTAGGGGAAGTTTGAAATAAGTTCATTATTGGATGTAGGACTCTAGGCTCACCCGTCATAGTTATCCAGCTCGTTGCCATTATTCCCGTTCAGAGGAGCCGCCGCCAACGTCTCAAGCTTGCCCTTGAGTTCTTCATTCTTCCGCTGTAGGTCAACGATGACAGTATTCAAGAATTCAACCTGCAAATGACAAAAAGATAACTGCAGCTGTAGAGTAATTGCCTTTTAAAGAAAGAACTTTCACTTTTGAGAAACTTTACTCCTTTCTCTCCATTTTTTTTAACCCTTTCAGACCGAGAACACATCTGTGTCATTTTAAGATTTCTTAGGCTATTCAAAAATAGCAGATCTACAAGCTCGTAGCGCGGCACAGAGTAGCGCGGCACTCTGTGCCGCGCTACGAGCTTGTAGATCTGCTATTTTTGAAAAATTGTGAAAGTGTGCAAATCTTTGAATAAATGTTCTTTTAAAGCGAACATTTGTAACTCAAATATTTGCTTCTGGGGGGTCCCTGGAACAACATATTTTGAGATGGGGTTGGCGGCCAAATATACCACTGATATAGAAACATATGTTTTTCAGAAAACTGTTCGGATTTAGAAAACATTTGTAGAATCGGCCTCAGGTCTTAATGGGTTAAATATAGAATAGATTGTCCAATGCTGTAAACCCAGCTTATTATGTTGCGTATAAATTGGTTGTTAACCAATCAGCAACCTATCCTATTACAAGGACAATGAAAACCACAACAGTGCCTAGACATACAGTATCTGAAATATTAAATAAAACCAAACCCCTAAAGGTGTTTGCACACTGTACAATTTTGGTCATCTTACTCATTCATTGCATCACATATAAATATCTATCAAGCATCAGCTTGTAGATGGCCATCCATGACCCTGTGAAATGAACTACTACTACGTCTGAGACATCACTAAGACGGCCAAAATCGTACAGTGTATGGTCCCTATAAGGCAAAACTATACATCATCACCGTGAGTTTTGTGTGTAATATTGATCCCCGACAGATTGAGTGTCTCAACCTTTAATGCCTCAACAATCTCACACGTCATACATTTTAAAGCTACATATTGCAGAGCTCATGTAGCCTGGGATCCAGCCTGCTTCGCTACGTTCGGCTGACTTTTTTTTCTCTCTTCGCTTCTCAGTCTGGAAATCTCCAAGGGAGGCGGGACATGGCATAAGGTAGGAATCGAACCGTGGCTTCTGATTGGTCTGTGGTGCGGGGCGGGACAAAAAAAAACAGTGTGATCGTTGTGATTCGTCATTCGTTTGAACAACATCCAATCAGCAACGACGTTGCCCAACGTAACATATGTAGTTCCAGTGTAGTTCTGCAAAACGAGTCAATAGGGTGCTCTCCAGACTGAGAAGCGAAGAGAGAAAAAAGTCCGCCGAACGTAGCGAAGCAGGCTGGATACCAGGCTAGAGCTCATGGGCGTCTGAGCCATTATATGGTACATTTTGACCATTATTATTTGACATAATGTTTCGCTTCCGACGCCCACGGTAGCGCCTTAAAGACAGTAAGTGGTTTTACCCACCAAGAAATAATATAAGAAATCTGAACACATCATTTTCAGAATGTGAGAGTGCCTAACTAGAGCCACTGTGATATAAACAGACACACAAACATGCACAAGTGAAGCTGATGAAAAACAGTAACAAACCGCTGCCTGATGGTGGTACTAACATCAGAGACAGGGGAGGAAGAGGGGAAAAGGGGATTTAAGGAATTAAAAAAGGAGGGGGAAAAGAGAAAATTGAGATTTGAATTAGATGGCAGACAGCATAGCAGAGCAAGCCATCACTAACAGAAAATATTGGAGGTATTAAAGAAGTCAATGAAGAGCTTCAGATAGCCTATCATAATAGCACCCAATTCAATTGACATGTCCAATAAATTATTACTGAAATAAAATGAGGGAAGCGGTAACGTTGTGTAGGCAAACTTTTCATCTTTAAAAATCTCATTTTACCTCTGCAATAACAGTGGATTACACATACTCATTTTTGTCTCTTAATCTGAAGATCAACAGTGACTTCAAATGTAATTAAGACACTACATGGCAGACATGTACCGGTAGAATATTTCTGTAAATGGTCCAATGCCACAACACTGAAAAAAATAAACCCCATACCGCTACCCAAAATATGGATATTATATCTTTAAAATATACTAAGTGAGATTGATATATCATGACATGGGAAATCTTATGGGCAAAGGTAGAGAAGCATTTTTCACATGAAGATCTATATGACAAATTAACTTTATAAACTATATCATACACATTTGGTCTGCACCTACATGTAGGACAGGATTATGATTTAGTCAATAGTCATTATCATTATGGATACCTGACTCTCTGCAGTGTCCTTATCTTCCCTCAACTGGTCCAAGACTGCATCACCTAGAAGAATCAACATTCAGTACATTTAAAGATTACCATGAACCCTCAAATAGCATAATAGTTGATTTATTAGCAAACTAAGACAGCAAACATTCTTAGTTATCATCATTGCATAAGGTGCAGAAGAACAATTTTTTGTAGGCCTGAGTTAAAAAGTGTTACCTGTGGGTTTACTGATGGCATCTGATCTTGCAGCCAGGTTTTTCTCCAGGCTGTGAACTTGTTCTCTGAGACGGGCCTTGTCCTTCTCTAAGGCTTGAATAGCACACTGCAGTGTCTTAACTGTGGCACTGTCTTCACGCAATACAGACAGCTGCACATGAAGAAAAACAAAGCAGGTCAATGGTGACAACACCTCTGGCTTATATGATCTGTTACGCCTGCTGAAGGAGTGATTCTGAAACGCTGTAAGGAATCAGTAGCCTAATAACAGAGTGCGTATCCAAGTCTCACCTCATTTGTTAGAGTCTCCAACTCCTGGTTCTTCTCTGATATTAAGGCACTCTTTTTATGTGTTGACTGCTGCTCCTTGTCCAACTTCTTTTTCAAAGAGCTCTCACTATTAAATGCAAAACACATGAGTAAATGGCAGACGTTTACAATCACACTGAAGAGGAGCTCCCAAGCAGGGGAAGAAAATCTGTACCATTTAATCAGAATCTTTGAACTTAGACTTAGCCCCAATTTATCTATGTATAGTGCTAATAGACCATTTGTGCCCGCCACTCCCATATTCTGAGAAATATTGTTAGTTGACAAATATTATAGTTTGACAGCTCGCACATTGATTTGCATTTGATTATCATGGTTTTTCCACATAAAATTATTGCTAATTTTTGGAGACAGAGATAAAAAAATCTCTTCCACATCCTGTTAACAAAACCTGCAGTATGCACTGGAAAAAACGAATAAACTACACAATAAACATAAATAAAATACAGTCAAACGTTTATCACTACCAAAGAAAGATGGATCTACAGCATCTAATATCAATCAACTACGTACCGCACAGTAAGTAAGACGACAAATACAGGTAGTAACAGTTCGTAAATAGACAAACAAATGAATAAACATGTAAACGAGCGGTATGGTACTAACTGCTCCGTCATTATGTGTGTTTAACTCGAACCAGATTCCAATACTCCTTTTGAAAGCCACTGACTGTCTCCATCACAAATACACAACAGCTATCAAAATACAAACGGCTTACATGTGTTTTTAAACATGCTCATACATCTAATAAAGAGTGGTTCACTATGCACCATGCCAACAATGTAACCATGTCAACACATCAGTACCATTGAACATTTTAACGTTTGTTTTATATGATTTGTACCTTTATTACAATTCATTTAATTATAATATTATTGTCATCACCTGGGCGGGTGAGCTGTGTAATTTCACTGACATTAAGCTGTGTGTGTTTAACAGCACAACCTGCATTTGTCAGTGCAGTTTTGAGCTTGGGGAAAGGGATGAAAATACCCCCTCCAACCGCTCTGGATACCTAGAATCACTGTTGCTGGTCCCCCAGCAGCAGCAACGTTTCACCATAGGGTTATTATGGTATTCCCATTCTTTTTATTAATGTTGCCAATTATCGTGTATGCGTGTTACATTGCATGTCAGGCAGCACTTGCTGGCATGGTATGGTGGGCGTTTAGGAAAATAAAGTACACAAAAAGAACTAGCGAATAGGGAGTGTTGGCATGGGAGGACATCTCTATGAGTCAGAGCACTATGGGAAAAATTACCTACTGTACATGCTAGGTGGAATGATTAATGAAAATTGGCACAAAATGGCTCCAACGAGTTGAAGTAATGTGACAGAATGTCACCCACCATTAAATAACCACAAAACAACAAAAAACGCATGCGTGTGGCATTATCTTTTGATATAAGACCAATGGATGACGATTGTCGCAAAGGAAATGTATCACCGTTATTAGGCTCTGCCTTACAATGATTATGACGTGTGATGTAACATTAAAAGTCATGGGATACCTGAAGGCATTGTTTGGTAGGCTTTGAGGGCAAAACACAACAATGTTAACACTTATAACAGCACATACATATTAGTATGATCCAGCCAGTCAGGCTGGTGAAAGAAATCATTGGTTTACAGCTATTATCCTTTTAATGGGACCACAACAGACTATTTAAAGACTTACCATTTTGATGGATCTGGAATTTAAAAGTTACTGCCACAACCAGCATCACAAAATTACTACTTGTACACTTACCTTTGTTTCAGCACCTCAAACTCTTTTTTTAGTTTTGAACACTCAGCCTCCAGCTAGAAAAAACAAACACATAGAAGTTCATTTGTTCACTCCCTGTAAATGAACATGAACAATAAATGCAAATGCAAAATGTTCTATGATGTGTAGAAAGTCAGGTAGGAAAGATATTAACCTTGCTGTTGCTGTCAAGCTCCAGAGTCAACCTGTTGTTCTCCACATGTAGAGATTCCAGGGACTGGGACTTCATGGAATTTGCCTCTTTAAGTGCTTCACTAAACACAGAAATATAACAAATAGTTCATGAATTGCTAGTGTATCTTAGATAGCCTAAGTCTGTGTACAAGCTTGTTGCATATCTCAAGCAAACCCCCACTAATGAAACTCTACAATGCCATTTGAGATGGACTACTTTCACCCCAAACTAAAAATGAATGGTATACTCACTTTTCCTGACACAGACTTGTGATCCTCTGGCCTTCAGAGCCAAGCTGTTCCTTGGATACATTGAGATGATCTTGGTACTTGGAATTCTGTTGCTTCAACATTTCCAGCTAAGTCATAAAAAATATAAACAATATTTATAAAATACATCCTATATTAAAATGGTCTAATGGGAGGGCGGGCGGGTACTCTGACAAAGCCCCCGACACTATGACTCAAAAATATCAGTTGGATTGGGGGTGCAACATAGGTGTGAGGGCCCGAACCTCTAGTATTCCCAAACGTTCACAAGAGAAGCAGTGGGACTACTCATACCTGAGAATTCATTTCCTTCTTAGAACGTTGGAGCTGCTCCACCAAAGCCTGCGCTTCAGTCTTCTCCTGCAGCAGACTGATTTTATCTTTTGTCAGTTGGTCAAGGGCCTCAGCAGTCTTCCCAGAGACCTCGGCAACCTTGACAGTGAGGGAGTAAAAATATCTTGATAAGAGGAATACATTACCATCTGGACAATAGGGATAGGTTGCGGTCAACAGCTATTATACCCATATTACGAGATCTGTAGATATTACAAGTGAAATAATTCCTATGCTAACATCAACCAAATTAAAGTACATATTGTGCAGAATTAAATTGCATGCTTTGTGTGTTAGCTATCCTATACATTGTGCCACTATATCAATTAGGATCTAAATATTGCAAAAGATCATGCCAATCTAAATTCTAAGGAGATTTGTGCACGGTTCAGGGCTCTTTCCAAAACCAGGCACTACCTGTAATTTACGTGAAGCACTATGGAATTAACTTCCCAGATCTTAAAAGGACCATACTGCCATCAGTACATGTCATTGTCTATTCACTGCTTTGTCCATTTCATACGAACAATTTTCTGTAATAGTTAGCTAGGTATCAGTAATGGACCGGATTTGAATTTCCACTTCATGTTTTGGCCTAAAACTCTTGGTCGTGCAACATTTTGATGCAACTCCCCATAAAGGCTATGCCAGTGAAGTGGCCTTTATAGTGCCACCATGAGGCCAATTTGAAAACTTGAAAAGGGGGTGGAGGTTTTTCCTTGGCCTACGAGTGTGCGCGTGTGCGTGCAGCTTCAATCAGAGATTTGCTGCTCACAGACACATACATGGACAATTGTCACAGACGCATGGACGGATGGACAGGAGCAAAAACAGTTTCCGGCCTTCAGTCGTCCGGCTTGATGGAGACAAAAATTTAGTTGAATTGCCTATCTCAAGCAAGGTTTTTATGGAAGTGGATTTTCCACACTGTACTGGCTTTCTTGCAAATAAAACAGACTATGGTATGCTTTGGAAAATGGCTATGACTTGTAGTAAATGGGCTAAACATGCCAGGCAGTATGGTCCTTTAGTCTAAAACTATAATTAAGGGGTATGTATAATGAGGTGGTCATTAATGGAAAATAAACCAGACAAAATATACAGACATTTGTAACCCTGTGGACTCAGAACGGATATTACGTAAAATTGTTAGGGAAAGTAGTTTTTTAAGTAACGTGTGTATTTGCACCGTGAATTAATCAGTAGCAACCATATATATACTTTCTACTGACATTTCATTATTTGCCGTCCCCACTTCTTTTGCTCTTTAACTTGGAATTCTGATGAGAAGCATTTCTCATTAAATTCAGTCAGAGAGCTCCAAAAGTTGGGTCAAATAAAAATAAAAATTAATTAGTTCCAAGTAGGGTTATACATCTATATTTTGTAAACGTCAATAATGAAACCTGACCTGGAACCTTAGATCACGTTATAAGTCCACAGGAAACAACAATGGCTTGGAGATAGTATACCAAAAAGCAGTTAGTGAATGGAAGATAGAAATTAGACATAAAAAAGAAAAGCAGGACAAAGTGACAAAGCAGCAAGCATGCAGTGAGAAGAAGGCAATACATCTCCAGCCATTCTAACTCTTCTAACATGTAGGTAAGTGTCAGGGATTGTTATTAGGGGAATACCTCAAGCTGCTTAGAAAGAGCATTTTTGAGTTGGGTCTCAATCTGTGTGACTTGCTGTGTGGCTTCATCTCTCTCCATTTGAAGAGCATCTCTCTCAGCTCTTAGTTTCTCCACACTGATGGAAAGTTCTTGGCTTGTCATCACATTAGCTGATGCCTGTTTTTCTATAAGGTCTTTATCTTTTTGTAGGGACTTGGCATCAACCTCCAGTTGTTTCCGTGTAGCCTGCAACTTCTCCATCTCCTTAAGAAGCCTTGAACGTTCTTCATCATTACTCTCCTGGATACTGCGGAGAGAAGAAATGTCTTGCTCCAACATGCTTTGTGTAGCTAAAAGAGCTTCCTTTTCCTTAGCAACACAGGCAATCTCTTTGCCCATGTCTTGCAGCTTAGCTGACAAGCTTTCTTTATCTCCTGCCAACTGACTGTTTTCTTGTGCTTTCTGCTTCAGTTGTGTGGCCAAGGACTCAACATTCACAATTAAACCTTTCTTTTCCTCATCAGCTGTGTTACGGCAAGAAGACACGTTGGCATTTTCTTGTGTCAGCGTTAACAACCGCTTCTGAAGGTCTTCAATCTCTTTGGTGAGACCATCATTGCTAGAGGTTACTTTGTTCCGTTCAATGGTTTCAGCCTGGAGCTTGGTCTCCAGAAGCTTCTTGGCATCTGACACTGATTCTATCTGACCCTTTAAATCCTGAATCTGCTGAAGTAAACTCTCTCTCTCTTTCTGCAAGGATTTAGCTTTTTTGTCAGCTGTTCTCTGATGTGATTGTAGTTGGTCACAATCTCTAGTGAGATTATCTACCTGTTGAACAAACTCCAAACGAACCTTTTCAGCATCAACTTTCAGTCCGTTATACTCTTCAGAGAGTTGAGCTTTTCCTTTCTCAAGATTTTCTATGTCAAACAGATGCGTCTGCAATTTCTTTTGTAGGTCTGCCTTGTCTCGTTTTAAATAACTCCTCTCTGTTTCCGCCTCATCTCTTTTAAGTTTGGTTTCCTCTAGCATTGCTAACATACTGGAGTTCTCCTGAGTAAGATCAGAAATTGCTTTGGCAGAACTGTCCAATTGGTCCTTCATATTGTGGATATTACCAACTAGACCATCTTGCTCTTGAGAAAGAACAGTTTTATCAGACATTGCCTTTGTGTATTTCTCTTCTAATTCTCCCTTCTCCTGTGTCAAATGCTCAATCTCCACCTTTTGCTGCTCTACTGATGATTCTATGGTCATCTTCTGTTTTCGTAGAGCATGTAGAGATTTTTCAGTTTCTGCATTTTGGAGACGAAGTGCTTGCTTCTCTTGCTCAAAAGATGAAGCTTCTCCTGTCATTTTTTCCTTGGATGCTGACAATTGTTCTGTTGAGACCTGAAGCTTTTCTTTTAATTCGTTTCTCTCCTTAGTCATTTCCTCCTTCTCAGAACAGACCTTTCGTTGGGATGCAAGCAAGTCCTCTTTCTCCTGCAGAAGGTGAACCCTTTCAGAATCAGTTACTTGACTGCTTGTCTTGAACTCTTCCAGCATCTTGGCCAGGCTTGCTTTTGAGGCTTGAAGCTCTTCACAATCACGGACAGACTTCTCTAAATCTTTCTTACAGATATTAAGCTGATTCTGGAGCTCTACATTGATTGCCTGGAGGCTCTCTTTGTCCAAAATGGCTGCACTGATTTTAGTAGACATTTCAGTCTTCTCTTTTGTCAGTGTTTCTGTTTCCGTCTGAAGCTGTGTATTCTTCATAGTGAGCTCCTCTTTTTCTAGGCTCAAAGATTGAAGCTTAGCCTGCAACTCTGCATTCTTAGCATCAAGAGCTTTTTTTGCGTTTCGGGCGGTGTCTCTCTCCAAAACTACATCGTCTCTCTCTGACGTCAACTTCAACCTGCTCTGACTGAGCTCTTCCTGAAGTCTGTTTCTCTCCTTAGAGATGTTTTCAAAATCTTCAACAAGTTTCTTCTTCTTCGCTTCAAGTTGCTGAATGTCCTGCTGATGCTTCAAGACCATCTCATTTTTCTCGATGTTTTCCCTTTGAAGTTCCTCAATTCGGGATTGATGTTCAATTTCTGCATACTTCAGTTTTTTTGTTTCATTCTGAGCATCCTGAAGAACGTCTTTGAGCTTCTCCAACTCCTTGCACAAAGAAATCTTCTTTTCATCCAACTGCTTGTTGTTGGTGAGCAATTCCTCGTGGTCTTTTGAAAGCTTATCTCTTATCATTAGGAGTTCTTCGTGCTTGAGGGAAAGCTCCTGGTAAGTAACCTCTAATGCAGATAACTTGACTTGTACATCTGAAACTTGCTTTTCCAGTCCAGCTTTCTGAGCTTTAACATCCTTACTTTCCTCAGACATGTGCTCAAGATCTAAAATGTGCTTTTCCAGGTTTTTGGACAACCGTTCAACATCCTGCTTGGAGGAGTCAAGTTCAGCAGAAACACACTGGGAGAGTTGGGGGAAAAAAGGGAGGGGCATATAAAAGGAAATGGTAAGATGAATCCAAACATAAACCAAGCAGATATGGGCAAAAATAATATGCAAATGGAAAGGTTAAGCTGGAAAAGCATAAAAAAACAAAACCAAAGCAGCCAAAACCACACCTGGAACCACCCTGAACTATGCAACGTAAAGTTGCATTTCACCTCACCACTGCAATAAATCTAAATTCCGTCACCAGCTTTCCTCCGTGCTGTTAAATCACCACCAGCCTATGTAAAACACTTTATCCAGTCTTAAGGATTCCAGCGAGTTCCAGCGCAGAAAGTGCGAGCGCTCAACAGACAGAATGGATTTAGTCTGATTTAAAATGTCTATCCACTAGAGGGTGCTTGTGATCACTTTTCAAAACACCAATGTGCAACATTTCTACTTTAGCATAAAATAACCTGGACAAATCTGAAGGAAATGTTAAAAATAACTTCTCAAAAACGTTCCTCAACACGAGTGTACCATATACCTGAGGTTACCCGTATTGAAAAGGTCAGTCCAACAACCATCTGTGACAAACTCCACACTATTTTTGGTGAAGAGTTTTGGTGCAACCCCACATCCTGCTTCTTAGTACAGGCCATTGTCCATGGAGGTTTGTAAACATGTCGATAAGTTCATCAAAGTGAACTTTTCAAAACAGACTTCCTTAAGCATATGGTAGTTTATACAGGTCAAATCTAGAGACTGAAATACAGAAATGACAGCATGCTGATCTGATTCAATCTAACTTGAACTAAACTGGTGCATCACCACTATAATAATGTAAATGGTTAAGGGCTCACTGGTAGGCCATGAGGGGATCACAAGTGGGCCCCTAACTATAATAATGTAAATGGTTAAGGGCTCACTGGTAGGCCATGAGGGGATCACAAGTGGGCCCCTAAATCTTTGGCACAACATTAGGCCTTTTTTTTTTTAACCCTTGAAAAATCACTGTGATACAGATTAATAGGAACTTAAATATACTACAATGGTTCCGTTGATCCAAGCCAGAACACGAACAATGTGCATGTGTTTTAACGATCGATCTATCGATTTGATAGATCGTTAAAATAAACGTGCTCTGAGAATGCACAGATTGGCTGCCGTGTGAAGTGGCCAGATGGGTGGGCCATGAACACTTTAGAGATTTTCAAGTGGACCCTGAGCCAGGAAAGGTTGGGACCTGTTGGCCTAAGGCGCTTCTTGGAGATGAACTAATCTCTTTAACAACCTACAGTATCATCTCATTATTATACCTCACTGCCTAATTGTCATCCCCAAGATTAACACACCAAAACAACCATTTCTAGGTACTCTGAAACATGGTAAACTAAAACCCCCAACTCTGTGGTTCCAGGTACTCACCTTGAATTGTTCCTTATATGATTGCAGCTCAGATACCAACTTCTCCAGCTCCTGGGTTCTTTCCTTAGAGGAGCTGAGCTCCTGCTTCAATTTGTCAGCCTGACTTCGCAGTTCCTCAACTTCCTTCACATGGAGCTCAGAAGCCTGAGAGATGGCCTTCTCCTGTGAGGCCTTCAGCTCTTTAACCACGGTCTCACCTTGTTTCACATTTGTCTCCTAGACAATATAAAAGAAAAATACAATACATAATAAGCAATAACGTACTGTAGTTGTTTGGATGGGACAGAGTTTGAAGGATACATTTCTAAGTACCCGAAGTCGCTTTACATAAGGAAAGGAAGGAACCAACTTTAATAAGAAAAAACGAAAATAATAAAGACGTAAGTGCTAGATTAAAAACAATAAAAAATAACTTTTATCGTGGCATAGGTTGGGGAAACATTCTAACTAGACCTCAACTGGGAAAGCTATCCTGAAGAGATGTGTTTTGAGTGTGGTTTTGAAGGAAGTGATGGAGAGGGTGTCTTTAACTCTTTGACTGCCAGAGTATTTTCATAAAGTACTCCCCCATTGCCAGCAATTTGTGTTTTTTTTATTTTTATATTTTGAAAATTTTCATGAAAATAATTGATCAGACTGTTTTTTAAAGACGCCGCACAAATCCGCCACCAGAGAGCAGCACATGATAGCTTGATCAGCTCCTGGTGTCTCTCTCACCCTTCTTGAGCGATTAGACAGGGAAAACCATGAAAACGGATGTGACGTCCTCCCAGATTGTTTTGATCGTCAAAATTACGTTGTGATACACGACGGCGATGACTGATCGTCACCCAGACCATAGATTATAGAAGAGAAACTGTCCGTTTGTCCTTCATACCGTGTGAAAAACCGTTTGTTTACCTATTTTGGACGAAATGACCGGGGGAAAATAATCAAAAACCGGAAACGGAACCCAGGACATGAAACCGGATGCAGATATGGGTGAAGTAAGTGGAACTCGAGAATAACATTGAATTTTAAGCAGCATAGCGCGATCAGAGATTAAACAATGAACGCAAATCCAACGCGTCAAACGCGTCAATGGCGTGGGTGGATTAAGTAGTTATTGACGCGTTTTCGAGTCAATGGCGTTTATAGAGTTAATATGGTTGGTGAGCACGTTCCAGGGGGGGGGCAGGGATACATTTACGCAGGTGGAAAGTCTCGGGGACTGTCCGTGGACTTTTGCCTTTCATGGTCAAGTGTACTCAAAGCCTACCAACCCCATTTTAAAGACAGCATTTCCCATGGACAGGTCACAAGGACCTCCTTGGCAGATGTCTGCTATAATTATGTCTGCATGGACCCTGCAGATGTCAGTTTCCCCAGGTTGAAAATAATGTGAAACAACGTGCTTACCCTGGGTTCACCCCGTGTTGAAAATGCAACTGCCTAGTATCTACTGTTACAGCGAACTGTCAACTCACCAAGTTAACAATCTTCTCTTGGAGGGTGCTTATTCGAGATTCAAAGTCATCTCTGGTCTCTTTCAGTTCCTGGTGTTTGCGGGACAGTTCCTGTTGTTGTTGCTCAGATAAGTGTGCCACCTGTTCCTTTCCTTCTGCCAGTTGGCTCTGTAACTCCTCCAGTCTCCTGTATGATTGGAGAAAGAACAAGTGTAGGGGTCCAACAGTTAATTGAACTAATCAATCAATTTAATCGATTATAAAAGTATTTTAATAAAATAATAACACATTCTATAAGCTCACAATGCGTTGTGATCCGCAAAGTTTTGAGCTTGTAGATTGGTCACTATTTTTGCACAAAAACGTATGACAAAGTATAAAATAGGGTTTAAGTGCTTAATCACATTATTGATTTAGTTGGTTATAAAAACATAAGTGTTTAACTGATGTATCCAAAATAATCTCCCAAAAATAAGAGGATAACATAATGTTATAATTCCAGCAAGAGATGAGTATTTATTACACTGATCAGTATGAAAATGAATATGAATGTATGTCTGTGTTTCTAACAACTGAGATATGCTGTACATAATCTGTTTTACATAAATTCACTTGCACAGAAGGAGACACGTTGATTTGAAAACACAAGTAGCAACTTCTCATATTCCAGTCTTTTGCATCTTTTACATTCATACATCAGCAACAAATTACTGATACATACAGTGTCTGAAACCACAGTTACCTTTCTTTCTGCACTAGGTCTTCATTCATTTTGGTGAGCTGTACAGAACTACTGCCCGATGACTTCACCATGTCTGAAATATCGCTTTCCAGCTTGGCCTTGTCCTTTGTTAGCTGATCAAGTTTCTCATCTCCAGCTTTTAGTTTCCTCTCCAAACCTAAGTAAAGATATGGCATTAAAGTTAAGGTCATCAGGTTTCTATACAGTATTATAAAAACTGCCTACCTGCTTTGGGGTGGCATGCTTACTATCATTATTTTTCTAAGTAAGGTTACTATTGTGTTTGTTTATTTGTGTTACAAATTGTTAAACGAATTATTACATAAACAATAATTAATCATTATTGCATTATTTCTGACCTGTAATTTGGCTTCTTAGATTCTCAGATTCAGTGGAAAGGGATGTGCAATGCTCTTCCTTTTTACTGAGCTTGTCAAGCAGTTCTGGAAAAAAACAAAAAACAAAGCTGTTGTTCACATCATGTCATTAACAGAATCATATATACAGCAGAACTTTAGATTATGAGGTAATACTAAAATCATGAGACCTATATCTGACTAGCATAACAAATGATCTCAATTACCTTGCATAGATTGTGCTGCTTTAGTCTGCTCTTCTGTGCTTTCAGCAAACGTTCCTTTCTATGAAAAAACGTTTAATATCAGCTTAATGTCAAATCATGAAATGCGCCATGCACTGATATTACAACAATTCGCATCAAACTAAAAGCAGGGCCTGACTTTGGAACCCATCCTTATCCCTATACAATACATGCGCCTCATATACAAAATACACATATACTAGTGATGAGCGGGTCGACCCGTAACCCGCGGGTCAACCCGCGGCGCGGGTGGGTCGAGTCAGGATTTCAGAGGAAATTATGCGGGCTACGGGTGAGCGGGTCAGCCGCTCTCACACGCAAAAAAAAAAAAAAAAAACCTATTTTGAACAACATGCTTGTTTATTCAGCCCATGACAATGTTGTGCTACTGTAGACATTTAAAGGGACTTTGGGTACTTAAAAGAGCGCTATATATATTTATATTCCCACCGTGGGTCGCGGGGCGGGTTGAGCCATAGATTTATATGGGGTCGCGGGTTGAGGCGGGTTGGGTTCCGTGGCGGGTTGGGGCGGGGCGGGTCATGAAAAAACCTGACCCGCACATCACTAACATATACACAAACATGACTATATTCACACATTTTAATTGGCTATTTGTCTTCAGTAAGCTTTTTACACCATTTGCCCCTGAAATTGTTTGCATCATTAACATTCCTCAGTTATCACATGTGATGCAGCAGCTTTTCCTCACAAAGTGATAGGTGTATGGTGGAAATACGAACCAAGTAAGTTTAATTAAAAGTATGGAACTAGGTGTATACTGAACTAGGTGCGATACTGTTATGAGATAATGCCCCCTGTAATTCTCCCAGAGGTCCCAAACAAAATTAAGAATGTTCATTTCATTCATAATCCCAAAGCAGCTACTTTTAAAGTGGAGTTTTATAGATTTACAAGCTCGAGCGAGTAAGTAAATCAGGCATTAAGGCTCACCAGGGTTCCCAGATCCTGCTGCAGATTGTCCTTGTCCTGTTGTACAGTGGTCAGTCTCTGCTGTAAGGAAATCAGCTCCTGCTGTCTGCTGTCCAGCATGGAGCTCAACTCACTGACCTACGACACAGGTCAGATGATAATAGTATGGGTACTGTGAGAATAAAATATCAGAAGCAAGCAAAAGAGAGAAACTTTGTTCATCCATTATTTTCATTGTCGCCCCAATTTAGCAGCGGTCCTTGACGGTTGGCCTGGGGAGGATGTAGACAACGCATCTCCTCCAATACACATGGAGTCACCACCACTTCTTTTAACCAGAGTTTCACCGGGAGGGCCTAACGGGCACTGGGTTTTCACAACATCTCCCCAAAACCCACTAACCGCTAACCGCTGAACAGCGCCCCCAACAAGCCAGTAGGGGTCGCTAGTGCAGTGACAAGAACACAATGCTCTGCTGGCTTCCCACCTGCAAAAACTGTCAATTATGTCGGTTGGTGCTTCCGGACAAGCCCTGGCCTCCGGAATTGAACCCGGGCCTCTGTGGTGGTGGTCGACTACTTTATCTATACACCATGCTTTTGTGTGACACTGTAGTATGATCAAGTAGGGGTCAATTTACAAAAAAACTCAAAATATGGAGATGAAGTTTCTGCCCGACAGCGACAATATATAGCTCAAATCTAAAATAACAGAGATGCTTTACAGGCTTTAATGGGTTAAAACAACAACATGAACATGACACTGCAGCAGCAAACAGCAAAGGAGGCAAAGGAACCCACCTTGACACCCTGTGAGTTTGCCAGGGTTTGGGCCTCCTCAAACTGGGTCTTCAAGGTGTGGAGTTCCTGGTTACCTTCAGCCTCCTTGGAGCGCATTGTCTCAATTGCTGCCATCTGTTCTTTGGTTTCTCTCATCTTGTCCTGCGCCTCTTGGGCCTCTTTCTCCTCCAGCTCCTTTATCTTTTGTTCAGCAGCATGCAGTTTACCCAGCACATCCTCCATCTCAACAAGATGTTGTTCCTCAGCAGTATCGATGCTGGACCGCACAGACTCCTCCAGTCGCTCCTTCTCTTCGGTTAACAGCAGCAGCTTTGCTTTCAGAGCCTCCATCTCCTGAGCCCAGGCTCTAGTATCAGCCTCATGTTTGCATCCAGCATTTTCTAAAGCTAAAGTGTGTTCCACCTTCATCCTCTCTATGGCGCTCTTGGTCTCCACAAGCTCTGCTGTCTGGTCACCAGCCCCTTTGCTGAAGGACAACTGTAACTCTTCCATGGTTTGCTGGTGAGAGGCAACGTTTGACTCAAGCTTGCTACGCCATAGTTCAATGACGTCTGCACTCTCCTTCTCTGCCTGACTCAGGCGCATCTGTAGCTGCTCATTGTCACCAGACAGCTTAACGAAAGAGGTCTGAAGCTGGGCGAGCGCCTCACTGTGGGTCTTTTCTTGAGATTCCAGCTTCTCCTTGTATTTCACCTGTTCCTCTTGCTGCTTGGTTTCCTGGGAGGCCAGCTGAGCCCTCTGTGAGCTTATCTCTTCTAGGAGAGGTGAAAGAGTAGAGTCTGAACCCTCAGAGCCCTGCTGGGACTCTAGTCGTAACCGCAGATCAGCTACCTCTCTGGTTCGCAGCAACTGGTCCTTCTCCAACTCCATGATACGGGATCTTTCTGAAACAGTGGCCACCTGCAGGGTGGATAAATCATCACCAATGACACAAAGGACAATCTCACACATGGGAGGTGCGTACGTAAAAAAAAGAACAAAATGATTCCTTAAAGGTAGAGTAAGTGATATTTTTTGGCTAAAACAAAGTTTTGTTAAAAGGTTAAAGCACATCCTGATAGTAATCATTGCTATAGAGTGTTTGTTCAGTAACAGGAGTCTCCCCATCTCTTCAGCTCTTTAATAAACAACCAATCAGGGGAGAGTACCCATTTCAGCTTAATTTTTAAGTGTTCCAGTTCCACTTTTGCATGCTCATTTCTTGGTGTCATCACTTCCAATTTCACTTATTTAATCTGTATCCTGACTAAGTTCTCTATCCTGATTGGATACAATTGGTATCACAACCTGAAAATGCATTTTCTGTTTAATAAAGAGCTGGAGAGACATGAAAACTCCTGTTACTGAACAAACACTCTATAGCAATGAGTACTATCAGAATATAGAGCTATTTAACACTTATCTTGACCAAAGAAAATCACTTACCGAACCTTTTAATAAAGCTTAATAAAAGCCATAAATGGGCATTTTCAGATTATCCATAATAGAAATCATTCAATATCAGACACCAACAATTCATAGGTCAATAAAGAAAAGCAGTAAAACTTGGCCCAACCAATAACAGCTCTGATTCAATTCACTTGTTGAGTTTACAAGGCGGACACATGCTTACTTTTGATAGCAACACAACATTATACTGACCTCTTCTGGGTATAGAGGGTACGGTCAAAACTATAAATTGACAATTATTTCCACCACTGATATAAAAAGTCATGGTTCACGTTATAACTTGGAATATTATTTTAATTATTATCACTGACGCTGGTATTTAGAAGATATCAGTGCTAAACATGTGGATAACTGGTGTTTCTATTTTCAGTCAAGTGTATGGCATAAGGTATTGGGATTTAATTTGAATATAAGAACATTTTAGTGTCATTTCTGATATATACAGGAACATTAACATTTTGTTCAGCTAGTTTAAATCAATATCAAAATGTGTAACTATGACTTTCAACCTCATCTGTATAACTAAGAGATTTAGAATTGTATAACTATGGATACCCCTTTGTGGCTGTGATACACCAGGTGAACACAAAGCAGCACAGTCCAGGAAGAGGAACATGTTAAAGACTTGCAAGAGGTGGGGAATTGGACCCGCCAAAAAGCAAAGACAAGCGGGAGGGTACAGGGAAGGAGAACAAAGGATAGTCAGGAAACAAGTAGTTGGGCAGAGGTTCATCTGATGAAACGGAGATACAGTACAATTTACCAGTAAAGCCAGGATGAGATCCTTCAGCAACATGGAAAAACAGGTATGAAAAATGTGACTCAGTCAATAGATGTAGATCTAAGTCTTTCAAGTTATTAAAGAAATAACTATTGTATAATTAAGTCAGAGTTTGTGAAGAAAATACCTAGTGAAAATTTGTGTGGTAGTGCAAATTAAAAGTGTCAAAGGAGTAAAATATAATAAACCAAAGGTCAATCCTTTTCTTCTATTATGTGACGTTTTTTTATTATTACATTTAGTCTTGTTTTGTTATAAACCCTACAGATGGATTTGGGCGTTAACCACAAGCCCACATGAGGCCCTGACACTCCTCAGCAACACTTGTGTTCCCTTTGTCCATTTTTCTGCCATTGTCCCCGTCCCCCCATTCCTCTTTCCAAGAAAGCAGCAAGCGGCAGAGCGGAAGCCATTACCCTAGTGTCTTCTAACTCTCTTTGGAGTTTCTCAGCTTTGGTCTTTTCAAAGAGCAGGCTCTGTTCAAGCTCCTTAATGTGGGCATGCTCCAGTTTGGTCTGCGTCTGTTAGTAGACAAGGGGAGAGGAAGAGAACACACCAGTGCCACCATCACATGCCAGCCCAATGCAGACAGAAAGGCCAGGGGGATAGAGTGGAGTGATTAGAATGTTGGTGTCTGTTTGTAGGATGGGGAGAGGAGGGGAGAGACAAGCAATGTTGAAGGGAGGTGATGTGAGGGTGAAAAGGTACCCCATGCAGAACATTCAGGTGGGGCCCTGAACAAATGGTACACAGGGATTATTCCAAGGAGTGGATGGATGGAACGTTACATACAGTAACAAGCGGTTGTGTTATGGATATGCGTATGGGATGCATTTTACAAGTAATCATGCAACATTATTAGACCTGGTGAAGAAAGCAAAGAGTTCACTGTTATGATTTACACATATTTTGAGAGTGATAAATTAGAGGAAAAAAAACTGACTTCACCATGAAGGCCTACATTGAGAGAAAGCAGAAGTGGTTATGTTCCCCATGCACTATTTTACTTAAATTTCCAACATGACTACGCATTCTTTTTGACATAAGTGAGGAATTTACATGCTTGTGTTCATATTAACCTAAAAAGCTTGTCAGGGCATCATAACCAACCTTGCTTTCTCTCTTATGTGATCAGGCCAATTTAAGTAGAAGGTCCATTGATCCTTTTTAAACAACATTGACACAAAGTGTAACACTTAAGAGTATGGGGCTATGGGATTTGTTTTTCGTATTACTTGATTTTTTATATTCTCTCTACTCTTATCTGTAGGCTACCTATCCTGTTGCTATTATTGCTGATACAACATTTCCCCACAGGGATCAATGTATCTATCCATCAATCTATCTGGGTTCCCTGTTCACGCCCTAAAAATGTATGGTGAAAAGGTATTCTTAATTGCATTTCAAGGATACTATTTAATTATCGATTTAGTGCCCCTAGTCTTACATGTTACAAAGTATAGTACATTCACTTTTAGTTTCATCACAAGAGGGGAATACCACTGAGTTTCAGCTTTATATGGGACATTCTGTGCCCATGGCCAGTTCAGAAAAACATCTACTATCATCTTACTGAAGGACCAATAGCACTACAATAACATAACACTTAAGAATATTGGAGGTACAGTGAAAGACACCCATAAAATGTGTCCCCCATACTGTGTCTATGGGTGCAGCTTCAGGCTGGAGTTCAATATGTAATGACAAATTAAGAGTTCTAGCTCTTAGATGTTTTTGCTTTGGGTGTGAACTATTGACTAATGATGCATGCAGTGACCTTTCCCCAAAAAAAAAAGAAGTGCATGAATTCTTAAATTGAGTGCCATTCCCCTTTACTTGCATTTGGGGAGTTTGAATTGTGGCTAGTGACTAGGCAGTGAAATGGCAGGGGAGCATCTCCAGTGGTTCCATGCTAAGCACTGGGCCAACATGAAGGACAAGAGGAGGGGGGGATAAATCACATCAATGAATACAGAGGCACTTGGGGTTATAACACAACATTAGTACACCTTCAGCAGCTTGAAATCCACATAAAACAATAAGCAAGTAGACCACACTAAGTAGTGGCTTGGTCTCTTTCTTGTTTCCATTTTTTATTTTTATTTAATTTATGCATTTTAAGCTGCATGCATGTATTTAATACACGTGTAGACATTGGTAAGTATAAAACGGTTTGTTAGTATAGAAAGGAAGATAAAGGGGTATTCTAACCCTGTTGTATTCATTTCTAAAGATTTATTTTGAGGAGAGACGCCTTCAAGGATGATCACCTGACCGGTGTTGCACTGTGGAATAATAACATAAATCTTTTGATCAGAATCAATACAGATATGAGTCCAATTGTCCGTCTCGCAAACTTAAGATAGGGACATGAATCATCTGTGACATTTATCAAAGCGAAGGCTGTGTTACAACAGCAGCTGCAGTGAAATAACTGTCCATAAAAGCTATGACCTGTCTTGATGTCAGCGCCCAAACAGAAACAGTTTTCAGATGCTGGAGAACATGAGAGGTTTTGCGACCTCATGAATATATGAAGGACACCAGCTGTGGATATTAAGTTTTGTCACAGCAGAGCTCTGCAAGGAATGATGGTATTGATGACATCGTCATCAATACCATTCTTTCAATACCATGGAGAGAATGAGGTTTCAGACGTCATTTATGGAGGAGGAATGCAGAATTCATTCATCCATGCAAACAAGTTGACTGAGACTGGTTATCTATTGCCAACAGGAACTGCAGATAATGTAAATGCTCAGTCATTGCCATAATTAACTGGCTCTGACAAGAATGGCAGTCAATTGCATGTGGTTGCTATCTAAAAATCACAATTAACAGCAGCCAAGTAGCCAACTGCAGAGAGACATTAACTAAGATTTATCTTAATTTGTCAATTAAGTCTGTATTAAATGCATCTTCTAAATCACTCATGTCAAGGGTAAAGAAGCAGTCCTGAGATTCATTGCTGTTTTTCACAAATGTGTTACTGCCTGATGTGTACTTACCTCCAGATCTCCTTTGGTTATGCAAGCTTCTTCCACACGGAATTGGAGGTCCTCCACCTTCCTGTTAAAGATCAACAAATCCCTTATGTAATTTGAACACATTGGAAGAAACTGAGAATTTCTAAAATGCAATAATAAATAGGGCATTCGGCTGAGCTGATCCAAGTAAGGGTTTCAGCAAGGCATTTTATTGGCTGGCCCTGACCGGTAAGATTTCTCTGGCCAAATGTTACATTAATCAACCATAATGTAATACACTTAAGCGTGTTTGCAGATACATGCGTGTGCAGTGCACCACCCAACTGATCGCTGTACCTCCTTATTGTAGTGCAGCGATTCGTGACACTTTTTTACAGATGCACTGTAAATGTTCCTGTGTTATCCATAGTTTCCTACAGCATACAGTATCTACTCCATCATGCAAGGGTGTTACTTGCCAAAAAGAACAGATAGTCAGGACGGGCGAGAGATCTTCTCTTGGTATGCAACACCGTCGAACTACAGTAGGGCTATAGGCTGAGCAGTGGGCATGTTTGGGGCTTTGCGTTTCTTTAAACCTTAATACGTACAGTAGTACCCTAAATACAGTGACTTGCATTTTAGTTTGCTTTGTTACCGTTTAATGATGTCACCAAGTGCTTCCACCACATTACTCCACCACACTCCATGTGATTGACAGTCCCTGTAACCTACTTGTATAACATCTACGACTATGCGAGACCTGCATGTTATCCTGACATGCCCCTGTTTTATTATTGCCATTTGGGTCTGTACCGGTTTATACCAATCTCCGTGAAAATGTGCACGCACACTTTTTTTAATGCCGATCGATGTCTTGATCGAGACAAAAAAAGTAATTCTTCCTCTTCCTGACTTGATGTACCTCTGGGAAACCTTACCTCCGCTCCTCCTCCAGCTGATTCAGCAGCTCCACTTTGTCTTTGTCTGCAGCCTCCACCAAGGCACGTAGCTGATCCATCTTGCCCTCCATCTTAGGCATGAAAATAATCAATATGAATATAGGGAAAAATGCATGCACACACGCTCACACACAAAATGTTGCCTTTACAGTTCATAGTAGTCAAGCCTTAATTGATGGAGGATGTTCATCACACACACGCACATTGTAGACTTTCCAGTTCATAGTAGTTAAGCCTTAACACATCCACTGCCAAGGGCTAATCTCATAATGTACTCACCAGTGCCAAGGTGTTTTTGTTGTTTTTTTGTTTTTTTCATGTCGCCATAGATCTTGTTAAAATCCTTAAGATTGAGCGCTACACAGTCTGTTTACATCCGCGAGATCTCCCTGTATCTCCCAGTGAAAACCACGTGTCAAACGGGGCATCCATGTTTGAGTTAGAGCGGATTACGTTAAACAGTGAAATGCGAGGAGAAAAAACTACAGGAAGAGAATTGAGTTTCAGTTTCGTCTGTAGAATGGGAGCGGGCGTGATCGTGAAAACCGGATCCCAAATAATTCTATTTCCTGTCATCAAACCGGAAACGGAAGTGGATCAAAAAAATTCCGAAAGTGCACCCGGACCGCGCATGCGCGAAAAGACCGCAGCCCGTAGGGCTACGGTCTCGGCGCTTAACAGTTGGATTTAACGGCCCGTAGGACTACGGTCTTGGCAGTTAATGTGTTAAGAGATGGAGGATGTTTATACATATAGTGGTAGTCAATTAGCTGTAGACTGCAGGCATTGTGAGTTGGTGCTGACCTGCTCTTGGTCGTCCCTCATTATGTTCAGTTCTTCCTCCACCTCCCCAACATGGCTGGTGGCCTTAGCAACCTCAGCCCTCTCCATGTCCCGCTCACCCATCAGCTGTTCAATGTGCTGTTGCTTCTCCTTCAGTGCCTCCTGCAGGGCCGTGGTACCAGATATCTTACGATTGTACCGCGATGACGTCTCTGTGAGCTGCGTAGGGACAGAAGAGAAGCATGTTCAAGTTGGTGAAATGGAGGAGCGTAAAAAGATGCCTTTCAGCCTCCTTCCACTGCCCCTCCACTGAGTTTATATGCCGGCAGGCCTACTGAACTCATATTCACATAGTTTTGCTGCTGCTGTGTGTGCACGTCTCACCAGGCCAGTGCGGCTGGGCTTGGCGCTGACAGAAGATGCCACAGAGCTCATGGTGCTGATGGAAGAGGCGCTGGGACTGCGCTTCAGGCCTGATGGAGTGGTGGTCACTACCTTTCGAACGGTCGTCTTGGCTTTGGCTGGTGTGGTGGAAGGGAAGCCAATGCGTGACACCTTGTGTACTGGCGCAAAGAGGCCATACTTGGGCTGGCACTGAAAATATCTGAGATGTGATTGGCAACAATTAGACTAATGGGTTTCATAATATTCGTGTAGCTCAGCGCTACTCAACCCGCGGCCCGCACAGGATAAAAATATACATTTCCGTTCAAATATATGGGTTGCTTCATTTTTTTCCAAAAACAAACAGACAGACATACAGGTGCGTCAATTGTTACAGGTATAATGCATAGTTTTCTATGCCTTTCGTGTTTTGGGGGGGGGTTTGACCCCCAATTCTTTTTCGGCCGCGCAGCTTTGCCGCGCGCCCAGGATAGGTGTCCCTTATTTCAATCTCTGGGAGTTGGCAACCCTAACCTTGCCATACCTTAGCTTTTGCTGTGACTGATGCCACTGGACATACACACAAAATAAACAGGTACAGTGAAAAGAATATGATATCAAAATGTACATTTTCTTATAACAATAACAATGTGTAGTGTGTGTTACAAAATCGAAAAATCCAAAATAGGACCGACATTTTTAGCTTGCGGCCCCTTGGACTTTTGGTATTTTGCTGAGTGGCCCCTGAGCCATCTTAAAGGAGACGACGCTGGTTGCTTGTTTCTCTCACAGAACCTGGCGTCTGTGGAAGAAACAAACAACCAGCGTCGTCTAGTTCTGCACGAACGATAGCTCGTGCGCGACTTTCAGTGCATGTTTGAGTATCATGAGACTCCACGATGAGCAGTAGTAGAGAAAAAATCACACCCTGTGTGAAGTGGGCGGTGTCTTGCTAGCGACCCCAGCAGTCCCCAGCAGTCCCCCAGCAGTCCCCCTCCGAATGGAGGGGGACTGAATGGAGTCAACCAATCATGTACAAAAGATAAATACATTTATTGAAACACTCTTTATGATGGACGAAACCATAACTTGAAAAAAACAAATTTTTGGTTTTTTTCAAGTTATGGTTGCTTATATAGGGCTATGCACATGTGTCATGTGACACTGGCCAATCACAGTCCTGAATAGACTGTGATTGGCCAATCACAGCGCAGGATAATTGTACAAATTTCCTGGGCCCAGATCACAGCCCAGGAAAATGTACATTTTTCCAAATCTCACTTATAGGGGCGGTTTCACCGCCCAAAAACTAACTTTGCATCGTTTATAATAGACGATTTTCACTCTTACACGGGCTCCCATTATGCCACGGAGGGGGTCGCCAGTCTGCACTACAGGGGACTCTGGAATAACTCAACGTCCATTTCAATGATGGTGAGTGATTAGCGACACATCAAAGATAACACTTAAAATGTCCGGATCTCTCCTTTAAGTTGAGCAGCCCTGCTGGTTAATCAAAAGTGCTTTTCTTTCTAGAGAGGCTTGTTTACCTTGTGCCTGCCACTGCCCCGTCATTCTTTCCTAAGGGTTCATCCAATTCCACACCGCACCACTCGCCTTTGGCAAAATCTGTTTCCCCAAGGAAACGTACCACTCCAGCTTTTGTACCACCAACCTGGAAAAGAAATGCAAAACATTTAATCCACACACAAGATCGGACAGGATTCGAGACCTTGGGTGAGATAATACCATCACCATAGTAAAAAATATATATAAAAGAAAAAACTAATTGGGTGCGTGCCTTGCAAACACATAAATGAAACTGCTAAAATATGAGCATGTGATTACTTCATATTCAACTACACAGATGTATGGTCTGATTGTGACTCAATTGATCTAATTCTTTTTGTGAGGGTATTTCCTCTCCAGCCTAGTGTGTGAGTTACAGACTTCCTCTTTTCATATTGTGCTATACAGCCTCCTGTGGAGGAAGGGAGAGAAAAAAGGATTCGGTCAAGAGGAAGGAAGGTACTTATAAAGGACAGCATATGGCTGTGAATAGGACAACACAGACACGGATTAACTACACTAAATACAACGTCAGTGCTACTATTTCCACTGGCTAGTGAGGTGATAGGAGGGTGAAGCCAGGTGGGCTGAAGTGAAGAGGTCATATTGCACACATACATTCCTCAGAGATTACCATGGAGAAAGGGGAGGAGAATGCCAGTGAGTCCTGTGACTCCTGACCAATAACCCGCCTGTGTTATTGTGATTATGACACCTAAAAGGGCAAGAGGTAGATTTCTAGCCACCCACCTTCCTTCTCTGGGATAATATCGTAAACAAGGACATAAAATCAATAATATTAATAATAAATGACTGACTCCAAATATGGCCCTTAAATACAATGTTCTTGACTTTTATTTTTATTCCGTTTTCCTACTGGAAGTGTTTGCAAAAATGTGTTTTTAAAATATTGGAAATTCTGATATATATAACGGAATATTGTATAAACTTTACCAAAACACGGTCACCCATCTTGAGCTCCCTCTCTCCTTTCTTGACGGATCCAGTCTCTGAGAGGTTGGAGATAGATTCACTGTTTGCACGTGCCAAGTTGGAAGCTGTTATAGTAGCAGATGTGGCTTTTTTGGGTGTGGTTGAGGGAAGCGCTGATTTTGTAGAAGGCGTATGGGAGGCCACACTACCAACTGAAGGTGTGGGTGAAGCGGCGCGGGATGGCGGAGCCGTTTCAGTTCCGTTGGCATCTCCTTCTGTGCGAGACAACTTAGACGGACGGGTGAATATCCCCCGCAAGGCCTCACACTGGAAGTAGCGGACCCCAGCTACTGACCCATCATTCTTCCCGATGGCCTCATCCAGAACAATACCTGCCCATTGTCCTGGAGCAAACTGTGTCTCCCCAAGGAATTGCACGACGCCTGGTTTGTTCCCATTAACCCACACACGCTCGCCAACCTCAAAGGTTTCCTCAGAATCCTGTGGCTCTTCACTGACACTTGCAGCTGTTTTGTCAGCCACAGTTGCTTTGGGTCCAGCTATAAAGGAAAAGAGTGATAGGGTGAAATAGCATGATATTCTAAGTCTTCTTAAGTTATCGTAACTGCTTGAGAAACCGTGAGCCCCTTATTGCAAATCAAAGCAGATTGTATAGGATCAGAGGAGAACTATTGTGGCACTGTCTGGGTCAGAGGTTAGTGTCTTGTAGCTCATATTTGAAAAACATTCCAAACTTCTTCCAGTAGCAGCAACCACTGCTAGGAGGAGATGTCTGGTAATGGATGGTGATGGAGAAGTCTTACCTGTGCTTGGGGCAGCCTTAGTGGCTGCTGTCCCTGTCGTCCTGGCTATCTTGCTGGGCATTTTAATCCCACTGGGTTTGGCTGCCATGATTCCTCTTGTTAGTGGTGGAATCCAGAAGGCTTGTGTCTGTCAGTGGGCACAAACTGTCCGCAGACCATCAACACGGCTTGGCTCAGCTCTGTGATACCAAAGCTGTCCCCTCCGCAACAAAACAACAAGCCCAAAGTAAATAAAAAGAAAGAAAAAAAAAAGGAAAGGGGAGAAGGGAGTAAAAAGGATGTTGCTGAGAACGAACCTGTTGAAAGAAGTTTGTACAAGTGAGTGCAGTAAAGTTTAACTGCACTTATACCTCACTGAAACACCTTTTTTTTAAGCAATTGACATACCATTAATTAAGCTATGCAGTCACATTACGACCTGACCAATCTATTGGTGGAACAGTATAGACCTCCGAAGTCTGACGTCATTTACACATCCTTTGTTTGTCTACCTGGTTTGCAGTTTTCCACCCCCATTCTGAATCCCATAGACGTCTTTAATATCGCGTCAAATAAGAACTGTGTTCCAAAAATAAACAAATGACCCCGGCGGTTTGACTCTTATGGATATGAAGCATCAACTGACGGTGAGAAAACGATAATGTTACTTCCGCCGAATTAGTTACATTTTCGCCAGAAACAGACTGTATCACATATAAGTGACTGACTATCATAAACGATATAGAACCTCCTCCCTGACAATATCGCCGGGACAGTTTGTAAAATTTTGGACCACAATTCTTATATGAGACGATTCTAAGATGACCCAATGTTATTCTCCATAGAGAAATTACTTCCGCAAACCCTTTTATTAGCCAATATTGGCCGTTAAAGGGTATGTTAACCATAGGCATGAGAAGTGCACAATGAGATTTGATACAAGCACTTATGATCATCAGTAATATTTTGATGTTAGAAATTGGAGATTAAAAATCCACAAAATACATGATTGTCAACAGGTGTACAGGATTTATTTTTCTTCTTTCTCAATAGTACTATTGGACTTTTATAAACGTTCACCAAATTCATCAGATATAAAGTCAGGCTGCCTAAAGAATACCACCTTTGGTTTACCACATGCTTACTTACAAGTTATAGCAGTTCAAATGCCATTCGTAGTAGCAATGACAGCCTTACTCAAAAGCTTCCGTTTATGAGTCAACTAATAGCTAGCCTAAATGGAAAGTATACATGTGACTTTACTGCACATCATCACCCAGTGACATGGTGTGGTGTAGCGTCAGTGAAGGGGCGTTCTGGTTTTGTTATGACAACAAGCTCTGCGGCACAGGACAATTAGGCAAGACCTAAAAATAATGGCTGGCACAACCCAGTCAACAAGCAGTCTCCATGATATCCTACCACCTTCATAGACATTTGTCATGCCATCAGGCCCATGATTTTGACCTTACCATGACATAAAAAAACACTTCCACAACAGCAGCTCATAATCCATCATTCTGGGCTGTCAAATGGACTGACCGGTGGTGGCTGCCTCCTTCCATAATCCCTAAAAAGAGATTACTGCAGGACCACCACAACCAGATTACTAGTTTTACCTATATAAGTGGAGCTGATAGCTGTATGCGCTGCAAAGCATGGTCTCACTGTTGTTGCCTTTAAATATCCTTTCATGCCTTATGTAAAGCACTCTGATTTGCTTTCCTTTTATATTAAAATTGGCTTGTGGGCATCACAAATGTAACATCCAGATTTGATTGGCTAAATCTGGTTACAAACGTGTTACAAACGTAACATCCGGATTGGACTGGCCATGCTCTGATCAGCTCTACTAGATTATTAGGTCGCAAAATGGGCTGAAAATCTAGATGTCAAGGCCCCGTAGTGGCCGGAACATCTATAGCCTTGCTAGCAGTCTGGTAATGATTAAATGGCCTTGACATAATCCAACAAAATGTCTGGATGCCCTGGAAATTACTTCAATGATTTAATCCAATAGCAAACATCACCAATGAGCCTTACATTTCAGGAAATCATAATGTACACTATTTTCAAACATAGACCTGTACTATCTGGAGCATGTTTCAATAGTGGCTTGTATCAGAGAACTAATAACAGTAAAATTATATTAATTTAAACTCAGACCACTCAAAATTGCAGCCAGGACTTTGCAAAAACTTCAATTATTGTGTCTTACCATTATTGTGTCTTACCATGAGCAGGGTTTACATAAGTAGTATTATGGTAGTTGTATATGAAAGGGCAATTAGCACTTTCTCTTTCAGCACTGACTGTTGAGGCTGTTTTAACAAAGTCCATTAAGAAAAATTACTAACAGGGCTGCAAATCCATTTAGCTTTAGAGCTTGTTTAACAACATCACAGACTCACAGGAACATAGCTTTGTTCCATTCCTATTAGCTGGGTTAACCAAAACAACCAAGAAGACACAGCCTCTTACTCATAGTCATAAACACACCAAGATATTTCTCAGTTCAGAATGAAGGGTGGTCATCAGCTAGCACTGACCTACTTTGTATCCAGTGTTCCAGTTTTCCCCTGCTGTGCCTTTGAATGATACCGTTTGGTGCCCTCAGGTCAAGAGGACATTAAGTGCAAGCCCTTGAAAGAAAGCATTCAAACGATTGATGCTTTTGTGGTACAAAAAAGGATACAAGAAATGGAAGCCGACTGACTTGCTTCCAAAAACAACTTAATTCTGCTCTGAACAAAAGCTTAATTGGTAGAAATAAATGAATTAATATGCAAAACCACCAAACCTTTAAGACACTATGGATATATCATGGGCAAGATCAAGAGAATGTTTCAGCTCCCATTTGAGAGCTGGTGTAGTCAGCTGAAAAAGATCCACTTATGCTGCAGACGTCTCTCATTGGAGTAATGGTAATCTTTTGCTGCTGACTCCTACTCTAATCTGTAGCTAGGAAAAAAGCCAAGGACCATGCTCTGTCAATGTTTGAACTCAAATGAATGAATTCATTGTGTAATGTGTATTACAAGGACTTGTGTATTACAAACCCACAACCTCCTCACACTATGCTCAACTAGGCTACATTTGCTTAGGCAATACCAAATCTCTTGTAGTTCAGATTCATTTATGTATTATTTAACAAAATGGTTAAGGGCAGATTTAGTGTACTTCTAATCGACTTCCAAGTGACAGAAGCGTATGAACCCAGCTTCAATGCAATGCACAACCTTGCCCTCACTAGAGGAATAAAAACAAACAAACTTGTTAATTATATCAATGAAAATGAAAATCAATCAACACAGCTGATGCCAACCAAAATGTAAATTGTAGTTAGTGCATCCTGTAGAACATTCCACATTTAGCAGAAGCATGTTTTGCTGACACAAGTAGTGCAAAAACAATACACAGACAAGCCAAACTTGCACATTTTTACTAGTAGGAACTCTCTGAAAATTCAATGTTAATATCCATGTATCTCTTAACATATAGGGAGTGCCTTTACTGGTTACACCAGTAACCTAAAGAAATATTGTGGCACTGTCCATATTGTACACAAGAAGCCAGAGGGCATATTTATGAGATTCTAAGACTTGGTATAAAGACTTCATTGCTAGTTTATAGTGAGTAACAAGAGAAAGAAAGCATGCAAAGGTTGCTGCGGTCTCCATGCACTCAGAAAAGTATATTTTCGGATTCTTCTCGCATGGCCATAACTGAGTAAGCAGAAGGCCACACAACATACTCTAATACTTCCTTTTGAGGAAACATCTGCTGGGATGTGTTTTATGACGCCCACACTCTGCACTGGCAGAGTGTGAAAGCATGAACAAAGCATAGAGAAACATTTGTGCTACTTTTAGGCTTCTGTTGTTAATAAGTAAACAACACTCAGAATTAAACTTAAACTTATTAGATTTATCAAATCATTAAAATTAGACGACTGTGTATTAGCTCTGCATTCTCCACAGGCCTGAATGAAACTAGGGTTGGGATCCTTTAGGATTGTAACGATTTCGGTTGCTTAACGGTTCCATTTAACGATTCCTATAGGGGTTCCAAATGGACCCTTACAGGTCTGTAACTCTGAGAGTGTACAAATGGAACGCATTTGGTTCAATTTGTACAGTCTCAGAGTTATGGTGGTCCTTATATTGAAAAGTTTGAGAACGACTGGTATTGTAATTGTATAGCCGATGTGAAGTCCTCATACCGGCTTTGACAGTGTGATAAAAAAAAAAAGTTCCGGAAACCAAAAGTGATGGAACCAAATACCGATTCCGGTTCCTCAATGTTGGATCCGGTTCCTCCGGTGCCGGATCCCAACCCTAAACTAAACTCCAAAATACTGTAGCATAGAGAAAACAAGCACATGGATGCCATTGTCTTAGGTTAAGCTAAGAAGACTAACATCACAAACACTACAGGTCAATTTAAGTTCACAAATCGTAAAAAATAAAAAAGGAAAGAAAACGTTGGGTCAGGTCAAACAACTTAAAAGGATTTCTTGTAGAATAATGTCTTCTGTGCAGAGCAGTCTAGTATAGCCTCAGCAGGATTGATAGCTTCAAAGCCCTGATATTCAATTCAAACAAATTAAAGGGGCCGGGGTTTTCACTTAAAACACTTCTGGGGTTATTTTAATCGTGTGGCCCCAGAGGTTGCTTGATTCAATATTTAGATATTTGATATTCATTTTATCAGACACGCCCACCTCCCTCCTACCCATTGAACTTCAAACTCCATTTGAACTGGGTTAAGACTGAAAACACACGTTCCTGGTTTTGGTGACTGATATTGTCCTTCTAATGCGTGAGGGGGGCCGTGTTTTTTTCAATGAAATTTAGCTTTTTCTGTCATTTGATCTTCTCATAATTAAAAAAATATAAAATAATAAAACTAATAATTGAAAAACACACACCCCCTCACGCATTAGAAGGTCAATATCAGTCACCAGAACTAGGGACGTGTGTTTTCAATGAGTCTAACATGGTTAAAATGTAGTTTGAAGTTCAATGGGTAATGGGTAATGGGGGGGGGGGGGTCTGATTAAATGAATATCAAGTAGAAGTATCTAAATAATGAATGAAGCAACTTAAAAACTGTCTGCGGTGCACACAAAAGCCAGAGTAGACGTTAAAATGACCCCAGAAGTTTTAAACTGAAATAACCTTTTAAGTAATAATTGGGCTGTCTTGGGGAGTCAAGAAGAACATGTAGTCTTGGCTTTGAGTCCTGCTTGTGATCTCTGTTGCATATCATCCCTGTCACTGTCCCACTCATGCTAATAAAAGCATTTAAAATAAGAGCTATGAAAATAATGACATATGGGAACAGTGAAATTAGTTGGTGAATCACATTTTGAGAGCACTAAATCACAGAATAACATGATGTCACAAGGTCACACCTTGACTGCTGTTGACTCCCCAAAACTGTCTTTAAAATCCACTGTTGTCTACCAACACAGTCCCAAACCAAACATCTTGTATTGTGATTAAGATCCAAGGTATTGAATATGATATCGATCCACAAATGAAACGCAAATGACCAGTCTACTCGCTCGATTTACCAAACTACCAGGGACACACACACAGCACACACACTCACTACAGACTACTTGATGAGGTGGCACGTCTGGGTTTAGAAAAGTACATCCGGAGGTTAAATCATCTTCAAACCATATTTACTCATAATAGTACAACTTAAAAAGGCAAACGTTGTATTGTTTTCCGATCATTTGCATTGCCAAATCACTTTCACATACGAGTAAACCACCAAACTACCTGCAACCAGTGACCAGGTACTTAGTAAATTCCACAAGTCCAACTCCGCAGTGTCACGGGGACACTGAGCTCTGTGCCTCAAGTTGCCATGCCCAAATGTAGAGGATATAATGCCGCTAAACATAACCCGCTGTGTGGGTTTGTTCCATAATAACACACCAACGTCATCTCGGTCGTGCTAAAACGGACCCCGTCTGAGTCATTTACGATTTAGATGCAATTAGTAGCTAACTAACGTTAGCGCCGAGGCCCAGGCTAGCTAGGAGGGCTGGCTTGGCTTGGCTAGCTGCTGTTCAACTGAACTGTCAACTTTTACCTGGCATTTGGTATTTTTGCCGTTGATCCACATAAACGGGCAAACAAGTGCAATCGAGGCAGATGAGCTCAACGCGAGCTTTTACTTACCCCGATATATCTTCGATATGAATCGCGTATTTATGAAGAAAACTATATTTAGCCAACAAGCTAAAGTGTTTAAGCAGCAGCACGACTACTGCTTACAAGGAGAATGAGGCTGAGACAGAGGCAGCAGGCAGCCACAGCCCAGCAGCTCCGCCGATGAGCCGTCTGTGGTCCGACCCGACGCACAAGGTATCTTTGTTTCCCTTGAAACAAGTGCAAGGCAGCTGCCTGGCTGACACCTATAAATGCTCTCCTAGATGTGTGGGGGGTCACATGATTGTTTCTCTATTTTAGGGAGGGCCAGGGTCCCCAGATGACAGTGAAGTGAGAATTAAATTCAATTAAATAAAGAAAAAAGAAAGAAAAGAAAAAAGACCATAAAAACTGGTCAAACATTGACAAAATAATATAAGAGGCAAAAAAAATTTAAATAGCAGATCTACACGGAGGCATTTATCTGTGGAAGTTGGAACCGACTAAAACAATTCCTACAGTCCAAGGGCTTGTCAGGCTCCCAGTTCAAATATTATTTTGGGGGGTCCCGAGTACAAATATGATTTTATTTTCATTTGTATTGTTTTTCTTTTGGGGGGGGGGCTGGAAACCAATTCCGCCAGACCGCCACTGAATAATCTTTTTTTTTTTTTAAAGCTCTCACAAGTCTGACTTTATGTAGGCTAGAGTTCTGAGTTTAGATACTTTATTATTTGGATGGGACAGGACATTGATGAACACAGCAATATATCTGATCGGAGTTGGCAAGAATGCACATTTGATTCATTAAACTAGAAAATAGACCTACTGTTCCTCAGTGTCTTGGTAGCCTAGTTATGCATGTTGGTAGAGTAATTTATTTATTCATTTCAATAACTACGTGATTTAAGGCTGTGTAAGCGATGTTTGTTATACAGCCTACGTTTTGTTAAAAAGTTAAAACTCTATAGGCTATTCTGATTGACTGACTGAGTCATTGGCTTGTTCAGTCAGTAAGGGCCCCTGACACACTGAAAGTCTCAAAATGCTTGCTTGCATCATCAAACCCCCATTGATTAAATTGATTACAATGGTTGTAGGCCGGACGGGCAAAATCTGTGTCATTCAGAATAGGCTACTGTGGCTACAGTTATATTTTCGAGTGTGGAGCGGGGCACATACCACCAAAATGCTCATACATACACAATTGCCACACTTTCTCAACTGCAGATTCTGTATCCAGTTTACATGCACAATTCCCTGGAGAAACAACACCCCTTGCATGTCTCAAACACATGAACGTTACACACCTGATGATATAACAAACATTTTCCATGTATCCATGTATAACAAAAAAGTAAACCAACACATTGTAAAAACAATAAGATACTCCTCCTCCTCCTCCCACAACACAGTAACCGATATGGTGTTGTGAGGAACCACAGATTGGCAGCCTACTATCTGCTTGTTCAGAAAGGTTTTAAATACCTGTGTCACTTATGACCTCACTCTATCTCTTCTTCCCTCTAGGGGCTACACGTGCTATACAGCCATCTTCCATGATTTTCTAGATCATCCTTCATAAGGCCATCTGTTTAACCAACCTCTTCCCTACCTCTGTCGCCCACATGCAAGAACATCTGTAGGACTGAGCTCTTGGCAGTCAAAAAGAAGGAAAAAAAAACAAAGGAGGAAAAAAAGGAAAAAAACAACACTGATAAAATAATTGCAGAAAAACAAACACTTGCTGCCTACTCTGGAGAGTTCCTGAAATATTCCAGACCTTGCCACATAGGATGGTGTCTCTCCACTATCAAACACATTTAACCTGTAGTAGCCCTATTTCAATGCAGTTTCTTGGGGGAAATTACATGGGGACAGGACAACCAGACAATGGTTTAAAATACCGTACCATCCTTGGTGGCTGGCTCTACATAAGTCTCTGGCAGTAGCTGAACTTGTTTCACGTTAGGCCTCATCAAAAGCGACGACTTCAACGTTAAAGACTAGAAATATAGTCTGACTGAGTCTATGCATCGTCTCAGAAATGAAAGTCCACAGTTAAACCAGTAAATGGGAGGTGGAGATGGAAAAGAAAATAAATTAATCATGTGAATCCAGGTAACGGTGTGCCTCCAATGTGAGTATTGGACTTCATGTGGCCAGTCTGTGATGTCAGTCATCTATGACGTATGTCTCCAAATATGGGCAAGGTTTCAGCCTGATCTGAGCCTTGCTGACGTCCATTAAAAAAAGATTGTTAGATATAGCAAAAAATATATAAAAAACTATGAAACTAAGTTAGCTTACTGGCAGTGTGCACAAGAATTATTATTTTTTTGGGTGTGAAAGCTACATTTATGTCATGATATGAAATGTGAGCTTACCATAATCAAAATAATCCTTAATCATATTCCATCATGTATCATTGCACAATTCAAATAATCCTCTGCCCTGATTTTCCATGGGCAGTGTTGCCAGATATTGCGAGAGAAAGAAGCCTAGGAAAACAAGCCCAAAAGAACAATAGGAAGCAGTATTACAAAAACAGCAAAAAAAAAAAAAAAAAAAAAAAAAAAACCCGAAAAATGTTCGCCGCCGCGCTTCACGCGGCGCCGAGGAAGCCGCCCCCCCCCAGCATTTATTAATGCCCCCCCAGTTAATAATTTCTGTATCCGGGCCTGCTGGTGAGGGCCGTGGCTCTGTGACTGATGACTTTGGACTTGAGGGTGCATTAGTCTCTTTTGCTGAAGTTGCTGCTGCATTACTGCTAGCTGCATCTGAATTGTGGCTCGGCAAGGTCGGAGAGGATACCATGTTGCACCTAAAGGCTAAAGGGGTTCTCCAAGTATGGCAGGGTACAAACCTTGGCGTTGTACAAAGTCAATCTGTGGTGGAAATAATGCCTGCTTGCAACAGACCAGGCCCAAACTGTTGGGCCTGGATACCCTGTGCTAGCATCCACTGCATGTTTGTGGTCTTTGTGATGAGGCGTTCACCTCTCTCATTCTTTGACCCTAGGTCAGAGTTGGGGAACCTTCGACGTATTGGGAGCGTTCCGTCTCATCCTTACTGTCTGGACAAGTGCCTGGCTCATCTCACTTTTCTGTTTCATTTAATACATTTGCGTATCACCAGTGTAGGGGTAAATTATGTTGATAAGACACCAGTGACATTGCCAGTAGAGCTTCTTCCGGCAGGGGGAGGGCCTGGGCCAGGGGACCTATTCATTCATTGTCTGTTTCGAAAGGCCTTGTCTTGTGGTTGTTTGTTGTAACCGGTTTGGAATGGGTGGTGGGCATGCAGAGCATGACAGGTTTCCAGGTCTGCCTGACCTGCAGCCATAGACAGTGCTCTCATCTGTGGAGTGGGTCCAGGGCTGATAGATGTATGCACATCTGTAAACTTCTCCGTCATCATGGGCTGAGGTACAGCTGGATACCCTGATGAAGGTTGCAAGCGTAAGTAGTCAGGTGATGGTGCCCGCTGTGAAAAGACAGGGGATGAGGCGCCCTTATGCAGAAATCCTTGTAAAGGAGCAGAAGAGGTTGCCGGGGCATCAGAGCCACTCAGCAGACTGGCAAGTGGAGTAGGTGAGCTGCTTCGAGGGGGACCCTGGCCTCCCAGAAGCCCCTGGAATATGTTTTTTTGCTTTTGAACAGGCACTTGACCCTCAGGCAGCGGGACTAGAGCAGCATCTGAGGATGGATTGTGGGAGTTGGCTTTGGGGTAGGAAGGCAAAGTTCCACTTGCCTTCATGCTGCTGACCAATTTATTAAAGGCTGACATGTCAGGGTCATGTGAGTATGGATGAACACTGGAGCCACCGGTTAATGCTTCCTCCAAGTGCTCAGCCATGAATGGTGTGCCATCTCTCTGTGGAGGGGAAACCTTTTGCACCTGTAGTTCAGTCCCCAGCTTCATCCCCTTCATTTCCCCCTCCACCTCCTGCAGAGATAGCACCATTCCTGAGTTGGTGCTCTCATTTAGCCGAGCTTTGTTCACGGACAGACTGGAGAGGAGGGGTTTCAGGTCTATTTTGGCCTTTTTTAGTATCTCTAAGATGTCTACCTTCTCTTTGTGCTCTGCCAGTCTCCCCAGCTCTTCACGCGGTGTCGACCTCAAGCTATTGGAATGTCTACCTGAAGGGCTCAGGTTACTGGAGAACCACCGGCTGAAGCGGCTGGCAGATAGGCCATCCCCAAGAACACTTATCATAGAAGGCAGCCCTGATGTGGTCTTCATGTTTAAGAACTGGTTGAAGTCAAATTCTCCAGCTGAATGCTCTGGCAGACTGTCAGGGTACGGGACCTCCTTATCATCTGTTGAGGCTCTGCCCACACGTGGCTCCTCTGCCTGTCCACCATTACATTCCACTGCTTCCTTTAGAGACACTTTCTGCTTCCTTAACAACTGAGACGTGCACTTGTCATCTTCCAGGATCTCATCATCAAATCCAGTGAGCTCAATTGTTTCAGACTGGCTTGTGGGACCTCCAGAGAACCACTCTGGTTCTTCCTCTGCATAAGAATCATTCCTTCGTCTCTCATTGAACACATGTTTGTCACCAAAATCTCTCCTGGATTTCTTATCCTTGAAATCTCTTTCACGTTCCCGTTCTTTCTCTGTACATGCTTCTTTGTCAAAGGCTCTGATGCGGCCACTGCCAATTCTGCGTGCCCCACTAAGACTCTCATCCTTATTCTCCAGGGGACTGATGGGGCGATCTGTGTGGGGTACAACTGCAGCATTGCCCTGACACCCCCCACCAAAGCTGCGCCTCTGTGAGCTGAGTACAACAGGGTCTGAGATTCTGCATTTCAAAGGAACTCTATCGTCCCCATAGACTTTCTTAATACCATCCAGTGGAGAGCTGCATATCGAAGTGGGATATAGTGAGTCATGCCACTTCTCAGGATCCCAAACACCATCACTGTAATATCTTTCAGAGAGACATTGTGGCCTTTTGTTGGAGCGTGACAATTCCTTTATATCCAAAAGCTCTTCCTTGGTGTATCTGTAATAAGTTGCGGTGGCTGCCATTTCCTTCACTTGATCACCATTCTTCTGCTCTTCAACAAAAAAATTGTTCTCCATTACTGACCACTGGACAGGTTTTAGTTTAAACTAGTGCAGTACCCGTTACCAGAGTACATAGAGGCCAGTCTATAAGGTCATTTATAACGTCAGCACTATGACATCATTAATGTCCATATTGGGCATATAGAGAGACAGATACACAGATTCACAGATTCATGGAATACATGGGAATACATAAATACATATATATATATATATATATATATATATATATATATATATATATATATATATATATATATATATATTAATGTCCATATTGGGCATATAGAGAGACAGATACACAGATTCACAGATTCATGGAATACACGGGAATACATAAATACATATATGTATACAGTATATATATATATATATATATATATATATATATATATATATATATATATATATATATATATATATATATATATATATATATATATATATATATACAGTATATATATATATATATATATATATATATATATACAGTATATATATATATATATATATATATATATATACACTCCAAATAATTTAAACCAAATGATGTACAAACATAGTTATATATGATTATATTATTGTTAACAGAATATGTACCTGGGGGAACATAGGAGTGACCCAATGACCCATGTTCTCAGATACTGTGAATTAATTCTCTCAACGTCACTGAGTAAGTAGGTTGGAGTGGCTTATTGTCAGTATCGATCTGGTGGAACCAAGAACAAGGGTGTCTATCCCTTTTCAATGCACTAGACCCCTGGGAGATGGATTGCTGAGGTGGAGCGCAGCACAACACCTGCCGTCAGCTCCCAGTACTTACTTCACGTCTTGGTTACCCAAGCCATGCTACCCATACGAGTTGATGGTACCTGGGATTGAGCCCAAAACCTTATGATCCAAAGGCGAATGCTCTGCTGACTGAGCTACCCAAACTCAAACAACTTAATGAACATCACCATCTACGTGGACAGTTCAGAGAATCGAGATGACTGGCAACGCAGTGGGAGGGCTCGTCTGAGGATGATGTAGAGGGATATGGTATAATTGAAATCCTTGACCATCAAAACAACTTCTATAAAAAAGTGAATGATTCACCTCAAATTTGGCCTCTGGACTGAGAAGTATCAATCAAAATAAATACTTATTGTGTACACTAAGAAGAGATTGTATGCAATTCTGGACACAGTTATGGGTTGTAAATTAAAAATGACATGAAATATCCTTGCCTTGAAATGTCATTCTACATCATCTCAGATACCACGATTTCCTTGTAAATCTTCTCACAATGTCACTGAATTCACCATTATCACCTGAACAGTTTATTATGTTGTACATGACATTGTCATTCTTGACCATCCAAAACATAGGTTTACTGTAGACATGTCCGTATTATCATGTTTGGTTCAGGAGATATGATGCAAAATACATCATTTGGTTATGGCGGAAAGTAAAACGGTCCCCATGGCTGCCACAAGGCGTTTTGGTGATGGTTCCATATCTGAAAAGTTTCATGCTTTTATGAAAAAGTGAAAGATTTTTGGACATTTACTCGGTTTAAAAGTCATGCCAACGGTCGGAGCAGATGTTGGAGCTTAGAGGTCCCACGGTATTGGAAGGAGAGATCCATGACCAAAACAATTTATTTCAGTCTTGCTTTCATCAGGATTTAGATATTTTGTGTCCATCCAGTATTTTGTATATTTTAAGTAGCGGCTGTATTGAGTCATTGCCTTTTAAGAGGCAAGTAGATCTGGACATCGTCTAGACTAGAGGACGGATGACAGATGCCCTTATCTCAGGCACCGTCTAACCAATTGAATGCAAATTTGACGTGTGCAGTACAGAGTGGGAATTGGATCGATCGATTGGGAACAACATTCTACATCATGTTCCCAGTTGGCCAGTGCCTGTTTATAAATAACCCATTGATTGTAATATCTAACATTATTAGTACTGTGATCACAGGTACTGCACTGGGTACTCTTTAACGGCTACAGCTGACAACGGGTGCAATGGGTATTGCATTACCAGGTGGGGCACGGATCCTGCATTTGCTCCTGACTTGCACAGTCCCCGAGCAGGCCAAGTCTACTAGATATTTGGATCATCACACCATGCAAGCACATCTGTGTCTATGAACTTTTTATTTTTATGATTAGGTTATGTATGTCTGAATAGTATGTGGTCACCTCCAACCACCTTTTGGACATGACCTTCCACCACTTGGGTCACTTGGGTCTTTCTACCATTTCATCTTAAACTGTATACGAGATGCCTTCCGCCGTCACAATGCATGTGATTAAAATAATTTACTTATGTGAATAAGTAAATAAGTAAGCATTCATGAGAATTTAATTAAGTAAATATGAATGCAGTAATGTATGTTTCTAATGAGCAAACATGAACATTTCATGATACAGATCAATTTTATTGCTTGTGTCGTTTGAAAAACATTTGAAAATCCAATTAGAAATATTATCCTGATCCTGACAGAAAAAAAAAATATATACATATATAAACCAAATCCTGGAATATGACATGTATTTACAATTGCATACTATTATACAGTCCAGTCAGCTATAATTAACTATAAACGAACAGAGGAAACATGGGAACATGCCAATACCCGCATATCCCTCATTTTGTTTTTAAACAAACTCAATTTGTACTCCAACTTTAGTTTGGCTAATATCAGAATTTAAAAAAAAGCCTTTGTAATTCTCAGATGTATAAATGAGACTGTAACAAACCAATTAGAAATACCCTGACAGATGAAATCAGCAATACTGGACAGGGGAACCTAGAGTGCACCATGTCAGATACTGAGTTAAAGATCTAATTATATAAAGTTTCATTGCCCTGTGTTGTGACTTGCTCATACAGTGCATGCACATAATATGCATGTTATTCAGATTGTGATATGTTGTATTGAGTCATTGCAGACAGTGACACAGACTGCCTCATTACAATAGTTTTGCAATAACTTCACAGTTCAACTAACCAAAGTGGGTTTAATGGCAAATGTTAAGAGCATGTCCCACTGAATCAAAAATAGACAATGTCATAAATATTACTTTTTCCAGGTAAAAACTGGTCAAGACAAGACCCTTTTACAAAAAAATTGGAATAAAAAAGATTCTCCAACATAGTGCTGCAAAATAATTCAATGAAATACTGAACAAGATCTACATAGCGTAGTTCAGTGTCATGTTTTCTGTACACAAGTATCAAATTCACATACAGCAAAACATTCAGTTTTGTACAAAAATAAAACTCATTAAAAAAAAACTGGTCACAATACTCAACCCTTATACTTCTGGAAAATATTTAAAAAAGGAATCCCTGGGTTTTGATCTAACATCTCATTTTTTGTTTTTTGCCAAATTCCGTGGTGAACATTTTAATACGTCTCTGATCTTAAGGTATGTCCCTGTGGCTTCAGCAACTTCAGTAAACTCTGGTGTATCCTCAAAAGGAACAATTCCAGCTGCAAACCTACTCCGATGGGGTACTGCTATTATCTTCTCAAAAGAGATGTCATCTACAACCTCTTGAGTAGGGAGATCTGGAACAGGGCTTCCAGGGCTAACCTCTTCAAATTTAATTGGACCAGGCCTCTGAGGGCTATCTTCTTGCTCTTTGATTGGATCAGGGTTCTTCGGGCCATCTTCTTGGACCAAGATTGGACCAGGGCTTTGAGGGCTATCTTCTTCAGCTTTGACTGGGTCAGGGCTCTGAGGGTTATCTTCTTCAGCTTTGACTGGGTCAGGGCTCTGAGGGTTATCTTCTTCAGCTTTGACTGGGCCAGGGCTACGAGGGCTATCTTCTTCAGCTTTGACTGGGCCAGGACTCTGAGGGCTATCTTCTTCAGCTTTGACTAGGCCAGGGCTATGAGGGCCATCTTCAGCTTTAACTGTGTCAGGGCTGTCTTCTTCAGCTTTGACTGAGCCAGGGCTATGAGGGCCATCTTCCACATGTGTGCAGACTGGACCAGGGCTCTCAAGGCTGTATTCTTTAGCCTTAGTGGACATATCAGCTTTCGTCTGTTCTTCACTATTTTGACAGTTGGCTTCTGTGGATCCTTTCGTCTCAGGTACTCCTTCTGGTTCATGATCTTCCATTTCTGATTCTGTGTCTAAGTGGGCAGATGTAGAAACACTTGGCGAGCTGGGTACAGGTGTTCCCAGGGCGGGTGTCTCACAATCACTGTTAGTGGCCGTATCTGCATTTTCCAGAGCTGCCATGATTATCCTTTGTTGCTCTTCTAGCTCCTCCAGTGTCAGGCCATCCTCCACATAATCAGCCTGGTCAATCACTTTCCAGGTAGTTCCTCTCAGTGCTGGAGAGCGATTAGAGGGTGTGGTAGGAGGGGTGCCTTTAGGCAGAGGGGGTCGAGTCGGAGTAGCAGGTGGTGTACCCTGGGGTAAAGGAGGTGGTGAACTGAAGGCAGGCGAGCCAGGAGGGAGTGGAGGCTGGAACTGAAAGGCATGTGGGCTTGGGAAAAACCCAGAGGTGTCTAGATCTAGGAAGATAGAAACAAAGTTATCTAAAGGTAATAAAAATAAAAAAAACATATATTCCTGTATATAAGCTACTAGAGGACAATACATCTGTTATACAGAATACATTCTTCCCCACTCGGTTTGGACCTCAATGTAGTCCTGCGACTTATTCACATGTCTCTTCACCAATATCACCAAGACAAATAAGACCTGAGGCGATTCTTTCAAAAAATCTAAATCCTAACAGTTCTTTTAAAAAAAAAATAAAAAAAATGTTTTTCAAGATTTTTCAAAAATAGCAGATCTACAAGCTCATAGCGCAGCACTCGGTGCCGCGCTATGAGCTTGTATATCTGCTATTTTTGAATAGCCAAAGAAATCTAAAGTGACACAGATGCGTTCCAGGTCTTAATGGATTAATGAATTAAGAGATTCTGAAGAACCATTACCTGAGTCTAAATCCATATCTGAGCTTCTGTCGGGACTGGACCTTCGTTTCTTTCTTTGCTGAGAAGATGAGACAGAATCCTGCCTTCTCTTGTTGCAGATGGCACCAGGCTGTTGGCAGAGCACATTATATGAGATTAGTTAAATTACAACATTAATTAAATATTACCTCTTGTCTCACAGCAGGTGTCCAAATGTATTGCCACTGGTTATGACACTACTGCATAATTGACTAGAAAGGATGGCATACAGCAGGGGTAGGCAACATAAGGCACGGGTGCCAACATTTGCACAAGGGAGGGTGATCACTGGCATAAGTGTGAGAGATTTACTCTTTTAAAATGAGATATTCAAAAAAGGTTCAGTTAAAGTCGACTCACATCTATATACGAATTACATCCTGCACATAATTCTGCATTTAATTCAAACTCTGAATTCTGACTGGGGAGGGAGTCTGGGAGATTGGTGGGTTATTGCTCTACAATATAATAATACGCGATCTAGCGCATGGACCGTACGCTCAGGTTTTTTAGCTGCGGTGGACTCGGGATGGAGTTATGATTTTTTTTCTACTGTACCACTCGTCCTAGGATATTATAATATCATATAAGGTAAGAAAAAGGTAGTCCGGAATTCTCCTTTAATGTTGATATGGTACACTGACTAGCTAGAAAATGAAAACGTGGCACTTCATGTCAAAAAGGTTGCCGACCCCTGGCATACAGCAAGGACACTAATTTGTAAAGGACTTTAGCTACTCTACCTACTGTAGTTTGTTTCAGTAAGCGCTGGACATAACTTTTAAATTAGCACACTCCGATCTCAGGAACGTATTTGCCCATTTAGTCACTATTTACAGTGTGCTGTCACACAGGGGCCAGCCATCTGGACCAGGATTTGTGTAAAGGTAGACCAATCACAGTGTACCTCACAACTCAGCTGATGCTATGCCAATCACAGCTCACATTACATTGCTATACTACATGCATACAGCAAAGTTGCATAGCAAGTGATCAACATTAGCATACAAACCTCAAGTTATCATGTTAGAACATCATTGGTGCTTTATTTCATAAGAGTGCACAACTAGTAAATTGCTATTCATAGCTATTGCTCAGGGAAGCCATGGCACTATTGGACTCTTGTTAAACTAAATGCATTTTTCCTAGATTTGGTTGGGAAAGTTATGGCTTTAGTGAAGCATCGAAAGTGCTTTGTATTTTGACAAGCCTGAGCAATTACAGCCTTTCTGATTATTACCTCTGGATAAGTGTTGGACAGGTAGGCAGCAAAGTTGTGCTTCATGTGGCTGTTCTGCATTGGAACGGAACCGTATTGCATGAACTCCTGGAAGTCAGTCAAAATCAGAGACAAAAAGGTTTGTTGGATTAGTACACAGACTATTACTGTAGAATTGGTATTCTAACAACCACAGATGGACATGACTTGGTGGCTGTTGAATATAATTTGTTTTCACAAGCAATTCTACATGCCATGTTAAATAAACAGAATTTGAGGTTTTTAGAGTAAAGACTCCCACAATCGCAGCAATAAAGCAGTAGCTAAATACAAAGTCTGGGCCAGGGCTATGAGATTATTATTTTAATTAAAAAATAGCAGATGCACTGTAAGCTCGCAGCGCGGCACTAAGTGAGCATGTAGAGCTGCTATTTTCGAGAACCACTGTTCTAAATCCTAAGTGTTTTCTGAAAAACTTAACAAAAATCTACAATGACAGGTGCTTTCCCAGTTCTAATGGGTTAAAATTGAAAGTTTCTGAAGGAGTCACAGTGAAATGTTTCTCTGTTGTAAAACTTACATCTTTCATTTTTGAGGGTGCAGGAATATTGAAGCCTGGGAAATCTACCAGCTTGGAAACATCGTAAGAGATTTTCTGTCCATTTGCATCACCTTCTACAGCTCCATCACTTGCAACTAGAATAAGAGAAAAAAGGATAAATTGATAAATGTATTATCATGTTTGTCTATGATTTGCTGTACCTGAATATGGGTTAAGCAGAAACACACCCTTTCCATCGTATAGCGCTAGGCCAGAGTTTTCAAGCTCAGCTTCTTTGAGCCAACCTGGTGGATACCCCAACTGTCTCATGCGGTAAATCAGAGGAGGAAGGGTGTTGACATCAACTCCCAATGCTGCCAGTAGTTCCTCGCTATTCAACGCCACAGGAGGTAAAAGACAAGGGAAATGAGCACGGTGCAATTATTTCACTTTTTCCACTACAAAAACACTTACAACATGACAATATTACCTTAAGACTCCAGGTTTGTATTTAGCAAATCGCTCCTCTACTTCATCAGCATGGTACCGCTGGTTGCTCAGGCCGGACTGGTTGCTGTTTTGACTGAACTCCTTTCTTCTTTCATTGATTGTAGCCATATCTTTTGGCTAAAGCAAATCACAAATACATCATTAAATAACAAAATGTGTCCCAAGTACATTTCTACATGTACCTGGAATTTGTCCTCTGCATTTAACCCAACTAATAGGAGCGCCCTGGGAACAGTTGGGGTTCAGGGTCTTTCTCAGGCATTTTAACCAGGAGGCTGGTTAAAGTCCTGGTTTAAGTGCCATGTATTACGTGTATTACGTGTTTTGCCAGGAGGACCAGGGGGTCCTCCTGGCAAAACACGTAATACATTTTTGGCATTATACAATGGCTTCCATCTTTATTCTTTACATTTTGGACTTTTGCATGTTGGGTACCTATTCTGTAATTCCCCACTTCCTTGTGGATCAACTTGTATTCATATCATATACTAACAGTATCCTTACCTTAGGGCAGTCTCTCAGCTGATGTCCACCTAGTCCACAATTGAAGCAAGTTGGCTTGGGTCTACAATGAACACATAAGTTGCATGCTGTGATTAGAGGGTTTGCCGCAGTTGCAGTCACTGAAAGTCAGAATCATATCACAATGTAACAAAGTACAGCTTCGTTCATACTGTTACCTTCTCTCTTTCATTTCTATGTCTTGTCCAACTGTGCCAATAACTTGGTTGAAGATCTGCTCGTATCTTTGCAACAATTCAGGAATTTATCATATCATTGACAAGAATGCTCTATGTTGTCAGTATCCCTGGTCAAATGCCATAATATTTTGATTAAAAAAAACATACAAATAAGAGCACATTCCTGGAACTAATTCCACACACACAAATTCTCTGAGAAGGCATCAGGTAGTCGTAAAGATACGTTGGAACTTCCCACCCTTCAGTCAGCTGGGGGTTTTCATTCAGCAAAGGCTGTCCCAGTTTATCAACACTAAAAGTTGTAAAATACATGACACTTCCAACCATCTGTAGACGAGAAACAAGAAATAATCTTTAATTAATGTCTTGTATACAAGGCTAGAATAAATCACTTGTCAAACAAACTGCTTTGATATGTCTCACATTTAAACATTGATTGTTCATTTCCCAAGCCCAAGGTATTCACTTGCTACCAATGTAGATGAGGAGTTAGGCCTTCAGGCAGTTACAAAAGTAAGTACACCTTAGGGCCGTTCACACTGAGCACTATAACTACAACTATATCGTTCACCATTGTATTACAAATTTCTATAGTTGGTGTGAAAACTATATTTTTATAGTTATAGTGCTCAGTGTGAACAGCCCTTATATTTTCAAAATGTTTGACAACTAATTATGAATTCCACAAGGTACTCACACTAAAGACCTCTGTGATTTTCTTGATACAACTGCTGGACTTTGTCTTCTGGTCTTCCTCCATGACAAAAGCTGAATGCTTCAAGGGATAGGAAATGTTTAAGCCATGTCATATTTTCTCTGATGTTTACAGATTCATTATATTTAATGTTGTACTTGTAAGAGAGTACCTGGGGTTGCATATGGAAGGAACTATTTTGCTTTCCCTGATTCTGGTGCTTCTGAATCACACTACAGATACAATCTTCAATTTCTTGTCGACACTGCCTGAGAGATCAATTTAAAAAGGGTCACTTTCTATCCATGCCACATATGGACAACTAAGCATAGAGCAAGACTAACCAATACTTACTTTGATATGGCATTGTTTGCATAAAGGATCTGTAAAAGTGGGCCATCAAGATTGACATCTTCAACTTTGAGGCCACTGTAACACAGGGTTGTAAATTAATTATTATTATTGGGTGATTAAATAGTGTTTTTAAATAACATTTATGGATGCAGGTCCACATTTACCTGGGCCTCGCCAAGATCCTCAGCTTTCTGCTTAGACTTTGATGTATAATGTGAGTCAAGGAAATAGAGATAAGATAACAATACCTTGTAGATCTGTTATCTAACAAAAACAAAAACGTATTTAAAAAGGTAGGGTAAGTGATATTTTTTGGTTAAAACAAAAAGTATTTTGTTAAAAGGTTAAAACACTATATTCTGATAGTAATCATTGCTATAGAGTGTTTTTTCAGTAACAGATGTCTCCTGTCTCTCCAGCTCTTTAATAAACAGAAAATACATTTTCCCGGTAGGTGTCAAAATCTCAGCCAATCAGGAGAAAGTACCCATTTTTAAGCTTAATTTGTATAGTGTTCCAGTTCCAGTTGTGTCTGCTCATTTCTTAGTTTCATCACTTCCAATTTCACTTGTTTAATCTGTATCCTGATTGAGTTCTGTCCTGGTTGGATAAAATTGGAAATGAAACTGAAACGAAAATGTATTTTCTGTTTAATAAAGAGGTGGAGAGACAAGGAGACTCCTTTTACTGAACAAACACTCTATAGCAATGAGTACTATCAGAATATAGAGCTATTTAACACTTATTTTAACCAAAGCAAATCACATAACCTACCTTTAACAAAAAAATGCAAAATGTGATATATATATATATTTTTTACATTTGAACACCACAAATGTTGTATGGGGGTCCCTGGCATAACATATTTTCAGATGGGGGTCCGCAGACAAATACATATTAATTTGGGGGTCCTTGACTTGAAAATGTTTGAGAAACACTGGTTTCAACAACATTAGAAAGCAAGTGCAAATAAGCATCTACACTTTAGAAACAAGCCCAAAAAACCCCACAACTAACAATAAAGCAACTTTACAGAAAAAGCCCCAAATCGCTTATAATAAGCGGACATGGCAACACTGCTGCCAAGACAACAATCATATGTTTTCGCAGCTTCTTGTCATTTTCTTCTGCATCTGCACTAATTTGCATTGGAGTCTCGCAGCGCGGCGGGCTAACGTTAGCCTGCTAGCAAACAGCGCATTTGAACGAAAGGATATTCTCATCCGTGAGTCTCTGGATAATCTCCTCGCACTCCTCCAGCCTGTCCCTGACGTGGCAGGTGTCTTCCATGCCCTCATCGTCCGTGAAGCGAATGTGCGTGGGGACAGGCAGAGAGTCGCCGAGTTGTTCAAACAGTTCACTGTCACCAAAATCTACCGCCGCCATCTTCCACTTCTTGTCTGTGTGACACAAGACGTGGGTTCAGAGGTTAAAGAGCTACGCCGAGCTACGCAGGTCTCTCATTGGCTCTGGCAGAGTCACGTGATAAGAAGAATCAGGAAGTGGCAAGGATACAGGATCGATATCAAATCGATATATGCTCTATGTACAGGATAGATGGGCACTAGGGACACGTGACCTGGCCACCTCGATGTAAAATTGGCTATTTTGTCCAGAATGTTAAAAAATATAAACGTTTGAAAAGTAATGCAAAGTATACATGATGTGAACATGCACGGTACATCATTATCGGTCTTAACTTTATCCCTAAAATTCTTATTTATGCCTCAAAATGACTGGATGGATATACAGGTTTTGTAGCAATTTTAGAAATATTAGACCTTCGTCGAAAGTTTAAGCATGTTCTAATGCCCACCTATCCTGTTACCAATGACAAAGATGGTTAATTTATGAAGATACATATACCATCCCAAATTCCCAATTAGAGCCACTAGAGGCGAAATGTACACAAATGGTCTCCTAAATGGGCGCCGTCCGATCTCGCGAACGTCATATGTTTACTGGTGTTAGATCGCACGAGAGTGTGTTGCTGGGACAGTAAAGGCCGATAATAAAGTAGATTTTCTCTTGATTTCTCTCTCTGGAAAAAAAGCCATTTTAGTATGAAAATCTCGGGAAGATTGTGTGGCTTGTGACGATCTGGTCCAACATGTAGTTCAGTGACCACGCACGGAGTTAAAGAATGGTTCAGAAGCTGTGTTCACGTTCACTCTTCTATTGGAAATAATCATAGGGAAATAATAGACTCCAACCTGCTTCCGGTCTCCTAAAAAGGCGGCCGCCTACTTCACGTGACGCAGATACGGGAAGTAAACTGTGTTGCCATGTCCTCTTATTATAAGCGACCTTTGGGCTTCTTTTCTGTAATCTGTTACTTGTAAATATAGGTTGCGATTGTTTCTAAAGTGCACTTGCTTATTTAGGCTTGCTTCCAAATGTTTTCATTATTATTTAAAACAGTGGTTCTCAAATATTTTCATGAAAATGTTTTGTGCCAGGGAGCATTTGTGTTGTTAGAATGTTTCAAACATTTTATTGCAAGAGTTTTTTACAAGCTCACAACGCGTCGGTTGCATTGCGACGCGTTGTGACCTTGTAGATCGTCTATTTTCAAATAGTACTCGTGTGGCCTATTTTCTCCGAGGTGGAAAGACTGGTGATGCGAGGTTACGTTTTGCTTCTTTTGGGCTTGTTTTCCTAGACCTGGCTACTTATTTCTCTCATAAAACCTGGCAACACTAGAAGTAAACCGGAGATGACATTTTTTTTGGTCTTGGATATAATGGTGATTATCTTGTTGTGCCTCTCTGTGTTGTGCGCTGTGCTGTATCGTCTGCCCCTCGAAACGTGTGCATCATCATCTGTCTCTAATACATCCGTGATCTATCTTTGATAACGTTTCCATTTTCAAGCTTCAGGTCTTCCTGCTAGACTGTCTGGTAGCAGCTTAGCAGCTGAGACATTTGAAGAGAGGCTGGCTTTGATTCAACTTTTCGACAATGTCAACTTCCACGACTGTCCAGTTGACTTTACCTCGTTGCAACGAGGGCTCACGGAAGATTCGTTTTATTGACATGGTTGACCAAACATCGTTCAGACTGTCAGAATGTCCAAACAAGGTGGGTAGACCAGGCTATGAATCAGAGCTAGGTAGACCTATGCTTTAGCCTACACACTTACTTTTTACTTAAGTAAAAGTATCAACAATGCAATGTAGAAATACTCTGTTGCAAGTAAATGTTCAGAATTCAAAATTTACATGAGTAAAAGTACAAAAGTATTGGCATCAAAATATACGTAAAAGTAAACACTGAGTGCGATCAACGACCTCTTGATTACACATAAATGAAAAGGGCAAAATTCTAATTCCCTGCTTTTAAGTGCTTTGGAGAGGTGGAATATATTCATAACTTTTTGTTTGTTTCGATTTCAGGGTCCAATTGTACCGTTGTATTTAGGTGCTGATCTCTTCTCCAATACTGACATTCGTACAGAGAACCATCCCAGATATCATGCAAAATTTGCCAAAAAAGGATTGGCCACAAAAATCTATTTTTCCTCAGGTAACCCGACCGTACTCCGATTTGGAGCGATTGACTGTGATAGTGCCATTGTTTCAGAATTGCAAATACAATACAACCCACGTTATTTTCGTCATGTTTTCTGACAGCATTTAGGTTTCATGAGTTGAAAGTTCCATCTACCAGTAATAGCCTCTGGTTCTACAGCATCCAAGGACTGTTTCGAGTAGCCTTTGAATTGTACAGCAAACAAGAACAACTTGAGGTGTTGGAGAACTTCCAGGTCAGATTATGCATGTTTCTGCATAGCTTTGCAAATTGTTTTATCAAAAACAATATATGTGTTAAATCAAATGGCAAATATTCTGATCCATTGTATATTCCCTCTTTAGGATGTATGGAAATCCCAAATACATGACAACCCTCTTCAGATGAGCTACAACTTCTGTGTACAGCGTGACCCCACAATGTCCAGTAGCATGATGTATTGTGAAAACTTGGAGGTCAAGCAGGTGTCACATTTTCAATTTGCTAAGGAAATGGTGACTGTAAGTCAGGTAGATACAGGTCCCTCAGGTGATACCTCAGTAGATCATGATTACTGTAACTTACCTGCCGAGGATTTGCAAAGAGAGCCTGCACCACTCAATTCATTTACCCTGAGACAAAAACTGCACAGCTTGGAGGAAAAAATAACTCGTAAGAGTCAAGGTTGCACATGGCAGCCTGAGACGGTCTTCATGTTCCTGGACACTATTGATCACTATATAAATGGGAAACTGGAGGAAAATGATGTGACTGAAACTGTGCTTGCACTACTGGAGGCCAAGCATTCACATTCAGTTTATTCAAGTCAACTGCTAAATGCTATAAGCCAGTGGCTTGGCCAGCAATTCCATGCTGCAAACAGTAGTATCAGTCATCAAGTAGAGAGTTTTAAAGTTCAGCATATTGAGCGAATCAGTGACCTTCCACCTGCAGAGGAACTTGTCACAGAGCTTTTTCCAGAAGCCATGCAAACACTGCTGCTTTATTGGATGGGCTTAAGTGAAGAGTCCAGTCTAGAGAAAAGACACAGCGAGTACCCCATCCTGCTCCTTATACTTGAGTTTGCAAACCACAACCTCATTACTGGTGTGGCTCATGTGCTGTACTCAAGTCTTATATGTAAGTAGGAGTAAGAATGTAAGGATGAAGTTGGAATAATAAATTAAGAGTAACTGTAATCAAGCATCTGAAAATCGTATTTTTATTTATGTGTCAAGTTTGTATATATTGTAATGCATATTTTCCCCTATCAGGTTCAATAGCTAATGAAACTGTCTTTCATCTTATTATAATAGAAATCATATTCATGTAATTGTGGCTGAATGTGGAGACATACAAAATACCTTATCCAACACAAACTGACTCATTTTAATTACATCTGATTACTTCTTTCCCCAAGCCCAAGCATTTCGTACAACAATCCAACGATTTTTCTATTCCAGAAAAAAAATTGGATTCCAATAATGCTACATCGACTTCAGATAAAATTGAAAAGCATTTTGGTAGATGAATGTAAACAAATATTAACTTGACCTAGACAATGTTCCAAATCAAACAATCACTTTTAGTAGAAAAAGAAAAAGCTATCACATTTTTTTTCAAACAAATATCTAAGTTCAAACAGCATCAGTCATTTAACTTTTGTAAAGATGTACATAATTACTAAACTCTGAGACGAGCTCAGTATTTCACTATTTACATTAGAATGTTCCAAGATGTGAGATCTTTTGCTTCTAAATAAATTACAGATCAAAGCAACATCCATGCAAGCTTGAGGGCTAGCGGTGAGTTGATAGACCTATATGATTAGTCGAGAGACACCAAAACAGCACAATGTTTGGCACTAGATCATTCCATCCATTCCACGTGAAAATGCGGACCCAAAACCAAGGCCCATTCCTCTCTGGGTGTGGGTCTGAGACCTGGCCATCTCATATTGAACATCAAGGTTTCTAAACATCTCCTCTTGCTGTTGAAGAGTCTTCAAACCCTCCTCATTCAGTGGTTTTGCGGCTTCACCCTCCTCATCTCCCTATGAATAAGACAATCTGTTAAGTCTGGGGAAATTCCATGGGTGGTCCATTAAAAAATATAAATGGTGAAATGCCAGTATAATTAAAAGGGCTCGTACGTACTTTGATTCCCATTAGTTTGCGAAATTTAACATTTTGGTCCTTGTTTCCGAAGTTGAGCTTCTCCCACAATTCAGCGGTCTGCGATTTGTCCTTTAAGAAATATTGAGACGCAGTCAACATCAAAGACTGAACTGGTAAATAGCCACACAGACAATGAGAACCACAATATGAGTACATACATACATACATACATACTAGGTGCTGGAAGCAAGTGAATTCTTACCCCTGGATTCTTTCCCTGCCATAGCTTCTTCCTCTTTTTCTCCTGCTCAGCGAACTTCATGGGGTTTACAGCAGAAGGGTTGTAATAGCTGGGTACAGCAATGCCAGTCTCTGCTAACGTTTTGGCTTGAAGGGCTGCCATCTGTGCTGCCATGGCAATCTGAGGAGTTACCTGGGTCCCAGAGGCCAAGAGCGCTGCCACATTGAGAACGGAGTTGGTGGTGGTGGTGGCAGCTGCAGCAGCCGCAACCACTGTGTCACACAGCAGAGGAGTGGCCACTAAAAACAGAACATGATTAGCACAGATGAAAGGCAATGTATGCATTCTGAATGAAATGATAAAGTCTCCAAGACAGTGCTATTCACCTGCAGCTATCTCTTGTTGCTGTTGCTGCTTCTCCAACGTCTCCTTTTCTTTCTGCTCCTGTAGCTTTTTGGCCCTTTCCAATCTGCAAATCAGCATTAATAATAGTTCAAATTAGTCACCATTATTTGGAAATTAATGTATAAGGGGAATAAAGCCTCTCACACACACACTCGTTTCTCTGAGCTGTTGCAATACCTTCTGGCCAGGGCCTCTTGTGCATCCATAGCTGTGTTTCTGCCCCGGAAAGCTGGTGGACTCACAGACCTGCTCCGACTCTTTCTGCGCACTTTCTCAATCCTCTTCTTTCGCTCCCTATTCAAAAACACCCAAATGTCATCAACATACTGTTAACACATTGGGTGCCAAAACCGTATATATACGGTTTTGCGCATACTAACGTTGAGTGCCAAAACCGTATATATACGTTTTTTGAAAAAAAAAAAAAAAAAATTACTTTTTTTTTTTTTTTCCTTCACAGCAACAGGAAATATCACTCCTACAAGATTTAGACTCCAATCCACCTCCTGGTTAACTTATGACTTCAAAAACCTGTATCTCGGCTCCTGTGCACTTTTTTTTTTTACAATGTTAATTTAACTTTTTTGAACTGGCTGCAACTATGGAATGGATTTCCGAATGTTTTAAATTTTTTCCCCCCGATTGTACGAGACCTGTATGTGTGTAATGAGGGGATCACCGTGAGGACGGTGATCACTGAAATTTTTTTGTGACTACTTGAAAAAGGTTCAAAATGTTTAAAAAGTCCTGGCACTCAAAGTATAATATTTTAATAAACCTCTGGCACCCAATGTGTTAAAAGACAAAGGAAAGGCAATAAAGTTATTCAAACAAACATGTGGTAAATGTTTCACAAACTCACCTGCTTTTACTACGGCTTTTGCTACGGTGCCTGTGTTTGGTTCTGGAACCTGACCGAGACCGCGCCTTCTTCTTCCTGTCCCGGCTGCGTGACCGTGATCGCCGTTTGTCTTTACTTTTGCTGTGATGCCGCCTGGAAGCAAGGAATCACTTAAATGATCATGGAAATCAATAACATGACAACATATTCAGTTAAAATGATCAATAACAGAGGACTATATTATGGACTTGGCTAAGTGGCATTCCCAGAGTAACATATTTCTTAAACATTTCTAAGGCAAGTGCAAAGGAACAAAAACAAACAAACCAATCAGCATTAATAAAGCTTCCATTTCAATTTGCCTACCGTTAACTGGAGGGGAACAGACCCTCTTTTAAAGCTAAGCTCAACTTCATCACACTCACAGATAAACACATTCACATCTGGCAGCTGGTAACCATGGTCTATGTGTGCCAATGAGCAGTTCCATTAGTTCAAATCGACTTGCTCATGGGCAAGATATTGGAATCAGTCACATTCTAGTCATAATCCCACTTCAATAGACTACATTTGGTTATTAACTACACTCACTTTTCCCGTGAGTGTGACCTTGAGTGGCTGCGTCCCTTGGAGGGCTTCTTTTCTTTGCGTCGATACCGCTCCTCTCCATTCTCTGTTGAAAGTCTCTCCTTCCCCTTTTCGCTCTGCTCATACAGCTCATCTTGTTTCTTGGATGACTTTGACGGCTTCTCAGGGTCCCGCTTTCGTGCCTGTAAGAAGAAGTTGTCTCTTTCAGGAAAATAGTGCAACAAAAAGAGTTAGTACCATGGCCTACAGCAAATGATACTTATTTAAGTTGACAGGTTGAAAATACCTCGTCACACTGAAAATCTATTTCCATAATGTATTTTAAACAACATGCTCATGAGTGAAATGTATATGTTGAGCTTGCTATGACTCAAGAAGTATGAATGTGGGAATAACGTAATGAGGCCAGCCAATCTTCAATTCATTTTGACATTGCTATTTGCTTAAACATTTCATAATTCAGACTTTAAAAAAAGTCAAATCTAATTACCAAAATAAAAAATAAATGAACAGTCCTGTGACACCCCTTGGCGCTTAAGTGAATGCTATGAACAGTCCTGTGACACCCCTTGGCGTTTAAGTGAATACTATGAACAGTCCTGTGACACCCCTTGGTGCTTAAGTGAATGCTATGAACAGTCCTGTGACACCCCTTGGCGCTTAAGTGAATGCTTTTGTCAAAGTACATAAAGTACATGAGCTAAACTAACCACATCAAACTTTTATATTAGTTATGTGATACATAAGTACTTTGCAAGTTAACCCATTTGACAAGTGAACCATTAATAAAAAGGAAGAAAGAGGCTTCTCTGAAATTCCCCAGTGTGGGAGCCCTGAAAACATGCTTGCAAGTGTCAATATCTAATTCTCAGACAGAACTATTACTTGGATGCACATTGCACAAGGTTATCAACAAAATAACCAAAATGTAACTGAATCCAGTGATGTGTGTATAAGGATGGACCTCCAACAGAATTATGGCAAATATGTATTAAAATATTTAACTCACCAAATAAACCAATGCAACAGCCAATTTTGTTTTAAAACGTCAATTCCTGAACTGTAAAACCACCTCTATGTTATCTTCCATAGTGTGTGCTATTTGGAGCCACACTAATGTACCACAAGACAAGAATCAACACCTATAAATCCGTTGATGCTCCCTGCTTATGCACCAGCTCTGAATCATTATTCTACTTCCCTGCTCAATAGGATTTCACCTTGTTTTCCAGAGTATGTAATTTAATAACTAAACATTAGCAGAACACTAAAGCACGGGAGGTTGTCAATGCATGCTAATTGTTCGGAAAATAATTAGTCTTTCACTGAATCTGGCAAAGTGATACAAAAGGTATAATTAGACTTATGATCATCAGGTTATAAATGAACCAATAGGCCCAATTATAACGACTACTATTTAACCCATTTAGACCTGCAATACCTTTCAAGCTGGGAACGCCTCTGTGTCATTTTAGCTGTTGCTATATATTATTACAGTTGTCGGGCAGAAACCGCTTATCTCCATATTCTAACTTTGTGTATTTGCGGAGGCGCGCCAAAGGCACGCCTCCGCCCAAGTGGAGCTTACTATGAAACCGTGCTCGGGTTGTGTGCGTCTCCGTCTGTCTGTGGCGCTGCCTGTGTGCAGCCGCGCCCCCATGTCACTCACGCTCTCATTGGCTGCTGACAGATCTCAGAGTGGAGCTTACTATGAAACCAACCCGATCGCCCCCCAAACATGGTGAAATAGCACGGATTGACAAACGGCAATTCCGTGCATAGATGACTAGGAACTCCGAAACTCTGTGCATAGGAGAACCATATCCCCCCCCCATTAACTTCAATACGAGGCGGAGGCAGTCACGTGACTTTCTCTCTACGCTCTCCCCATCACGGTGAAATAACACGGATTACAAGTCCGTAAATACACAACATAACAATTTAAAAAAGACCAAAAAAAAAATAGGGCTGCGTTCGCTTCCCGCGTTCGCGCGTCTTACTTGTTTTCATAAATTAATGCCCTACTTGATCATACTACAGCATCACAAAAGTATTAAAAGCAGCAGACTTTTCCAAAACAACAACTAACAAAAAATAGCATAATTAGCAGATCTACAAGCTCAAAATGCGTTGCTTCGCGCCACGTTTTGAGCTTGTGGATCTGCCAATTATGCAATTTTTTTATTTGAATCCTGAAAAGTCAGTTTTGGACATGAGAGGTTTCCACCCGACAGAGACGATATATAGCTATACGTTTTTCTGAAAGGAGGAAGGCGTTTTTAGAGTCTGCCTCAGGTCTTAGTGGGTTAAAGATAATTATCCATGGGATTAAAGATGTGCTATTCGTTTATTTGTATTAGCTGAAAGTGTCTTTATGCCCATCCATAGCTGTAAAAGAAACAATAGTTAATTCCAAATTGTTTACTTAATTTTGTAAAAATAAAAGGCAAATATGAGTTGATGGCTGATAGTTACCTGTCCCAGTAGTAGGCATATAATTTTGCTATGTCAGCAGGGTCTTCTGTTCAGAGTCTCTTCGTGCATTAGCACGCTGAGTATGATTTATTGTAGAAATGTTATCATGTGATCTACACACAAGATTTTACAAAAAAAATAAGTCTACTCTTCACTCTTCACTTCATGTAAAACGGCTACAATTAGTGACAGATATCCAAGGAGGAAAGGTTCCTTTGAGACATGTCGAAACATAGGGATGTCAAAAAAGGGCATCTTTCATGTGAATAAGGCCCTGTCCATCTGGAAACCTATAAATCTTTAGCTTTTAATCTATACATTTGATTTAACCAGATGAAATATACTTACCACAATCTAAAATTATCTATAGGCACTGAAGATTTGCATGAAAATGAAATCACGAATTACCTCTTTGCTCCTGCTGCGACTTCGTCTCTGCTTCCTGTCACCTGTAAGTAGACAGACGTTTTAAGATATACATTTAAACCTAAGTCAGTTTAGTACATTACAAAATAATTTCCCCTGTGATTCTGTGTAGGTAAATATAGTCCCAGCTAGGACTAACAGACTGATGTTTTTTTAACATTTATCTAATAGTGTCATATTGATGCGATGCAAGATTGCGGTCTAGCCAACACCAACTCGGGACTCCTGAATCGCTGCCCTCCACACTCTCCTGTCTAGCATCGTGGTCTTGAGCTCTGTGTCAGATCAATAGGTGACCATATTATGAAGATTTTGATTATATTAATCTTCGAGTTTGATATAAATTTCAACGCCCAAAAAAGGGCAAACAAGTAAAAGTACTACTTACGTTTTCTGTCCCTGGATCGTGACCGCGAATGGTGGTGTTTGGAGCTTCTGGGCGACTTGGAGCTCTCTGTACTGTGTTTTTTTCTGTGATGTGCAGGTGAGCTTGTTTTGTGCAGGTCAGCGGAGTCGTCGTCGCTTGCCTGAAAAGAATGGGCATGAGTTATGACAGTTGCACTGTGTTTTCAGGTAGAGGCAGTAGCCTACTATTGGTACCCTTTAGATATGTTTTTGAAGTTACTGCCTTATAGACACAGCTGCTATGTTCACAGCTGTACTTGTATTGGTGACACAAGCGTGTGGATGCAGGAACCCTTTAACAAAATGTATCACTTTAAAAAAGATGTCAAGAGATATCTTGCCAAGTAACACTAAGTATGTAACTGTCATTAGTGTATTTGTTTAAAGGACGACTTCACCCATTTTCAACCTGTCTTCATATAATTGGTCCTCACTAATGCTCACTATAACTATTTTGTCTCAGAGGAGGGCTGTGGACAGTTCAGAAACCCATCTACCAGTGACATCATCGATGGGGAATCGAAGCTAATAGAAACTAAAGGCTTTCTATTCCTGGAAAGTTAGCATGCTATAATGGAAGCCATTGTTCTTGCGTTAATAAAAATCTAAAGAAAAGAAAAACCCTTCCTAACGATGATGTCACTGATAGATGGGTTTCTGAGGTGTCCACAGCCCTCCTATGAGACATAGACTGAGTAGGAAAAAATGACACAATTTTATCAGGAGCATTAGTGAGGATCTATTATATGAAGATAAAAATTATAAAATCCAACAGTTCAGTCAAATTAATTTGTCTTTTTGCATTATTTTTTTGTTTTGTTGTACATCTGTATTGTACTTGCTTTGTTCAGGACCCCAGGAAGACAGACTAGAGGCTCATTCATGTGTCTCTAGTGGGAATCATTTATTAAACAAACCCCAATATGAGCACAGTTTTCTGTTGACAACAGTGGTTCCATGTTGTTGAGCACAAAACAAAATAGCATTCACTTTACATAAACACTACGCATTCGTGATTAAAGTATAAAGAAACGGTTTATTGAAAGCCTTGCCTAAAATCTGAAGAAACCTGTTATTATTATTTTTGTAATATCGTGTGGTTTTACCATTGTAGACCATTCGCTAATAGGCCTAACGGTGACTTAAGGGATTCATTGTCACTAAATTAGCCACGCAAGCTAAAACTATTGCATCACATTAAACCTCCGTTGGCGTGAATAGAATTCCAGATATTCAATCGTTTTGTTACATCATATTGTTTATATATGACTATCGTTCAAAAGTAGCGTTAGTAAGTCAAGTGAATTGTCAAATTCAACTGAGTAGCTAGCTGGGTATGCTAGTGTTAACCTTCCAATGTACAGACGAGTCGGTCGCCATCTTTATGAACCTAGACATCTAAATATAATCACGAGCTTACATCGACTTGATGCCAATGGTCCTATAGTCATGCATCTTTGACATTTCTCTAACATTACTCACCGACATGTTGGCTTTGAGGTAGACTCTCTATAAGGCGACTGTTCTTTGTTTAGATTTTTCCTGAACGGGTACAACGAACTGAACGACAAAGCTTACTAGCCGTCGTCGTCGTGTAGCTTACTAGCTCAGCTGCTGAGCGGATGTGGGCCTTGGTTGCCAGATTGTATCTCTGACATCCCCCGAATGCAAGTTTACCCCCATAAGAATATAAAAAAATGATCAGTATTAAAACATGCATCTGTCTTATTAGCAGTGGTGGAAAAAGTACTCAAATGTATCACTTAAGTAAAAGTATCAATACTGCAATGTAGAAGTACTCTGTTACAAGTAAAAGTCCGGAATTCAAAATGTACTTGAGTAAAAGTACAAAAGTATTGGTATCAAAATGTACTTTAAGTACCAAAAGTAAAAGTACAAAATATTTGAAAATAGCAGATCTACAAGCTCACAACCCGTCGCGATGCAACGCAACGCATTGTGAGCTTGTAGATCTGCTATTTTCAAATAGCCTAGGTATGAAATAGGGTTAAAGTGGTTAATGTATGTTTGTTTTCAAATAAATGTAGTGGAGTAAAAGTACAATATTTGCCTCTGAGATGTAGTGGAGTAGAAGTAAAAAAAATGAAATACTCAAGTAAAGTACAAATACCTCAAAATTGAGTACAGTACTTAAGTAAAGTACAGTTAAGTAAATGTACTTAGTTACTTTCCACCACTGCTTATTAGAATAATCACACCACCCTGTATATGTATCCATATTCAGCAGCAGTTTATTAAAGGACGACTTCACCCATTTTCAACCTATCTTCCTCACTAATGCTTATGATAACATGATACCATTTTTGTCTACTCGGTCTGTGTCTCAGAGGAGGGCTGTGGACAGTTCAGAAACCTGCCTACCAGTGACATCATCGATGGTGAATCCAAGCTATAGAAACAGCAGGCTTTCTACTCCTGGAAAATTATAATGCTATAAGAGAATCCATTGTTCTCGCGTTAATAAAAAAATATATTTTCAAATCTTGTTTGGGAAAAAAAATACACCTGCCTATTAAACGATGATGTCACTGGTAGCCCTCGTATGACACAGACGAGTAGATTCACAATACAAGGTCTATTAAACTGGATAACTCATAAAGCACTAAGCTTGTTTAAAATGAGTTCCCACGCACACATATAATTTCCTAAAGTAACTACCCAAACCTCTACCAAAGTGTTCTTTCCCTTTAAATCTGCACATTCCCAATTGCACATTCCCTGTTGCTTGGTCGTTTTTTGTTTAATTTTATTTCATACAGTGCTATTCTTATTCTTATATTACCTTGTGTAGCCCTATATTGAGTTGCTGATGGCATGTCACACCAATATTTCATTGCCTGTACAAGTGAGCCTTGATTCTCTTGAATTCTTGATTCATTAGTAATAAACAAATAACTATAAAGGGAAATACCAAGTATTAGGTGGGGATCCATGGGCGGATCTGGGACTCCGTCTTTCATTGGTGTGTCGCCCAGGTTGCGCCTAAGCCCTAACATTTAAAAACTATGCCTAAAACCTTAACCATAAACCTAACCTCGCAGAAATTATGCCTAAACCTAAGCTCAAAAACCTGTCCACCTGGGCGAAACACCGTGAAAAAGAGACCCTACCGGGCGGATCTGGCAACCCACTCGACTTTCGCATTTACTTCCTGTCGAAAGTGAAGCTCCGCCTTGTGCATCCCGGATGGAATCTACAGCCCGCCAATTTCTGAAGTTACATGTTTACATTCTGTCTGTCAGTGGTCTGTTTGATCTGCTTTAACGTGTTGACACTTCAGACGCCAACGCTATAAGTCAGTTTGTTTACGGTCTGACCAGCAGTACACTTTAGTTGTGAGTAGTAGGCTAGTTTGTGACTTTAGAGAAAAAATACATACGGATTTACTAGCCTGGCGCGACCCAATCTCGGTACCAGCCACTCGCTACTAGTAATAATTTGCCTGTTTCCCAATGACAGGCCAACAGTAGGTAATATGCGCTCTTAACAGGGACGTTAAGTGAGTGATCTTAATCCTTTCGTCTAAGTTAGAGAACTACAATGTGGAACGACGTTGAACTTCTAACTAACGAGGACACCAGCAGTCTTCGGCTTCGCAATGTTTCAGTCTCGGATGAAAACAGTGGCTTGTATCAAGTGGATACATTGGTCAAAATTTCCACTGGTGAAAAGGTAATTCTGAGCGTTTGAATGGTCTTACCATGCTGTGTGGTTAAAATATTCATGTGATCGACAGACACCCAGGCTGTCCTCACAACACACCTTGCATTTGCTCTACTCTTATTCCCTTTTAAACTGCATTTTTCAAACTATTGACCAAAAATCTTACAGAAATTATTGTCCTTTTGCAGGTGCAGTCCAATCCGCGTCTCTATTCCTCTTGTGATACGAACAGTAGCATTGTTGTTGCTGACAGAACCATCATTCTGTTTGATCAGAATTATCAGAACATCCTGCTGCACCTTGACTTTGGTAAATATCTCTTTGATATTGCTTGTTTCAGCATCAATTAGTTTGTGTTTAGATGTCATTTTTCTTTCTTTGGAGCTTCGCCCTCTTCTGTGAATCAGTCTATTAACCTTTTTTTCATGGTGAAGGGCATTCACAACTAATGATTTGTGTGAGTCGACTGTTTTGACCAATTAGTAGTCGACTAGTCGACTAGTCGAAATTAACATTAAAAAAAAAAATTACAAAAAAAAAAGAAAAAAAAAAGACGTTTTTTTTTCTTCTTTTTAGGGGGGGGCATCGTTTTAATGCCATCCTACTACTATATTACTATTATTATCCTCCTGCCCTTATTTTTATGGCGTTTTAAGGGAAGCGCTTCTGGCACAGCACCACAGCAGCGTCTCCAAGGATCCCCATTGCCCAATAATAGGCAATAAATAAAGTAAAAAATAAAGTCAGGAGGATAATAATAATAGTAAGACGGGCCATTACTATGGCATTAAAACCATTTTTTTCAACTATTCGACTAGTACCAACAGAGTCGACTAGTGGTTATACTAGTCGACTAGTTGGTGAAAGCCCTATGGTGCATATTGAAATCTGTGTGCCAAACATGATGGATGGGTAGCTCAAACAAATTAATAAAACTATTTTGCAGAGAGCTGTGTGACCGTACTGTTTAGTCTAATTATTTTACCCTAAAATATATTTGTTTACTAATGATGGCTGCGGGGTGTTACGTTTTCTTCCAGAAACGGCTGTGGATGCAGTGGATGTGTGTCTGGAAGGACAGTTTTTGGTGGTCTGCGAAAGAAATGGAAAACTCCATTTGATATATGTCCCACAAAAGAGGACCCTCTTCACCAGGGTATGTGTTGTGTTCAACAGTGTCCTACACCTTATGGGATTGTAGCACTGTCCTCTTAACTTGTATTGTTATGCAGTACTTGTCTGAAGTCACCCACGATATTTAGGTGTCTCTGCTTGAGACAGTCGACCCAGCCATAATGAAAGTCTGTATAACTATCCAGTTGAAAATGAATGTTATTTGTTTGATTAATACAAAGGAATATCTTGCAGGCTTTGGTGGAAAAACCATGTAAAAGAAATGATAAAACATACCGGCATCTCGTCATAGAGGAGGATAAGCTCTCATCAGGTGAGATTTCTTTCTAGCTGGTTATTTGAAACTAGTTTCTGAGTGCTGCTATAACCTGATTTGAAGGGGAATAAATTGAGCTTTTTATGAGCAATGAAATGGATGAAGTTATGGAATGTTAGATGTAATGCCAGGTTGGATGTGCTTTATTGTTTCATGCTTGCAGGGATATATCGCATTCTACTCCTCATAAACGAGGGATTTTTCCACATCACAAACCTTGCTTTAGTGAAGATCCAGACTGGTATGTGGTTATTATGCAAAAGACTTAATGTATACTTATGTTGGAGTTTATTTGTTTTCCATTATAAATGCTCTATCCTTTTTTCTTTAGCCATTGACAAAACGGATGTCGGAGCTTTGAAAGAGGTAATTGAAGACAACTCTCATATGCTGTGTGTATGTATGGATAGTAGTGATGCGTTGCTCAGGTTTTTTTTTTACCCGCCCGCTATGAATGCCCAACCCGCCTCACCAAGCCCGCGAAAATATATAAAGGTCATCAACCCTCACCCGTCCTGCAACCTGCCAAAAAAAAGGCAGGCTATTAAGTGCCATCTTTTCACCACACTTGCTTTCCAGAGAGAGAGGGAGTTGTTTTTCCAACAACAGTTAATTTACATCCACGCAGCATTTCATTCATAATTGTTGTTATTCCAAGCAATATTGTAGGTTAGTCCATAGGAAATGATCTACAAAGAAATTATCAACGGATCATCTCCTGCGCTTGTCACCCCGCAGTGTTTATTGATTCACAGCGCGTCCTTTACTCATTTGACTAATGTTGTGGCTTGCTTTTCCAACAATCGAAAACTAAAGCCACTGTTCTTGACGTAGTACTGTATATTGTTTCATACTTACGTCTCTCTTTGTTTACAAATAATAGTGGAGATCCAAGTTGCATCGATCCTATTAATTTCTCAGTGTCAATAGATCCAGCTGTGCATAATTAATAAAACGAGCTCAGATTATTCCGGGAGAACAGAGGAGAGCGAGGGATTGGAAGGGAGACAGAATAGGAGAGAGAGAGAAGGTACCTGCAGGCAACGGATCGACCCACGAACCACTAATGGATAGGTAGTTATTTAATCAAATTTTGCCTCCTTTCAGCTCCAGTCTCTCATCAAGATCGACTTCTGCTCCACCAATGAGTCACATGGGGAAGGATGCAGTACAGCAGTGATGTTCAATCTAAGCCATGAAGTGCATCTCATTATTGGGGTACATATGTCTTTACCATCCTAGAGAATAGTGTAAAAGGCAGAAGATGGATTTATTCCTCTAAATAGAGGGCATTGAAGGGACAGCACTAAATGAGCAAAGCATGGCCATCTGGGTGGTTCAGGCAGTAATTTAATACCAAATTATGCTTGGCCTTTGGCCTGTACACACTCTGTTTTAGAATCAACTTTGTACTGGGTCCAATTAACTCTATAACTGCCAAAGACGTTTATAAACGTCTTTGAGAAATTAGCTGTTGCCTGCCAAAGACGTTTAAAAACGTCTTGGAAAAAAAAAAAAAAAAAAAAAAACATTCTAAAAAGATTCTCTAATTATTTAGTATTGACACCTTTTCGATATTCCAAACGAATAAGGAGATAACAATTTCCAAAGATTTGCTGCTCCATCCACTTCAATGTTAAAATTGAAACGGACAAACAATTCACAATGTTTTTTGGTTTGAAACCACTGGTTTTGAGCTATTTTCAAACATCAAACAACACATGACAACAAGGTCAAATTGACCTCGTTGACATTTGTGAAACCACACCTGAATCTCATCTGTGATTAGAAATTTTCTGGGGATCAATCATACTTGAGAAAAATATTTTGTGGCTATGCGAAAAGGTACCAAAATCGGTCAAAACCCTGGCAGAGGCTACAGACTGTTCTGAAAAAACTCTGGCAGGGTAAGAGTTAAAAGGTGCTGTAATTTTAATACCAAAAAAACTGGTTCTTCTCAATTGATTGCTTTCTAAAGGGGAATCAAGAGGACGTTCTCACCCACTGGACATTGGAACCACATCAGGCCACTATGCGCCTTGCACACTCTCTGGATTCTAGCTTAATCCCAGGTGATTTCTTCCATCATGTAATTGTATTATCATTACTGACATAATTACGAGATTTTGCCCGATTCAGTCAAAAATACATTCTACGCCAGAAGAGAAATTGTTCTTAAAGCTGCAATCTGTAAAATTGTATGTCCTACCTTGGATTCAAACCCAGGTCCTCCACATGAGCCCCAACATTTCTACTGTTGAGCTAATACAGAAAGTATGTTTGATCAGAGGATACAGTATATTAAGCATTTGAGCTTAATAATACCACTTGTCAACCAGTCCTACTTGACCACAGATTACATTTCTCCACCATCCATTTCTCAATAGAAGAGCAGGTAGACCAACTATAACCACAGCAGTTGTGTTAGTTACATTGTATTAACATGCTCTACTATAAAGATTACAGCTCAGTGGCCTTGTGTTTAGAGTGTCCGCACTGAGACTGGGAGGTCGGAACAGGGTTCAATCCCTGGCCTAGTCATACCAAAGACACTAAAAATGGGACCCAATGCCTCCATGCTTGGCACTCAGCATTAAGGGTTGAATTGGGGGTAAGTCCCTGCTACATACTACTAGCGTCATTTCCAGGGGGTGTACTTGTACATCAATCAAGCTACCTCACGCTACGGAAACAGGAGAGAGGCTCCTGACCTATGGGCCACATGGCTCTGGAAGGTTCTGAAGGTTTTATTCACACACAAAACAAAGTTATGGATTGCAGTTTTAAATGTACTAGAAAAAGATGTTGCTCTCCTGGTTGGAGAAATGTGTTGTAGGCAGTTATCAGGATGAGTTTCAAGATATAATTGTTCTTTTATCAGATATTTGCACTTATGAAAAGTGTAATGTCTTGGCAACTGTTGTTTAAGCTGTTGTTTCTCTCACCTTCACTTGCAAGGTGTAAGGAAGATCCTGGTGGTGGAAAATCTGATCTATATTCTAGACACTGAGGTAAGTTCAAAAGTGTCTGTTAGTTCCCTGATATGTCTTCTATACAGGTTTATGCTGTATTCTATCAAAAATATTTCAAAGTAAAATGTGAGTTTTTTGTTTTGCTTTGTTTTTTTAAGAATGGTCAATCCGCCCCTTTTATATATTTTTTGCTTTATTTAATCAGACCACATGAAAGCAGAGAGTGGTGTATATAGGAGAGGCACATAACTTAGGCAGAAAGTGGCAGACTGTCAGTATTTGATCTTAGAAAAGCTGTGGCAGACTGGCAGTATTTGATCCTAGGCTAGCAGCGAGCAATTTAGGTGCTACCGGTAATTACTATATGACCCATTGTCTCTTGCAATGCAACTATATGCAGTCTATAGAGAACGGCACATAACGGGGCTAGTGGTGTTCCAGTAGTAATAGTGCAGGGGTCATAAGCACTAAACTGACTCTGCCAGATGGAAGAAGCTTGTGTCACATTTGTTTCACAGGCTACTTCCATCTGGGACCTCGGTAGCACAATCGATGAAGGGGCGGTCCCTTTTTTTTCCCAAGCTGCTTGGCAGGTTATTGGATGATCCCGCCCCTAGCAGCCAGTGATTGGTTCGAACACACAGCGGTGCGGGCAGCTCAACTATCTGAGCGAGTCCAGATGGAGGCTGTATTGTGAAGTCAATACCGCCCCCATTTGGCGGAGTCAGGTTACATAAGCACTGCGCTATTGGTACATTTATTTTTCTCTCTTGGTTTCAGGATGTTCTGAGTATGTGGGACCTACATTGTCTGGTCATGATTTGCTGCTGGCCTGATCTTGCCATACATGACTTCCAACTCATCACAGAGTGTGACTCAGCTGCCATGGCGGTGTATGTACAGTATCACAATTTTGTGAGATATTACTTGCTTATAAGTATTGTGTCATTTCTTAGACTGAGTTAATATTTTTTAATGTAACTCAATCTGTATTTCAGCCAAGAAAAGGGCAGCATGAAGAAGATGATTACACTGACCAAGAAGGACAACCACAAGGTAGCCTTCATATTTCTTTAGAGGGAATTTGAAAGATGACCGGCTGTGTTTCCGGTAGTCTCCTACTAGAAACACAGCCGGTCATCAAATTATTGGCTTAGGAATGCGTCAAAAACTAAAAAATCTCCATGAATTCAAGGCTTCGTGGGGTGTGTAATTGATAGAAAATAAGTAATGTTTTGGGTGAACTATTCCTTTAATGTGTGTATATATATATATATATATATATATATATATATATATATATATATATATATATATATATATATATATATATATATATATATATATATATATATATATATATATATATATATATATATATATATATATATCAGTATGTTTTTTTTGTTTAACATTGATTTTATTTAGGCGAGTACACTTCACGTGCGCTCTCTACCCTCCATGGCTGTTCTCTATTCTCTCGATGTCTCCTCTACCTCTTGCCTCGTTCAGACAAAAATGAGCATGGTAATTATCTACAATCTACAATTCTTGCTAATTGCAATATAACCAGTTCTTTGGTCTCAATAGCTGTACACTGTGCTACACATGTCAACTTTCATTTCAGGACACAATTTATTTGCTTGAAGGGATATCTGAGAACCCAGAAAAGTAAGAGTGATCTTTAACATTTGCCATTATTGATTCATATGTAAATGATTCACAGTGAACATTTGACCATGATGTGATATCTGAGTCTATTTATTTTTATCTTCAATTAGCCCAGAGGAGCCTATATCTTTTATTGTCATGAGATGCTTCACAGAGGCTTTGCCTGAGAACAGGTAACATACATGTCTTGCACTAATAGTTGGAATGTAAATTGAATCGGCCTATGTCATATGTGATGTCAATAACAGAAGATATGAGGTCAATAATGGAAGATAAATTGCACCGTTTACTGTTCCCAGACTCAGCAGGCTTCTCTACAGGCACAAATTTGAAGAAGCTGAAAAGTTTGCAATAACATTTGAGCTGGATTTGGAGGTCAGTGTCTCTTCCAAATCTATTTTTTTTTAATATAACCGTAGCCAAATGTATTTATATTATTCATTCCACAAGGAACTGTGAATATTGGTTGATTGTCGGTTAAAGTGACGTAGTAGCTAGGGTAAGTGATATTTTTTGGTTAGAACAAAAAGGTTTTTGTAAAAGGTTAAAGCATTATAATTTGATAGTAAACAGATATAGAGTGTTTGTTCAGTCTCCCCATCTCTCCAGCTTTTTAATAAAGAGAAAATACATTTTCAGGAAGGTGGCAAAATGTCAGCCAATCAGGAGAGAGTACCCATTTATCAGCTTTATCAGAGTCTTCCAGTTCATCTCTTCCAATTTCACTTGTTTAATCCGTATCCTGTCTGAGTTCTCTCTATCTATTCGATAAAATTGGTATCCCGATCTGAAAATGCATTTTCTGTATACTAAAGAACTGGTATAGCACAGTATAGCAATGAGTACTATCATAATATAGATCTATTTAACGCTTATTTTAATCAAAGGAAATCACTTACCCTACTTTTAGTTTAAGAGCACTGATGCCCATTTGGAATACATACATACCCATTCATTTATGGAATATCCATGATCATAGTACTTGAGGCCAGGCTATGACTTCAGTACTATGACGTCATATTAAGGACATCAGGGATCTCCGTAATATATGGGCAGACACACAGGTTTGTTTATGGTTATGTCTGAGTCATACGTGACGTGGCCGTGGTCCTGCCTATATATGGTTGTATTGGGTTTGTTTATGTCTGAGTGATCCGCCCGCCCTCCCATTAGCCAATTTTGATGTGGTTCTGCCTTGATTAGGGGGTTTATACTGTACTACTGACAATGCTACTTCTTGCTCAGCTTGTTTACAAGGTGAAGCTGGACTTTGTGCTGGAGCAGCTGGCTTCTGCTTCAGTCGGGGGTTATGGAGGCAACTTGTTGTGTGAACTCGTAGAAGAGGCCAACACCAACCTGATGAAAATCTTGGTGAGCATGTTGTCACTGTTTTGAGCGGAGTGATAATGTTATATTATAATTAGCCATAGCCACAATGAAAAACATAAAGTTTTCAAAAATAGCCATAGCCAAAATTGAAAACTTTATCAAGTTTTCACGCTTTGCTGATGGAGGACTATTTTATGTGTTGCTTAGGATGAGCAGTATGTGGTGGAATACTGCCTTAAGATGCCATGGCCCACCTTTGAGACAGCAGAGAAGATGCTGAACCACACTGCCACACGATATGCCTCTCTGCATATTCAGGAGGCTTTGGCCAGATTGTCCACATTCTGCAGTCTCTATGGTCCGGATAAGTTCAAGTAAGTTCACCGGTGTACCACACGACCGTACGGAATGAACCGAAATGTTTTTATTTGTATTGCAGAACTCAAATGCAGAGTTTCACACCAACATATTAACTCATTCAGTGCCACTCGAAAAAAGCAAAACAATAAATTGATTTTCAAATAGTCTATGTATATAGGGTTAAAGTGGTTAAACAGATTTGATGCTATGTTAACTAATTTGGCTGGGGAAGCCCTCAAGGACCCCTGAGGGTCTGCGGACCCCACTTTGAGAACCACTGCCCTAGAAGTTGGGTATTGTTGAAAGTTGAAACAAAAAATATGTAGTTTTAGTAAATAACAAATAAAAAAAATCAAGGACATTTCTCTAGTATCTCTTTGTATCGAACCGTGACACCAAAATATCAACCCAAACCGTGAATGTTGTGAATGTACACAACAACAAAGTTGATTGGTTTTGTTTGGTTACCTCCAGTGGCATTGCCTGGATTGAGTTTCTGAACTGCACAGACAACTTTGGAGAGATTCTGACCCACTTAAGAGAAGGCAATCTGAAGGGCGCACAGCTACTTTGGCTCCGACATGAGGTAGTGTCCAAATTGTTCAGATAAAATTGTGAAATCTTATTGTTTCATTCTTTTGACGTTTTTATTTGTTATTTTATGCATATTATATTATATATATATTTATGCACTTCATATTTTGTAAATGTTATTGTGTTTGTATTATGTTGGTTATTATAAGCTTGTTTTGATTTCATTATTATTATTACTTCTACATAAAGTGCAAATGACAAACACATAAGATCTCTGTAAGGAATATCATGGTACGTTATTGATAATGTTGTTCTCTGGACAGGGAGAGATTTCAGAAAAGTTTGACGATCGTGGACTTGAAACTCTGCTTGTTTCAATACCAGAGGACCTACCATCCCAAGACCTCTGTCCATGGTTTAGAGCTGTCATTGTCCCTTTTGTTAGGAGGGTGCTTCCCAGAGGACAGGTGAGAAGAGATGTTACTGAGACTTAAAGGAATTAAGGCATTTTTTCATATTGTATGCCTTTGACTACAATCAGTGCCATTGTCATTGTGCCAATCATCAGGAAGCCACTGTTGTCTATTAATTTAAGTACTGTATGAGAATCAACTTGAGACTTATGTCGCCTTTGTCATCCCTGGAGAAAAGATTGTTTTATGAAAATGTCTGGGATTTCTTCATGCAAACATTAATATTTGCCAGAGAAGCAATTTTGTGGGTGGGTTTATCACCTGAAAGTTTGAAGCAAAAATTTTTTTTTTATTATCAAAATTATTAAAATAAAAAATGTAATAAATATTAAAATAAATTACACACACAACATCGTATGGAGGTATGATGTGGATGTATCTATGTACATTAGTATGTATAACATTTATTTTAATTTTGTGGTAAGTGTTCGTATTAAATTAATGTATTTCTACAAAATACATTTGTAGAAAATCTTGGCGAGATGGCTTGAGCTGAGGGCAAGGAATCTGGAGTTAACAGAAAAGGTAAAGCAGTAGTTAAGTAGTATTTATTTTTATAATGTATTGGTATTTGTGGATGAATTTCCAAAACAAATAACATTGAATACAACCTTTTGTTTCAATCTACAAAACGGTGTGCCAAGCAAATTGTAATAGAACATTCTGATGAATGTTGGTCAAATAAGTGTTTAAAACCAAAAAGTTACTGAAATGTTGAATCAACTAAGTCATCAATATATCCTGATCTTCCAGGTTGCCTGGCCACAGAATGGACTTGACATGGCAGAGCTAGGACTGCCGTCCTTATGGATGTGGAAGCAGTGTGTAAGATTACTTCTTACACACTTCATATCATATTTGTGGACACGCTGGTAACATGCTACACATATTGGCAAATATGGAGTAGGATTGGAGTAGGATATGAAATATTTCATCGTTTACAGGATGATTATTATGGTGCAGAAGAAATAGAGAGCCTGAAATCCTTGGTCTCCAGCCTGCACCAGTTGTTGGACCTTCATAGAAAGTACAGCTGCCGACTGTCCCTCTCTGTCTTTGAGAAGGTGTGTGTAAATGAAACATTTCACTTGCAGTCACGACATATGTTCCACAAATAGCACGTACTTTAGTTTGGTTTGTTTACTAATATCTCTGTTCATCTTTCCGGTGAACCTGGTAGGGAAGTGTTCGGAATGTGGTGTTTTTCATGCTGGATAAGGTGCCGGCTCCAGAGCTTATCCCCGCCGCAGTGGAGAGCAGCATCCTGCCATATTGCTTAGAACATCAGATTCCTTTTGATGAGTTGCTCCTACAGTATATCAAGGTATTAACCCACCATAACCAGACCCATTGGAAAAAACATCACACATCAAATTGCCAAAATGATTTTGCTGTCGTGAAGAGATAACATTTTGCATCTCTCTCTTTGAAACTGATCTAGGATCTGCTGGAGCGCTGCAGTTCCCAGACCACAACACTATTTACTGAGTGGGAGGCTAAAGCAGTGTCTATATTGGGATGCATGACTGACACTGACGTGAGTTCTTGTAGCCAAAGCTTTTATGAACGTGAAATGAAGTCCCATCTCCCATTATTTTGAAGTTGTTACAATTTCTGTATTGTGTATAGTTGATGGTGGATGCTGTACTGGAGATCATGCAGAAGGCTGTGGTGCCTTGGAGTGAAGTGGTGGAGACGCTGGTGCAGCAGTACCTGGAGATGGAGGGACCCAAGTATGTCACCTATGACTTTATATGGTCTGCACACTATAATGTCATTTTGTAGTAATGTACAAGTAGCCACTCGATGTTGGATGGTTTACTGTCCCAAACCTCATTATAGTTTTCCATTTGAAAGTCGAACGAGATCTGTGCTTGACACGGGGAAAAGCCAACGACCAATTCTGAAACCTTTAACCACAGCAAAGTCTTTCAACACAACACAATCACTGTAATTGTTTTTCACATTTAAAAGAGCAAGTTAAGTTCACACAATTTAAAATAGTTAGAATTCAAAATACAAGGCCGAGTTCAGTACAATTTTGACAGGTGCCTCAACCTGTAGCAGTACAGTACATGCAGTAACAAATATCACCCTCTCCGCTTGGGTTCCCTCCCCTGGACACGTGCAACATTTTGTGTTGTATGGATGTTTTGTGTCTTGTTTTTGATGTTGCACCCCTTGGTCCATGAGAAAGGCCATTTTGTTCAACCGTATACCTTTATGTAAACCTGAACCTTGAACCTAGTTCTTATAGCAATCTGATGCAATTAGCAAAGTCCAAAATAATATGTTCCCTTTCTCTTTTTTTACTATCTCCAGACAAGAGCTTTTGAAGGAGAGTTACCGTCTGATGGAGATTAGGAAACTGCTCCGAGGCTATGGGATTCGGAACTTCAACCTCTCCAACAACACTCAAATTATGGTATGATTTAGATGTCAATTATTTATTCATTCTGTTACCCATTCATGTAACGCCAGTTACTCAGGTATGACAGCCTTTGCCATGGATGCATTTGAATGCAGAAAAACACTGTGATTTGTATTTCCCTAGACATTGATTCGATACATTATAAAGCAAGATCTACCATCGTCTTTAGAGGACTCCATAAAGTTGGCTGAAGCGTACAAACTTACAACTTCCCAGATACATTATTTGTACCTCATCCAGTTGATTGGCCAAGGCAAGGTATGTTGATCATCATTATTAATCTGTACTTTTTTAAATCAGAAGTTGTGGCATGCTAGTATTTAGACTGGGATCAACTTATTTTACAGTTTTCTGATTTGGTCTAATGAGAAGCCTGTGCTCCCAAAAATAATTCACTCGGAAACCAGGGGCATCATTGTATAAACCTGAAATCTTAACAATCCGGCAGGTTTCTTTAAATACTTTTTAATTGGTATATTTCGTTTGGTATTTCCATGTTTTATTCAAACTCATAGTAACTGGCTACACTAGGCTGCTGTATAGTGCATTCATATGGGGGAACAATAACATTGCGGCGCCCAACCAGATATGGATATTAATAGGGGAATTTGTGGCCTAGACTGGATCCGGCTAGTCAGTTTGGAACGAAAACCAGGATTTACGCCATGTGGAAAGCCTGGTGATGTGAGGGTTAGCTAGTATCCAATGGAAAATGCTGTGTTGTTCGCAGACTGAGGCATGCATGACTCTCCTGAAGAAGCTGTCCTCTGCAGAGTTGGAGAGTGTGATAGATCGTCTTACAACCTGGGCTAGACTACAGCTGGAGGACAAAGATCACATATCTGATGAGGTGGGGCAGATGTCATTGCCTGCATGTAGATTCTATTAATTAGTCTTTGTAGTTTTCAGTGTATTTTTAAGTGTCCTTTTTAAGATAAGTGAACATCGGTAACATTTTTACAATAATGTTGCAGTTCAGCATTTTTACATTCTGTGTTTGTTTTTGCAAAAATAAGTTTAATTTGTTTGTTAAGGAAAACGCATGTATACTATTTTATTATTTTGCTGGTTGATTTTCACCACCAACAATCAGCCATCCAGACAAAACACAGGGTCTGAAAATAGTGAGCAGGGACCCAATACTGTGTGAAATGTTCACATCATTAAGACAACATGTACGTCTGAAATGTCTATTCAACAGCACAAGAAGCATCAGATGGTTGTTGCCCAAGTGATGTTGGAAGCATTAAAATACACGCAGATCAACCAAATATGTAAGTAGTCTACTTTTGTACTGCTGAATGTAATAGGTGGGTTTGAATTTCAAACAATGTTCATCCTTTAAATAATACATTATTAATTAAAGATTACATTTTATGATCATGCCATTTTCTCTTTCTCTGTAAATAGACTTCTCTAATCTCTCCTTTGCATCAGGACAAAGACGAAGCTTTCAAAATTAGATAATTTATGATTGTGTCATCATGTAAATGCCATGCTGTACTGTATGTATTGACCCTACGTTTTCATGTTTCCTGCAGCTGATGCACTTAAAAGTCTGGAGTGTGAGAACAATCTAATCATGTTTAAGGCCATCGCCAACTTACAGGTATAGCTCCTTTTAATAGAACATATATACTTTGTTAGTCTCTGCTAGGCCAGACGGCTGAAGGCTTGAGACTATGTTTTCATGATAATTCCTCATAGGATCATTGAATTGATCATTGGATCATTCCTTCAAACAGTAGGTTAGGTAATGACTAGATATTTCCTTCAGCTCCCTAGGAAAGAGGTGAACTTACAGTAGTCAGAGCGGTTGAGAGACATTGTTGTTAAATCCTACAATGAAGGAAAATGTCTAGTCCAGTGTTTCTCAAACTTTTTCATGTCAAGGACCCCCAAATTGATAAAGAAATTGCAGATGTACAAGCTCATAGCGCGGCACGAAGTGACGCACTATGTATAAAAATGCCCTTTTATGCCTTATGTAAAGCACCTTCAGTTGCCCTTGAGTATGCAATGTGCTGTATTACAAATGAACTTCTACACTTTCCACTCCAGGAGGACTTTGATATCTTTTTCACTCCAACAAACTATGATGACCCCAAAGTCCGAAAGCAGATCCAGGAGTATCATATCATCGCCTACGAAAACACGCGCAATAGTCGTCTATCCAAGGGGAAGGTCACAGCCACCGCAGTGGTGGCCAACGATCCTGATGGCAAGACCAAGACCATCTCAACAGAAGCTGGTCTGCGTCGTCTGGGAAGGCAACTGCAGCGCACAGAATCGGAGCTGTGGTCTGACCTGGCCCTACGCGCGCTGGGGGTGGGCAAGGTGGATAAGGCCCTTAAGATCCTCAGGTCAGCCAAATGTGTGGGTGGTTAAGGAATCAAGAGAAAGTATGCTAGTCCTTGCTAATCCTTAAGCAAGGCTTTAAAAAATATATTATTCCTATTTACAATTGGGTTGTCCACTCTGCAGACATTTGTTGTTCAAGATTGTTTCCATACCTTTTATCTTCTTGAAGACTCGTACCAGGCCACAGATAACAGCTGTGGCCACAGCTTTTATAATTATAATATTGGCCAATATCATATAGTTGCCTTTGCTAGTTTTCTAAATTAGGCACTGTTGACAGACTATGCCCCTGCCAATATACAACACAATGTTATAATAATAATAATATCTCAATAGCGCCTTCTAAGTACCCAAAGACGCTATTTATTGTTGACATTGTTGTGGGATGTTTATCAATTTTCCTAGCGCCAAAACCCCATTAAATCTTGAAGTTGTGTTTTCTAACTGTTTGTAAAGCGTATGTCAATTGCCAACTCAATCCAAGCCAATCAAAGACACTTTGGTAGAGGTTTTGGTTGTGTAGTTACCTTGTCATGGTGTAACTTGTACAATCGGTGAGATATCCTGCTCTGTTGCACCGTTGATTAGAAAATAAGAATCCAAAGATAGTCTCTTAGACTTGCATTGCATGGTGAAAGTCACTTTTTTAGCACACAAAGGAACACAAACAAAGCAGATTCTGCCACTATATAACATTAAAAAAAACTGTACGGCATTTGATTTAAAATAAAATAAAATTATGTTGATTGAGCTAATCTTAGTAAGAAGAAAACCCAGACTGGATACACATATCCGTATCTTCAATGGTAAAAAAAACAGGAAGTTGCCTTACTGGGTTTTGTGATTTGCACATAAATGAATGTGTTTGCATTCATTTATGTGCTAAAAGAGTGACTTCGAGAGATGTTTCATCATACAATGTAAAGTCAATGAGGGGATTATTTTTGGATATTAATTTTTAATATATCTTGCCAATTGGACTAGTTACACTAGTAATTAACTAGTAAGTAACTACACAACCCAAAGCTCTACCAAGTGTCATCCTTGTGCTTTAAAGCAAAAACAAATTCTGATCAACACCCTCCAACCTTTGACTGTGTATACCAAGAATAAAGTGAGCTAGAGCATGTGGATTCTTCACTATTTAAAATGAATGAAAAGGCTCACGTCTTGTCTGTTATCTAATTTCTTCTACCCCAAACAGTGAGCTATATGAGCACCACTGCAATCCCAGCACAGGAAAGGTACTGTTCACTGCTGCCCAGAGGCTGTGTCAGATGTTAAATGATGACGCGCCCATGGTGATCGCTGATGACCTGGACTTGCCAGCTGTCATCCACAACCTGGCCTGTCAGGCCGTAACCGTGTGCCACTCAGGTAAATGGCACTGGCACAATTACATCCAGACTTAACTGTACCTTAACCTGAGTTTCTGTGAAACGTTCAGTGTTTATTATTCAGAGAAAAGTAACTAATATCAAATCAATGTAATTGACTTTGAGTATCTATAAAATCTATTGTTCTCCATTAAAAAGCATCAGGTGAAAAGACACAGATGTCTACATAGCCTGTACATGGTTTGCAGAAAATGCCTAGTGAAGTGCTCAAACTATTTAAACAATCTTAACAATAAACATAATGCCTTAAAGGAAAATGTAAAAATGGTTTCAGACCTGCTGCTGGATTGTTTGGAGCTGTGTAAGTGCACACGGACAGCGGTGGACGTCTACAATCAGTGTCAGTTATCAGACAACTATGGTTTCATACCCAAGGTCAGAATCTCAACCTTCAGATATCTCAGTATCTTACAGCACTCTGTTGACTGTCCAAATGATGGCCTGGCCCTTTGCATGATAGTTAAGTGGTGTTCACTGCTAATGTTTCATGGAATGATGACTTGTCAAGAATTGTTATTGTCTTGCCCCCTTGGGTCCGGGCGAGACTAATCGATCCTCCGCTCGTCTGTGCTATCCATGTTATAGGTTTTTAACCAATCACAACGCTCATATTAGTTCACGTGAGGGGGGTTGGCCTTAGCTCTGAAAAGTGCAGTGTTCCGCTCCGCCCATGGTAATTACGATTGGATATGTCGCCACATTGCGTGGCTACGTCAGAGTGACGTTGTTGTATGGGTTGGACTCACTGACTAGATCAAGACTGACTAGAGAAAGTTACGGGAAATTAAACCTCTGTGAAGGGCTGTGAAATACATGTGTGAAGTGATATCAAAGAAAACGTACCAAAAGGTTTTATTAGTTTCCAGTGTAATTGCATACTGTATTACAAATTTGGTGACCGCTAGGGGTTGAAACCAATGAGTGGTCGCCAAATTCCAGATTTCCACCTGGTGGCTTAACTTAATGTATTGGGTCCCGTCTGCTTTGTTGACACAGACAGAACTCAAATTTGTAATTTAATGTAGGCTAACTCATTTCATGTACTACAGACACTAGATTGGATAAACCTTGACGAAAACGGCAGCTTTTATTTTTAAATGTTTTGATTTGTCACAGTTTATAATCAAAGCTGATCTCCTTGTTACCTCAGAGTAATTCTTTGATTATTCTTTTTGTGTAGTTTTCCGTTTATAATGTTTTAGAATAACCACTAATAATCTCCAATTTAGTGGTGGTGTTGCAATAAGTCAAGACCACTTTAGGATATTGACTGATTTAGCAGATTATACAAAATATAGATGTCCCACTTATGTCCCATATAACGTGAAATCATCCTACTATTGGGAGTGGGGGGTTAGACTTTTTTTCCTTCTTTTTAACACAAATATGAAATATGAAAACAAACAAATGCTCAAATCTACACATAACAAAGGATGCATTTCTAAATGAAAAGTAAAGTCTGTTTTTTTAATAGTTTTAAATTGTGCATTTTCCAAAGGATGCAACATTGGAAGCAGAAAATGATGCTTATTCCAGTTTCCAGGATCTTTTTAAAGAGGATTGCATTGTTCTGGACTCAACATCTGTACTACCAGTGCAGTATGAGATCACCAACAGCTTGCTGCCTGTGTCACCAGGTAAACAAAATGGCTTTTAGCATTTTAGTGCCTGGATTTGTGAAATTGTTAACTGGTTTATTTAGATATTGTGCAGTTGAGTTCAATTTTTTGTTGTTGCAGATAACAAGCTCTATCCACTGGACTGCTCTTGTCTGTCGCAGTGTTCTTTTGCAGATGGTAACTACTTAAAATGACTTTTACCGTCTTTTAAAAAGACAAGTTAACAGGACTCATATTTGTTCGGCCAAGGTGTGAGACTTAGTTTTTTATTTTGGATCATACCTGTCCCTCCCATAGGTTCAAACTACCTGCGGCCTCTCCTGGGTCCCCTGTCTAACATGTTGCAGAGTCTGCAGGAGTGCAGTCAGTTGGAGATGGCCCTTAGAGTACTAGTCAACTCCTATGGCATCTGCTTGCAGCATGTTACTTCCAACATAATGGACCCTAAGCTCAGCACACAGGTATAACCTACAGCAGTATCACAGTTGTGGTCATACAGCTTGTGGCATCTGGACTTGAGACAGTTGCAAGTAATATCTGCATATGGGTATTGAGTTATGTATTTTTTCTCTTTACTCTTTCAGCTTTATGGACAAAATAAACTAATCCAGTACTACTCTTGCGTGAAAGATCTACAGAAAACAACATTATCCTCTCTCAATGTGGTTGCTGTGGGCCTCTTGAACAAGGTGAGTTCACCTGTGATCTTTTGAAAAGTTGTCAGTAGAAATGATCACTTGTATATTTATTTTATCTTTCTATATATTCCTTTGTTTGAAGGTATTGAACTGGAGAGAGGTGGATTGTGACTTGGCTATTGGACTCTGCACTCTTCTATCCAAAGCTGAAGTCTTCAAAATACTTTGGAAGATTATTGACAGCACCTGGCAAAACTACAGCAAAATCTTGGTATGATGAAATGGTTCATTCATTCACAAAGAAAATGAAACGCATACAACATAGTCAAAAGCATCACGCCACACAGGAATAAAATGACAAAATAACGCTTCTGTAGTCAACGTTTTCTTGGTGCAGAGTCCCAAGGAATTCCTCAAATCTATAAACAGTGGAGTGCATGATTAAGTTTGTTCAGTATTTTCAAAGGCACAGCCCCTGAAAAAGGCGGGAGAGCCAAAACGAGTGGCTGATTTTGTACATCCTCTTGTACATGACATGACTGAATTGTCCTGAATGCAGTCTGTAGTAATAGAGAATTTTAGATATCAATGTATTTTTTCCGTTCACCGTTTGTAAAAAAGTTGGTTCTATAGTTAATTTCTGTTAACTGTTAAAGGGATAGTTAAGTCTTGGATTTGGATTTGATATCGCACATCTCACTCCATTCCTGTCAAAGAGTTTTTAAATCGGCGCACGATTTCTTAGAAATGTCAACTGGAAGTTTGTTAGCATTTTGTAGCAATGCCAGTGGGAACAAATAAAACATCTTATTTTATTAATTTTTTGTAATCATTCACTTTTAATTTTCTAATGTCAGGATGTGGCCATGGTTGGAGCCCATCTCTGCCACTTGTATGAAGAGGAAGAGGAACAAGAAAAGTTTCACTCGGTCATCACAGATGCAGAGTGGGGCATCAAGCTGGGCAAATTAGGGGTTTGTATTGTAGATGAAACCCACAGTTTAATATTCACTTGTTTATTTCATATATAGTATTTTAACATAACTGGCTGCACTTTTGGAAATCACAAGCTGTCTTTCTCAAATTTAAAAACAGGGCAGCAGATATTTGCCCTATGTAGATATGGATTTCAGAACGTCTCATTAAGTCATTTCCATGTAATTATATATATATTAAAAAACTGACATTATTGTCGAGATATGGACTAGCATAAATATCAGAAGTTGTCCCTTTATCTGTTGCCCTTCCTTTAACCCCATGTCTTTTCCTGCTTGTAGATATCCATCCAGTCTGTTTTCCGCCAGCGCCCAGAGAAGAAAAGTGCTCTGATCCCAGTTCTGGTGAAGAACAGGAGCATCACACCTGACATCATCCTCCAGTACTGCAGGTCTGCTGGCCAACAGTTCATTTTGTTGACTTCGACTTAATAAACATGACGTTTATTCCGCTTAACTCACATTTATTCACAGTGAACACTGAACAGGCAGTAGCACAACAACACCGGATCCCTCCATATTCACATCTGAACACAACAACGCTCACTGCACATGCATTAAACCCCAGTGTGTGTAGTACCGTACAGTGTACAACAGAGGAGCAATATATGTTAACACATTGGTCTTCTTCACAACTGTATTGGATGTGTATTTCCATTATGTTATCCCTGTGTCATGTAACAAAGCTGTGTGCATGACAGTTGATGCAGTTGACTAAAACGATCACTGGGAGTTGCTGCATGCATGAAGTCCTTCTGGATTAGATTGACACGTTCCCCTTTGCTTCCAACAGCACCTTTGGTCTAGATCGAGACGAAGTGATCAACCGCTACATCACAACACTGCTGCTGCTGCAGGAGGAGGAGGAGGAAGACATTGGTGCACCTGGTGATCCTGGGATAGGCCTGGAAGAGGTGCAGCCTCTGAGCCATGCGGATGCCCTGGAACGTGTCCTCCAGATCATTCCAATGCTGCAGAGCACCACCAACCTCACTGACAGCCTCAGTGCTGCCATGCTCAAGGTCTGTCATTGGGAGATTATATATTCTACCGCTAATTGTCTCCGCCAGGCCAAAAGGCATGGCGAGAGAGTATGTTTTACCCTCCGTCCGTGTGTGTGTGTGTGTGTCCGTGTGTGTGTCCTGTCCGTGTGTTACCAGCTAATCTCTGGCACCGTTGGCCCGGTCGCTGCGAAACTGTGCACACACACTCCCTGGATGCCAATTCAGAACCTCTGCCTCAAATTTTTCACATGGGCCTGTTATAGCGCCACCTGGAGGCCGATTTGTGCCACAATAACGTACCTGACCTGGCGAGACCTGTGCTCCTCTAGTTAGTTTATTGTTTACTCTTCTTATTAACTGAATAAATTCATTACTAGACTATTTATTATTACAAAGGTAGATTTATGTCCTGCTCAGTCAGCTTTTTGTTATAGATGGTGATTGTAAAATATTGTTGCATGCTTATGTGATGTTTTTGGATAATGACTGTATTTATTATTTTCCATATGAAAAATACCTTCCTCCTGCAGCTCAGTCCCTATAACTATGAGAGGATTGAAGTTGTGCTCAAGATCATACAGACAGCTGATGAGAATGTCACCAGCTTCTCAGTTAGTCAGGTATGGATTTTTTTCAGAGATTAGGGCAGTTAACGTAATCACTTGATTAAAAAAAACGTCCATAAGCAATTGGTGTCTTAACCATCTGCAGGCAATGGGCCTCGTTCAACACCTGAGGTCCTACAAGCGTATCTCACCTCCTTCAGACGTAGAGAGCACCTATCTTTTGGAGAACGGCTTGGAGCCTACTCCCCTGTCCAACAGCAGATTGCCCGTTCACCTGCTTATGCAGACCAATCATTTCTGGAAGATCATCTGTGAGTTAACTAGTTACCCCATTTGGTGCTGCATTAGGTTTTCTGCACTGGTTGCCTGTTATTTTAGAACATCATGGCTTTATCTTGATCATTTTATTTCTCCCCTTTTCCTTATTTTAATACATGCCCGACATTTACATTGTAAACAAATTGTATTGTTTTCTAAACTAAATACTAAAAAAAAATTGTGCAGTGCACGGTGATCCTCATTAGTTTAGTTATGATTAGAATTCATCAATTGAACATTCAAATATTTCCTATTTAGCTCCTGAGCTCAGTGAGGAGACCTTCCCTACTCTTCTCCTGATTAGCAAGCTTATGAAGGTACAGTATGCAAATGTATACAACCTCAATCTGATATGTGAAAAAAAAATGAAAGCACCTTAAATGTACATCCATCAGCTGAGCTATAAGATCTAATCTGTGCATTTTAATGTTGTGTCTTATTTTTCCTTCAAGGTGAGTCTTGACAAGCTATACATGTCTGCTGTGAACCACATATTTGATAAGAGAATGAAGCCGCTGCTGTTGGAGCAAAGCAAGAAGGGCCAGAGGCATGTTTTGCACCACAAGGAGACTTTCAAAGTGGCCAAGACAATGATGGAGTATATCCACTGTATACAGAACCTAGAGTGGGCTGCTGCCACAGCCCATAGGATTGCTCAGGAACTGCCCCCAGGTCTGATCTGTCTGTTCATAACAGTTGAAATAGCATTGCTTAGTCTGTTTATACACATGCATCATATTTTCTCACTTATTTTACGTATTTTATCGATTTTATAGGCCTTGAGAAGACTCAGTCACTGCGGTTCTGCTTATCTCTTGGTGATAAATGGCTAAAGGACCCAAACATTGAGGTCAGTCTTCACAGTCGTAAGTTATGTTTGATTGTAAATCTGTTGGGGTTTAATATTTTTGCTGGTCTTATCCTGAGCAGGAGATGGCACGGGCCAGGGTCGAGTCCTTTTTGTCCAAGCTGAAGTTGCAGTTCCAGCGCTCAGCCACGGAGAACGTCATGATGGCCAGTCAGCTCAACAGCCCAGAGCTTCTTAAACTGACTGGGTTGCCAGCCAGACTCATAGTCGCACTCTATGAGCACATCAGTGTGGAGCAGCGCTACAAGAATTCAATGAGTCAAACCTATCCTGGCAAGTACCACCGCTATCACAAATACTGTAACCACAATGCTGCATTCTAACTTACAAGGGCCCTATTTTAACACTAAACTTTGCGCCATGGCACATGGTCTTAACTTGCGCAGTGCGGGTGTGTCCTATATAGATGCTAGATGGTGCTATATAGATGCTGCCAAATGGGGGAAGATATGTGTCTGCGCCCGGTGTAAAGGTTTTGGCATGGTATGCAACTAATGAGGCAAACGCTACATTTCTCTCCATCTCTCACCTTTAAACCAAGGACTTGTTTTCCACTTTCAATATTTTGATCCTGGTCTCCCAACCGGCCACAGATCCCCGACATGCTGCGATTTTTGTTCATAGTACAAATCTTCCACATGATTAGAAAGCCTGGCAACTCGTGTTGCCAGAATCTGGAAACAAGCAACCAGTGTTAAATCGTTCGCCATTGACGGCAGCCTCGCAGATAGTTTCAACGCATGTTTGACTATCATGAGACTCTACTATGAATACTAGTAGTGAAAAAAACAACTTTGCGTCGGTTATAATAGACGAATTTCCCTTAGCCACGCGCTCCCATTATGACAACGGAGGGGGTTTAAAAAATGACGACAGGGGAATATATGAAAAAAAAGAACGCTACTTTTCACATCGGTAGGTGAGTAACGAGACATCAAAGATAACACTTAATTTGTCCGGAATTCTCCTTTAAATACGGACTAGGACTGATCATTTTGCGAAAATAATCCCACAGTAGAGTTCCTTCCTAACCAGACATTTGTTGTCTCCGCCAGGCCGAAAGGCATGGCGAGAGAGTATGTTTTACCCCCTGTCCGTCCGTCCGTGTGTCCGTCCGTGTGTCCGTCATTCTGTCTGTGGACAGCTAATCTCCGGCACCGTTGGCTTGCTCGCAGTGAAACTGTGTACACACACTCCCTGGATGCCACAGCAGAACCTCTGCCCCAAATTTTTCACACGTTTTATAGCGCTATCAGGAGGCCAATTTGTGCAAAACATATTTTTTGACCGTACTCCTACAGCTTTTGTCCAAAAATCCCGCAAATCGGTACACAGTATCTCTATAGTCATTAAACGAAACGGGTCTTTCACATTTTTCATATTCCATCCTGATTGGCTAAAAATGTCTTCCAAAGTTTGTAGGAGTGGTCCGTTTTGAACAAAATTCCTCAAATCATGAACACAGCATGCAATTTCCTTGAAATTTTCCACACATATTTCCACTGCCCAGGAAGAAATGCCACTTGAACAATTTCAAATCAGCCTCATGTTGGCGCTATAACAGGCCGATTCGTGTTTTTACCTATAACTGCACCGATCTGTGTAAAACTTTGTAAGCGCACTCCCTAGAGGTCAAGGAAAAACCTTTGACCTGCATTTTTCACATCTGCCTTTTATAGCGCCACCAGGAGGCCGACTTATGTAAAACCATTTTTTTAATATTACTCCTTCCAATTTTATCCAAATTTCACGCACATCGGTACACATGATCTCTATAGTCATGTGATCAAGACGGATGTGTTTGATTTATCATATTCCATCCTGATTGGCTAAGATTGACATCTAAAGTTTGCAGTAGTGGCTTTTTTTGAACAAAATGCCGCAAATCATGAACGCAGCGTCCGATTGCGGTCAAACTTTGCACGCGCATTCTCACTATGTTGAGGAGCAAATGTCACCCTTTTAACATTGGCCTGTTATAGCAGGTAGCAGGTCTAATTTAGCAAAACACATTTTTTGAACAAAATGCCTCAAATCATGAATGCAGTGTCCGATTGCCGTGCAAGGCCTAAGAAGAAATGGCACCCTTTTCATATTGGCCTATTATAGCGCCACCAGGACGCCACAATAACCTACCTGACCTGGCGGAGACCTGTGCTCCGAGGAGCACTTTTTCTAGTTGTATCTGTGGCTTTTGCCGTCCAACTTGGCAGAGTTAACAATGAGTGACTGCACAGCTACACCCTTTTTCTTGAAATTATCTTAAACCATAGTGATTCATAGTGTGAGTGCTAGGTCGACACGCGCATTCTCACTATGTTGAGGAGCAAATGTCACCCTTTTAACATGGGCCTGTTATAGCGCCACCAGCAGGTCTAATTTAGCAAAACACATTTTTTGAACAAAATGCCTCAAATCATGAATGCAGTGTCCGATTACCGTGCAAGGCCTAAGAAGAAATGGCACCCTTTTCATATTGGCCTATTATAGCGCCACCAGGACGCCACAATAACCTACCTGACCTGGCGGAGACCTGTGCTCCGAGGAGCACTTTTTCTAGTTGTATCTGTGGCTTTTGCCGTCCAACTTGGCAGAGTTAACAATGAGTGACTGCACAGCTACACCCTTTTTCTTGAAATTATCTTAAACCATAGTGATTCATAGTGTGAGTGCTAGGTCGACATAATTCAAGGTTTTTATGAAGATGCTTTGTCTCTGAACAGACATTCATGCTGTATGTAAGGAAATAGCCACCATCAGCAAGGTGGATCTTCTGAAGATACGAAATATGCTGTTGGAGAAGTGGATCTGTAAAACTGGCTCAGCCATGGCCCAGGTTTGTTTTTTTTGTCTTTTCAGGCTTTCATTGCTTATATTTCAAATAATAAGCTAACTGCATTGGTTATCCATCTCTATTTTATTCTGCTTATGTTATGTATTTCTGTAAAGTCTGCAAGGTTGAGTCACTGACTAAAGGTTACTTTTCCTTTTTCATGAAGGACATCAACAGTCAAGAAAGTGTTAGCAACATTGAGGAAGACCCAGATTTAATGAGGTACAAGCATTTTTGTAGTGTGTAGTAGTTTTGTCTTATCAGTTCCATATTGGTGAAGCCACCCTGTTGCATCTTCATAATGCTATTATAATTTGTAAAAGACTTATACTTAAGGGATATCATTTTGTCTGTCTACTTAAGCCAACTACTTAACTTATGTTTGCTTCTCTGCTTTAATTATCAATATGAACTGCACTCAAACCTTATAGTAACCGTATTAGTGTATGTTCGCACTATTTCACCTTTTATGAAGAAAGAGCTCTGCCTACAGGGCTTTTTCTGCTGAAGATGAAAGGCTTGACATTCACTGACATTCACTTCCACTATTATGGAAGGCAAGCAGTCACAATTTATTGTGATTGGTCAGCTAAAGGTGGTGGCTATGCAGTTGCGTTTTTCCCATAGATGTTAATGCAGAAAGGCAAAAGTAAATATTTATAGCTATGTGCTGTACTCAACTGTAGCGTATGTTGTTCAGGGTGGTGCATCTGCTGCAGGCTTACCCCATGGACACTGCTGTCTGCCTGCTGAGCCCCTTATTGTCTGTGGAAACATGGGTGAGTAATTATGTGGGATGAATCAAGTTTGGATGAAAGGTCATGTACCTGAATTATCATGAAATCGTATGATAACATTTTACATTTCAAGTGTTCCTGGTTGACAGGCACGATTTTACCCATTAAGACCTGACGATTCTACAAATGTGTTCTAAATCCGAACCGTTTTCAGAAAAACGTATGTTGCTTTGTCAGTAGTTCTCAAACGTTTTCATGTCAAGAACCCCCAAAATTATATGTATTTGGCCACCGACCCCCCCCCCCCCATGTCAAAATATTTTGTTCCAGGGACCCCCAGAAGCAAAGATTTGCGTTAAAAATGTTCGCTTTAAAGGAATATAGATATTCAAAGATTTGCACAAATTGTCACAATCTTTTAAAAATAGCATATCTACAGGCTTGAAGTGACGTGCTACGAGCCTGTAGATCTGCTATTTTTTTAATAGCCAAAGTATAAAATAATTATTTTTACTTGACACCTATGCTTTCTCTGATATTTTTGGGGCTTTTTCTGCCTTTATTGATAGGAACAGTAGACTGACAGGAAATGGGGAGAGAGATGGGTGGGGGGGGGTGACACACAGTAAAGGTCGTCGGGATCGGGAGTCGAACCCACGACACGCTGTCCGGGCCGCTTTCCCGGTTTTCATTATTTAATTCCTTGTTCAGCCCCATGGCAGTTCTGGACCTCGTCTGACCTCCTGCCACCGGAGTCGAGCCTTGCTTTGTCTCATCCACCTGGCTGATGCTGCCACTCTGGAGGCCCAGCTCCAGATCCCCTCTACAAAGATTAAGTAAGTTCTTCTCTGGTTAAACATCAAATCATGTATATGGGAAGGTTTATGCGTATGCAAAGTGTGTGATCAGTGACACCCCTAGTCAAATATATCCCTAATGCTGCCTGCCGGAGGTTAGGCAATGATGAATGCCAGGTGATCATTGGTGTACCACATAACATACCCATCATCGTATTTATTCCAAAAGACATTAAGAATATAGCGTTTAATCAACACTTTAGGCGTGCGCTGATTGGTCAGCTACTGTATAACACCCAGAGAAGATTTTGGCAGATGACCAATCAGCACCAAGCAGTTGATCGTTATATTACATACCCATAATCTTATTTATTCACACAGACTGTGAGATTACAGCATTTAATCAACACTTCAAGTTAACCTTTGGCTTGCGCTGATTGGACAGTTAATGTGTAATGTCTACGGCACATTGCTGCCTCCCACGGGTCGGGAGTATAATGCAGTTTATATTATCTTCTCAATGCAAATTATTTACACTGGCCACCCAAATTATCCTGTATTTTCAGTTCTATGACTCAGCCACCGTTGACTGAGTTGGCGCAAAATCCTCTCTTGAGTGTTGTCCAGCTCTTCAGCACTTATATCCTCCACTCTCAACCTCCTAGCTGTGTCCAGCATACTGTGTCGGCCACGGTCACTCGTCGTCGGCAAGTCAGCAACACAGACAACACATAACTTTGGGTCACTCAGTCGGCGATGCGATCTGTTCAAGGAACAATAATAACTATAGGTTATGAACGTAACCCCAGTTATTTGAGTAATACGAGCGAGATGTCTTGCTTAAAAGGCATGGGATCACATCACGGGAAAAAAACATTGCTGGGCCGTCGGACACGCAGAGTCAAACAGCAACACTTTATTTTTCTTCACTCAACTTTCTTTACTTGCTAACAAATTGCACCGCTTTATTTGATTTGTTCAGTGTCTACGTACTAGGGGCGATATTTCGAATATTCGTGGCAGTCTCCAAATTTGATTCAAAATCAAGAGCGCAAGCCCACAACGCGCCACAGATGTAACGTGGTGTGGGCTTTTAGGTCAGCTGTGTTCCCTGGCTGCGTGACACGGTTGTACACCGAAGCAAAAAATCTGGCGCTAGTTGAGCTGTCTCGGCAAGACACAGTCAATCCACAGACATAAAGCGGTGATTTCAAAGCACTGCAGTGGGTCACAGACTAGAGAGCTGCCAGCGATACACAGCATTTGACACAAACAACGTCAAATGTTGTTTGTGCCTGGCAAATATTCGAATTTGACTTATCAGTTTCTGGCATCCCTACTACTTACGCGTCTCGCATCTCACTCTGTGTGTGTGTGTGTGTGTGTGTGTGTGTGTGTTGCTTTGAACCCACCATAAAATTATTCACTGATGTTGTATTTCCCATGCAGGTACTACCTGAAGTGTTACATCTATGTCTCCCATCTGGAGGCCTTAAACATTCCTTACACTGTGGAGTCATTCCTCAACAGTCCCAAAGAGGGCATGATTAAGGGGTTGTGGAAGAACCACAGTCACGAACCACAGGTGCTGTACCACTGAAAATATAAGCCTATTTTGTTACTTTAGATTGAATTGTTCCTCCTTGTTGAGAGTAATGGTTTTTAAGTGATATATGTATACCGTATATATATATATATATATGGCGTGTGTAGACATTAACTGAAGTAGTCTCTCCGCAGGCTGTGCGCTTGGTGGCAGATCTTTGTCTGGAGTATCAAGTGTTTGATCCCCAGCTGTGGAACGGTTTACTGCAGAAGCTGCTAAGCTTCAACATGGTGAGAAGATGAAGTTTGAACTGAATTAAAGAATGATCTTTTCATGAAAATTAGCACTTGTAGTAATATAATGTATAGTCAGTAGTAAGTATTGCAGGTGACCTGTCTGCAGATGGTCTTGTGGTAAAGACAACATGAAACTGCAAATCATAGAATTAAACTTGGAAGAGGAATCATGCACACTTACATGAATCCTGGGCACATTTAGCTCCAATGTTTCAGTCCTCCGACCTCTGTCAAGACATTCAGGAGCCATGGTATTAGAATACAAACTTTTTAGAACTTTTTCTACTTTGCTAACGCTACTACATCTTTTTTTCTCTGTTATTTTTGTAAGCGAGAAAGATGAGTTTAATCCCTACTGTTAAAATGAATTGTCTTTTTGTTTTTCTACAGATCAGCCACCTCCAGAAGGTGCTGGAGGCATTAGCTGCTGTTCCCTCTCTGTGGCAGGTAATTTAGATTTAGATCTCAACAAACTAATGTTGTTGTGTTTCTTCTTTCTTGACTCGGCAGTGTTGCACCACCACTATGCGAAGAACATTTTCCGCCATTGCATGAGGCACGAGAAGCTATGTACTAAGTTGTCTTTACCTGGGGCTTATAATGTAGAGCACCAGCATAGCCATACTCCCAAGTTATATATAGTCCATATGGATTTCTGGAACATTTAAAATCAATATAGACTCATCCAGCAAAACAAATGCTTATTATGCCTTTTTAAATTTTGAGAGTAATTAAGTTTAGTTTAGTTTATTTAGCACATTCTTTAAAAAAAAATAGAAACAATATAGAAACAATGCATATCAAAGAAAACAAGTTGCTGTCCAAGGAAACGTATAAGCCGGCAGGCTTATTTGGAATCCTTTCCTTCATGGAAGAGGTCATTAAATAACAAAGTTAAAAGTTCAATAAGAAGAGTTCCGGTTTGGCTGTTGACGAGAACGGTCATGCACATGTGAGCTCCGACGGTTTGCCTCACAGTTACTTCAAAATGTTATCATTTGTTTAAAAAACCTCAACTAACAGAACAATAGTTGGATTATTTCGTCGGTCGGTGCATGGAAACTTACAACCTCAGAAGCAAAAAGGCTACTTTGTCGGAGGATTCTAACGACGCCACATCGTGCCAAACAATGGCGGTCGGAGGTGGACCCCTAACGTTAGAGACGGTGTTGAAAGCGATACGTGAGTGCAAAGATGATTTGTCTAAACAGATTGATGCCAAAACATCCAACATTCAATCGGCTCTCAAGGCGATTGAGAACTCTCTCAACTTTATCAGACCAAGTTGGAGCAATGGAAGTACGCGTGTCTGCTAATGAAGACAACATGGCGGACGTTCTTCTCCGACTCGAAAAGGCTGAGAAGCAGTTGGGAGACGCGGAAGGCAAATTGAATGACTATGAGGACAGGAGTAGACGAAATAACGTGGTTTTATTTAATGTGCCAGAAAATGCTGAAGGTCGGGATGCTACTGCATTCCTAGAACGCATTATACCACAGGTCCTCAACCCTATCGTCTTTGAAACCCCGTTTATCGTTGAACGCTGCCATCGCCTCGGTAAACCCATTGAGAACAAGACCAGGCCACTGATAGCAAGAATCCTCAACTTCAAGCACAGAGAAAAGATGCTCCACCGATCCAGAGAGATGAAAGAAGTCTTCCTCGACAAAAGAAGAATATATCTCCACCCTGACTGCAGCGCCGAGACGCGACGCAAAAAGAATGCCTTCAAAGCGGTAAAACAGCTGCTGTTGGATAAAAACATCACTGACTATCGCCTACATCATCCAGCAAAATTGCGTGTCGCCCACGATGGAGCTGTGAAATGGTTCAACACACCAGAAGAAGTGGAGGACTTCTTGAAGACCTTGGATTAAAACTTTTTTTATTAGGATCATTTTTTTCTCCAACAGGTTAAACCTAGCGGACATTATGGCAGGACAGCCACGGAACTATTCTTCCTGAAAAAGGAGTGGGAGTAAGTCATATAACTACCTTTACAATGTTTTTTCCCTGATATAGATATGTTTGACTTTTTTTAGTTGACTTACATTACACGTAGAGGGGGATCTCCCTTGTTACAATTGGATTTTACAAGGACTATTTTTTGTTTATATTTCGGATCACCACTTCTGCATTCTCTCCTTTTTTTTCATCTTTATATACTGGCTCTGCCTGATTTATTTTTTATTTTTATAGATTGCTCCACCGCTAGGTTATTTGTTTTGCCTTTTTTTTTTCTGTTACAAAAGCTCCCTAACATGGTGAATTTGATGTTTCTTTTATTGAACTTTGGCTCGAATTTAACTTTTCAAATATCAGATGTCTTCAAATGTTGATCTGTAGTTTTTGTTTTGTTGGGGAGGGGGGGAATAATTATGACCGATGTTGTGATTTACTACGAATGACGTTATTAGTGATGATGCCTCCATCTACATCAAACCTGACATCCTTATAGGCACTCCAGTTATTGAATTAACATAGTAGAAACCCATTTGGACTACTTTTTCTTATAGTATAATATTTGATTTTAGAATTGATAAGTTTTTTAAAAAATAACTGGGGTGTCTAGACTTATTATTTTGTTTAAATATGCGTGGCCTACCATCTTGCCCATACTCCTCACTCCTTTAATTTATATAATTGTATTTTGCTGTTGCACATAACGGTTAGGCTATAAAGTATATGCATACTTCTACATATTTTTTATTTTTGCTAAGTTAAATTATTTTGGGGACTATTTTGACTTCTGATGTGCTTTGTGTAGATTTAGCAGGGAGCAGAGAGAGGGGGCGGGATTGGAATGCTAAGAATGTCTGCAGGCTACACGGGGATGTTGCTAGACTGCAGTGTCAGAATTGACCTGTTTTTTTTTTTGTTTTTTTTTCTCCTAAAAATTATGTGGTTAATTGGCGCCATCGTCAGGCGAGGTGTGGATATGACTTTTAAAAAAACAAAAAAAACAATGGGATTTCTTTTCTTCTCTCAGAGCTGCAGGATGGAGGCTTCAATTCACTACTTTATTTCACTACTTTATTTCAAATCTTTTTATTTTTGTTCTGTATTGAGGTTGGTATTTAGAGAGATGAATAGTAACTGTGAGGGCAACCTTACACTAGGTAAGAGTAGCCCATCTAATGTTTGTTTTTCTGTTTTTCTGTTTTCTTGGGGATATTTCATGGGCTCCTGGGGATTTGAATGGTCACTACTTGGGCTCTCTATTGTATTTTAATAGCTACAGCACCTTATTCATGACACAATACCTGACTCATAGCTCACTTTACATTATTGGAATTCTGTTGCGCTGTGCTCCTGGCTGGGAATTTATTATCATAATATGCTCCATACTAATTTAAATGACTAGTGAACTAAATTTTGTCTCCTGGAATGTAAAGGGAATTAACTCTCCAATCAAGAGGAAGAAAATAATTACTTATTTAAAGAAATTATCCACAGGTGTTGCCTTCATTCAGGAAACTCACCTTACTGATCTGGAGCATATGAAGCTAAGAAGGGACTGGATCGGCCACGTCTTTTTTTCCTCCTATACTACTAGTGCACGTGGAGTTGCCATACTTGTAAACAAAAACATAATGTTCAAATTGAACTCAGTAAAAAAGGATAGGAATGGCAGATTCTTGCTCTTAGATTGTGTTTTGAACTCAAACAGGGTAACATTAGTAAACATATATGGTCCCAATCATGATGATCCATCATTTTTTAGTGACCTTCTCTTGAAACTAGCAGCAGTCGAGGGCCAGTGCCTTGTCGGAGGTGACTTCAACCTGGTTTTATCCCCGACAGCCGACCGTTCTCAACCAAAGACACTCACACCATCCAGAGCAGCCTCGGTGTTGAACCATGGTATGAAGGACTTAGGACTGTGTGACATTTGGCGTACACTTAACCCCAATGGTAAGGACTTCAGCTTTTACTCTAATACACATAAATCCTATAGCAGAATTGACATGTTTTTAGCTCCACAAAATATAATTACAAGGGTAACGAGCTGTGCTTATTTACCAGCTGCATTATCTGATCATAACCCAATAAAGCTGATTTGGAAAATGGAGTCTGTACGGCCCTCCTCGTTTCGATGGAGATTTAAATCATTCATGTTAAAAGATCCGGATTTTATCTCCTCTATGAACACTCAAATTGATCACTTTCTTGAGGCTAATTTGAACTCGGCTTCTCATGCCAATGTATGGGAATCGTTGAAGGCTTATATGAGGGGTTGTATTCTGTCTTACAGTGCTCATAAATCAAGGGAAAAGAGAGAAGCCTTATTAAAATTGGACGTAGAAATTAAAATGCTGGAACTGCAACATTCTCAAACTAATAGAGTGGACGTTTTTAATACTTTGACCTCAAAACGGATTCAATACAATAATTTGTGCACTAATAAGGCGGAGGCTGCTTTGGCTAGGACCAACTATCACTATTATGAATATGGAAATAAAACAAGTAAGCTTCTAGCATGGCAAATTAAAAAGGAGGATGCAGACAGGATTATTCACTCCATTGTTAACGAAGAGGGCAGTGTTCTGACTGGTTCAACAGAGATTAATGCTGAATTTAAACTCTTTTACGAAACATTATATAAATCTGACCATGGCACCATTAATGCTGCTGCAGAGCGTTTCCTGGAGGGCGTACCTCTTCCTCAGATCAATCCTGAGGATAAAGAATGGCTAGATGCTGATGTAACTGAGGAGGAGGTTCTCCTGGCCATTAACTCTCTGCAAAATAATAAAGCCCCTGGACCAGACGGTTTTCCAATTGAATATTTTAAATCATTTTCAGATAAATTATTACCCCCATTGACAAATATGATTAAGGAAGCACTGGACAGTCAAGCCCTCCCACCAACTCTGGAATTGGCAACTATAACATTATTACCCAAACCTGACAAAGATAGACAAAAATGTGGCTCCTACAGACCCCTAAGTCTTTTAAACGCAGACTACAAGATAATCTCTAAAATGGTCGCAACCAGATTGGAACTGGTCTTGCCAAAAATAATCCATCCTGACCAAACAGGATTTGTCAAGGGGAGGCAAGGGTCAGATAATGTTCGCCGCTTGTTCCATATAATAGATGCTGCTCAAAGGACAAAGGAGCCCACATTAATAATATCAATGGATGCGGAAAAATGTTTTGATAGAATTGAACCTAGCTTCCTGTTTCAGACTCTTGAGGGAATGAACTTTGGAGAAAAAATGATAAAATATATTAAGACCTTTTTCAATGCGCCAAGGGCTCAAATTCTTACCAATGGGCATCTGTCGGACCCCTTCTTGCTCTCTAGAGGAGTCAGGCAGGGTTGCTGCGTCTCTCCCATGTTGTTTACGATCGCCATTGAACCGTTTGCCCTTGCAATTAGAGCCAATGAAGCTATTTCTGGTGTTAAATTTGGTACAGCTGAACATAAACTGTCCATGTATGCTGATGATGTATTGATTTACTTGACTGATTTGGCCGATTCAGTCCCTCCACTGTTCCAGTGTTTACAGGAGTATAGCGCAGCTTCGGGTTATAAAATAAATCTAACTAAGAGTGAGGTTCTTCCTTTAAATGCACAGGATACAAATGTCAGAGAACTTATTGATCCACTTAAAACGTGTCCTAGTGGTTTCAAGTATCTGGGTATAAATATTAGAAAAGAGCGTGATAAGGTTTTTAAAGACAATTATTTAAGACTATTGGAGAGAGTTAAGATCGATGTTCAAAGATGGACTGATTTGCCTTTGTCCCTAATTGGTCGAGTGAATACGATTAAGATGAATGTGTTGCCAAAATTTATCTATCTGTTTCAGTGCATCCCATTGTCTGTTTCCAAAGGATTTTTTAGTGATCTCAACAAACCCATTTCCTCCTTTTTGTGGCAGAACAAAACTCCACGTGTCAAATTAAGCACACTCCAAGCCCCCTATAATAAGGGAGGCCTAAATCTCCCTAATTTTAGATATTACTATTTGGCTTCGCAGTTCCGCCCTTTATGGACGTGGTTACACCCTGAGGTTGGTGAGGTCAGGTGGCTGCATATTGAACAGGTAGAGCTTGGTCTAACCCCTCTGAAGATCGTTCCCTTTTTGGGCTCAAAGAAAACCCTCTCCAAAATTACAAAGAATCCTATAATATTGAGCGCTTTTGAAGCATGGCAGGAGTCCCATAAATTATTAGGAAAAGATACATCTCTGATGAGATTGACACCTTTATGGGAAAACCCTAATATTCCATACCCCATAGCAGAGTCCTGCACGGGTCCAATTTTGAGAACCCGCGCCCGCCCCGCCCGTCAATACTCAGATCCGTAGACCGACCCGTCACCCGTGATAATTTCAAAATACAAACCAGACCCGCCCCGCCCGTCAAATAAACGACCCGTTGTCCGCCCGTTTACCCGTGTAAAATGTAAATCCTATTGAAAAGTGCGTTGAAAAAGATAGCAGCCTTCAACAACAGTGCTACATTCAGTGGTCAGGTTTGTACAGAAAGCAAGTGAAGACGGAGGAGCGAGCTTAAGCCACGCGCGAACGCGCATCTACGCAGCAAACATGTGTCGTTGTTTATGTCATCATATACTTTTAATTTGAAGGTTTAACAGGATGTTCAATGTGTTTTTGTGAGTTAAGATAACTGTCCAGCATGCTCCATGCGGTTGTGCTGTTAAGTTATACAAGTTACGTTGTTTGGGCGGAAACAGTGCTCTCTGATTTTCACAATAAAATGATACCCGCCCGCGATTAGTTCAGTACCGCCCGTCCCCGTACCCGTGATCTTATAAAAGTAACATTTTCACCCGTTTTCATCCGTCAAACGCGGGTACCCGTCGGTTATCCGCGGGTACCCGGCCCGTTGCAGGACTCTGCCCCATAGCTGATGGTACATTGAAGAGATGGGTCAATAATGGAATCAGAACTGTGGGGGATCTATACAAAAACGATATATTGTCAAACTTTCAACAATTGTCGTCCAAATTTAACCTGCCCAGACATGACCTATTTAAATATCTCCAAATTAGACATTGGATTCGAGAAAAATCTACAGACTTTCCAAATATCCCAAATAAATCCCCTTTGGAGGATCACATGGCTAGTACACTTGTTACCTCCACCAAAGGTCTAACATCCTCCATTTATAGTATTCTAAACAAAAATCTGCCAATTTATAATGCAATGACTTTTAAACATAAATGGGAGACAGACTTGGGATGCACTTATGATGATGTGGATTGGCAAAACATTTTAGAGAGGTCCCAGAGAGTGTTGATTTCAACAAAACATAGACAGATGCAATTTAACATTTTCCATAGAACTTACTTTACCCCACTCAGATTGCATAAGATGGATGGGAATATTTCCCCTCTGTGCCAAAGATGTAAAGTATCAGAAGGTAATTTGGTTCATATGTTGTGGAGCTGCCCACACCTAGATGATTATTGGAAGTTCATCTTGTCCAGTGTCTCGGAGATCGTGGAATCTGACATTCCACATGACCCAAGAATATGGTTACTGGGGGACGTCAATCCGCTCAATATAAATTTTAATAAAAAATATTTCGTGTCGCTCGCCAGTACAGCCGCGAAGAAAGTCATCCTAGTTAATTGGAAATCCGAAAATTCACCTTCACAGAGACACTGGTTAAATGAACTCTCATCCTATTGCACACCAGAAAAGATATTGTATAATGTAAGAAGAAAACCTGCAATATATCAGAAAATCTGGGGTAATTTCTTTGAAGTTCTTCCATCACTATCTCCTAACAGCTGATTTTTCTATCTCCTCTGGTTTTTATTATTATTTTTTGTTTGCTTTATGATATTTGATACTGTCTGAAAGGTGTTGTGAAAAGGAAAAAAAAAGGAAAATAAGAGAATGTTGAGTGTTGAGTAGTGTACCATTCTGGGAAAGGGGTGGGGGGAGGACATGGGAGGACTGTTTTTGTATTTTTGTCTTATTTCTGTTTTGTTTTTGTGTATTGTGTCTTTTCCTTTATTTTTTGTATTTTTTATTATGTCTTGTTTACAAAAAAAAAAAAAGAAGAAGAAATGTGATAATGATGTGTACGTTGTACATTGTCAATAAATAAATCATTATTAAAAAAAAAGTTCAATAAGAACAATACAAAATAATACAAGTTTACAAGGGGAGCAGCAGTGCAATAAAGAAATAAAAACACAAAAACGGCACAAAAGAAGAAAAAGACAAATTACAAGGCATAGTCATCAAGAATCAGGCAGCAGGGTGCACTGTAGTGCTGAACTCCTCATAGAGGAACCAATATGCAGGATGTAGACAGATGACACACAATGACTTTGAATTGATGAAACGGTCTATGCACTACTCATCATGGTGCAACATCATTTAGTAACTCACTGGTTACAAACTAACTAGGAGCTATAAGCCCTTGTAGCCTAATTTAGGATGGAATTACATTCAGCTGATGCAAACCTGCCCAGGTATGCATCAGCATTGTCTGTAACACGGAAGCAGTCAGTCCTTCTCAAAATGTAAATGTATTCACAATTCACATTTATTATTCACACACATGGAGAGAGGAAATAAAACCCAGTTAGTTTACAGCATTTTATAACTAAGTGAATTGGATAAAACATTGAATAATCTCTTTCATTGTCCACACAGATCTCCTGTTTTTCCCGTACCTGGAGGAGCATGATACTGGCCCCCTTTGTCTCAGGTATCACATCGTAACGGTCACCAGCCTCTATTGCAGTTCAATCTTTAAATGTATAATGTGTGAAAATAACTGACGTGCTTGCTGTTATTTCTTTGATTGTCATAGCATCTGTTCCATTGAGTCCCGATCAACAGGCCACCCTCCACAGGACTTTTGCTCTTCTTCTCAAGTAAGCTCTATTGAAAATGTTCTTGTTGCCGGTCATTCCAGACATGGTGGACATGTGACTGGATAAATGAAAGGGTTCATGGGACAGCGGTGACCTGCATCATGGGTAATGTTGCCTGTCTTGGTCTTTGTTTCGACAGGTGTCCGTTCCTCTTGAATCTGGACCTGATAGGAATTGCCAACCGCTTTGCCCAGTTTGGTCTGTCAGCCTTCGCACTGGGATCTCTCCTCCTCATCCCCTGTGCCGGGAAAAAGGAACAGCAGATCCAGGTGACTGATTAACAGATTATTTGGCCAATTTCCGCCTCCACCTACCGGAACGCTCGCCACTCATTGACAATGAATTACTAGACATCAGTCAGTTGCTTCCCGTGTGAAAAGCAGTTTAACCGCTATTTAAATTTACATGACAAAAATCATTGCACTGTTTTAGCATTGTAGCGTGAATAGAATGCTCTGCATTGAACTTGTCTCAGTTGGATTTTAAATCATGTATTTAGATAATAAACATTAGCTGTTTATACTCTGATGTCAAATATTGCCTGTGATTGTTGTAGTGAATATAATATGTAGAAATACATATTATATTCCTGTTTTATTTAATTATTCATTCATAATTCTTCTGCTTTGAGTTTTATTCTTAAAGGGAAACTAGGTAACTTTTATCCTATTTTTTTTTATACATACTGTATGTATGTGTATATACATATTTTAGCCCTCATTTCCCTCTATCAGCAACTATATTATTGTGCTGGTGTTTCCTTGCAGAAAGACACATCCCTGTGGCTGTATTTTGGTTTTGTTCCACTGTTTATGTTGACATTCATCCCTTTTTGCAGGGTTTCCTTTCTCGCTCTAACCCTGAGACTATACTGAAGCAAGTAGAAGAGCTTATGAACAGTGGGGAGTTGGCTGGAATTCCATTGCAGGTTAGATACTGTCATTGCATCTTGCATTACTTTTCTCTGAATTATGCATTGAGATAGTGTTAGAAAGAATGTTTCTAAATGACCTTGTTAGATTACTTTTGTTAAATAGAATTAATAACATCAATACTGTTGTGCTGAGTTGCAATTATAGATGTATAGATGGAAAGACCTTTATTGATCCCATGAGGGGAAATTCAATCTCCATGAAAATTACAGCAGTCATAAAAACAGAACGCATTATAAGAGAACACAGCAGATAAAAAAAAAAAAAAAAAAAATGCTATAGCTTTGGGCAAGAGTCACAATTGGTCATTAGTCTCTGGACCAGGCAGAACGTTGCGTCCGCCCAGTGTTAAATAGGGTTACGGTAGCAGACCCATTATCCAGATCATACTTACTACATACTGAATGTCTGTTATGCCAACTAAAACCCATGTGTTGAAAATGTAACTCTTGACGTCTCTCTCACCCATCTTTCTTTTTTTCTCCAGCATATGCTTCTTAATACAATCACAATGCGTTTAAACCAACTTAAATTAAACTACTGTAGGTTGATTTGACCATTTTGTTTGAAACAATTTTGTCGTTACACTGTTGTACTGATCAAAACCTGTATTTTGTGCATTGCTACCTCCCCAGATCAAGGACACAGTTTTGACATTCATCAACCAAAATGGGCAGCAGCATAAGGTGCTGAAGACAAAGTACTTCAAGTAGGACTGCAGCAGTATGGTACTTAGAAAATGATGTTTTGGGATGAACTACTTCGCTACTTTACTTGTATTTGTTTGTGATAATATTGTTTAATATTTGCATATTAAAATGGTAAATGGTGCATTTATATAGAGCCTCTTTACAATGTGCATTACATTCACCCTTTCATACACACATTCACACACTGACGGCGGAGGAACCATGAGAAGTACCAGCCTGTTCATCAACTGAACGTTTTGGGTTCAGTGACACTTTGACACTAACACAGGGTGAACCGGAGATCGATCCGGGAACCTTCCTTTCCCCAAGCGGCTGCTCTACCTCCTGAGCCACTGCCACTCTTTCCATTGTAAATATAAGACAAGAATAAATGTTTCCCATTATTAGGATTTGAAATTAGTTTTTTTTTGTTATTCATTCATAGCTCTTACTTACCTTAACTGTTACCTATATTTAATGTAGCCCACATTTCACTGTTTTTTAAAAACAATTTGTAAAGATGTATACATTTACTAGCATTGAATAGACCGATTACAAAGCCCCACCCCCCAATAGCGATTTGTTAAATCTTAGCTTAGCAACCGTTGCCATCTGCCATGCCTGGTGATAAGCTTAGACTTTTTACAGGGGCCAGTTACGAATTGCAGCCTCCTGTAAGTACTCTTTTAGAGAGGTTTTGAATGAGAGCAAGGAGTCACACTTTTTTATGACAGAGATCTCGATGTCCATGTATGGGCATATATATATGGATATCCAGTTGTCCAGAACCGTAAATTCAACCAATATGCCCATTTATGGGCATGCCGATTTACAGGGTATGGGCATATACCATCAGTGGTGGACAAAGTACTCAACCCCAGTACTTGAGTATGCATTACATCAATGCTGTAATATTTTCACAATTAATTTATAGAACCTTGTAAGTGATGTAGTTTGTCTTCGGTAAGCATTTGAAAATGTGTGTTTATTTATGTCTCTGTGTGTTTTTCATAACATGGACTTCAGATAAGGCCATGGGCTGAATCAGCCTGACAAACCTCAAAAAAGGTGTTCTTGGAGGTTTGTCAGGCTGCTTCAGCTGCTGATCAGCTCGTTCTTCTCCTGCTGCCGCCATTACCGTGTTTTGTTTTGTTTTGAGTTGAAACAAGAACTGAAAAAAGTGGTGGATATATGGATGGGTTTGCGTGCCTGGATGACTTACTGCTTTTATGTAGAACAAGGGTCTTCAACGTTTTTCGTGGCCAAGGACCCCTTAGCAGGGACCCCATACTGTATATTCTTATTTTTGGGAGGTGTAACCGCCCCTATAAGTGGGTTTGGGACACCTCATTAGTACACCCTTCGCTGTACTGTGATTGGCTCATACATTAGTACACCCCTACATTATTACACCCCTAGCTGTACTGTGATTGGCTGACTCTATTCAGCACTGTGATTGGCTAGCGAGACGCATGATGAAATTAATAACCTATAAATAGGACTATGCACTAAGTGAGCTTCCATCACTGTGATGACCACACACAAATAAGAGAAATTCTCTTATTTAAATATCGGTCTGCTGAACCACAGTTGCTCTCCACCCTGCTCTCATTCAATACAATGTCTGTAGGTTAGGTCGTTTTAGTTGAGCATGGCCGCCATGTTTCTTGTTAAAACCAGAGTATAAAAGGCATGAAAATAGCAAATTAAGTTGTCAGCCCTCGCTATGCAACACTTAAAAACATGCAGCAGAAGAAGGAAATGTAAACATTTCTCAGACATATGTGGGTGTGAAGTGTGGTTTACATTATGGGACATTTTGCAAGTAACACTCAAAAGTAGCAGACATTTTCAGACATTTAAAACAAAACAAAAAAAGTATCAGAAAGAAAAAAGGGTGGCCCCCCCTGCAGTGACTCTAAGGACCGCCCAGGGGTCACGGACCCCCTGTTGAATACCCATGATGTAGACCCCAGTGGAGAGTGCGAACTGTGATAGGTTTCCTTCTTTGGAGACAACAGTGTGTGGCCAATTGCATTTTAGGGAAGGAAAAAGAACAGCCAACCTAAAAGTAACTAGTTCTTCAAAGCATTCCTAGAAATGTAAAGTATGTCATTTCTCATAAACCCGATGCAGTTTCAGCTGGTTTCCTCTGCTAAAAGAGAATTTATCAGAAATGTTTGCATCAAATTATGCCATGTCATTGGGTTTCCTGTGCTAAAGGGAATTGAATACACAATTTAGAGCATGAGGAAGTTGCCTATAAACCCTATAGTTAGTTGACTGGATTCCCATTGTACTGTATATAATTTTACAGCCACAGTGGCTTTAAAATGACATAAATTTGACAATGAAACAGACTTTCAATTCTATTTCTATTCAATTTGGGACGTCTGGTCACCCTATTAGATGGGATTATTCATGTTTAAATATAGTTATTTCCAGTCTGGGTCATGAAACTGCCTGGGCCATTAGCTGACTGCCCCAGCTCTTCAGATGCGTTGGCACTATTGATGCGCGGGCCGACCCGTTACCCGCAGGTCCCGTGGTGGGTCAACCCACGGGGCGGGCGTATGATGAGTCAAGATTTCAGAGGCAATTATGCGGGCTGCGGATGTAGTGGGCACCACTCTCACACGCAAAAAATCACATGCTCTTGTTTTGTCTTATAAGACAAAGAATAATAACAAGTGTTTCCGTGGGCCGGTATTTACCGGCCATAGACCCCTTAACAGACGACGTCACACTGGTTGCAAGCGTCATACTGCGCAAGCGTCAAACCCATTCTGTCAGGTCTTGCAAGGGCGTGCAGCACTAGCCAACACACACGAGGGGGTTGGGGTGTGCTGAAACCAGCGCACCCCGAAACAACAGGTTGAGAATTGATTGCATGAAACAGTCACCTGTGCATCTCAATGTTGGTAAACAAATAATTGGTCTATTGACCATGAAAATGTTTAATTGGCCATTAATTAAAAACAAAGGTGGCCGGCTGGGAAAATGCTGTTAATAGGCTATTTTATCATTTAAGCCTATTATTATTTGGATAAAGTAGTATAACCATCATAATCATTTAAAGTTTTTATCATGATCTGACAACGAATGTCAGCGTGGGTTCATTCCCAACAGCCTGCTGCTGCTGTGCCTCACACACTGTGTGTGTGTGTGTGTGTGTGTGTGTGTGTGTGTGGTGTGGACATATGGACAGACAGACAGACAGACTTCACATTGTAATTAGTTACATGCTAAAACCATACTCAAAGTTAACATTTATTTGTACATTCATTGTTTTGTTTGTTTTGTTCCACTTTTGCTTTGACAATGTAAACATAATGCTATTTTGGCTGAGCCTGAGAATAGTAGCACGCACCCCAAGCAGGTATAGAACTCATGACTCACAGCTCTCCAGTCCAGCTAACAACCCCCTTCACCAAAGACACTACTCTCCTCAATTGAGGAAGTTGTGGCATGATATCCAAACAGTACTCTCATGCCAATAAGGCTCCTGTGAATTGAATTAGAGAGAGAGTTTCAAACTTCTCACACACAATACTGAGAACTGCAGCACTTCAAGTTAGAATTGAACCATGACCCATGGTTCACCGATCCAGCCAACAAACCCCTGGCCTGCGCCAAAGAAACTTCCTAGGTCAATGGAGGAAGTTGTGGGAGATTATCGCGACACTACAATATGTTCTCTCATGCAAATAAGACTCCTTTTGAATTGAATTGGAGAGAGTTTCAAACTTTCAAAAGTAGGGGGCCCTGGTGAAGCGGTGTTGTCGTGGCATTAAAAAAAAAATTGGTCAGTCATGGGGCCCCCTCCTGACTGTTTGGGGGCCCATGTTGTATGTTTTTTAAGGGCCTCGAATGGATTGGAAAGCTGTTTATTTATGTATATTTTTTAAATAATAATTTGAGGAGATCTCATGGGGCCCCCTCCTGAATGTTTGGGGGCCCTGAATGTTTGGGGGCCCCTGTTGTATGTTTTTTAAGGGCCTCGAATGGATTGGAAAGCTGTTTATTTATATATATTTTTTAAATAACAATTTGAGGAGATCTCATGGGGCCCCCTCCTGACTGTTTGGGGGCCCATGTTGTATGTTTTTTAAGGGCCTCAAATGGATTGGAAAGCTGTTTATTTATATATGTTTTTAAATAATAATTTGAGGAGATCTCATGGGCCCCCCTCCTGACTGTTTGGGGGCCCATGTTGTATGTTTTGTAAGGGCCTCGAATGGATTGGAAAGCTGTTTATTTATATATATTTTTTAAATAATAATTTGAGGAGATCTCATGGGGCCCCTGACTGTTTGGGGGTCCATGTTGGATGTTTTATTTATATATATATATATATATATATATATATATATATATATATATATATATATATATATATATATATATATATATATAAAAAAAAAATTGTCCTCGATCAGCCTATTCTTCGTACCATGGTGTTGCATATCGAAAATATCAGACCTACAAGCTCACAACACGTCGCAACGCGCCGCGTTGTGAGCTTGTATGTCTGCTATTTTCGATATGCAACAACAGCGCCATACGGCGAAGCACAAATGAAGCTTTACACAGCTGCGTCACCTAATCAGCGCTGCGTACGGGTGGTACGCTCGGGTGTTATGATAAACAGAACCGGGGTCTCGAAGTGATAGAATCTGAACCAAGCCGGACCCAATTGACGATAATAAAACCCGTCAAAACCCGAACACAGTGACTGTCTGTCTGCAATGGATAAAGTGTTAGTGGCGAAAGTTGGTGACACACATTGCAGGCAACTAAGGCAAGTAATCAACCTCCCTTGCGCCATTATTCATGTATAACATTAACAAAACTAAACAAAAGCTGTAGGTTTTGCATATTAAAGTTGAGTGAGATGTAAAGGCCAAAACATATTAATTTGTTTATACTGTGTTACGTAGGCCTACGCACGGTGTCGCGCAGCAGTTCACTCACGGCCACTTTATTTAGTTATTGTTTGGCAAGCGACATCTCTGAGCCAGAGCCACTGCTCTGAGCGCGCTGGCCAGTACAAACTAATTGGCGAGTGCGCTCCGGTGCGCAATTTCCGAACGCAAGTAGTAGGCTAGTGAGTGTTTTGTGGGGCGGGTTATGAAAAAACCCGACCCACGCATATTAGGCACACTGACGCTTGCATCCCCGTTTGCTTTGAGTTGACTGGGACCACTACAGAAAATTGCACAAGAACACTCGAAAATACAGCACTGAGCGCACTGGCCAATACAAACTAATAGGCGAGTGTGCTCCGGTGCGTAATTTCCGAACGCACCCTTCATTTGCAGGAATTCACATTTATATAGACACTCCCACTGACTATCTGTCTTAACATTGCCCACAATTTAAAACTTTGGGGGATACGTGAACATGGTGGGTATGGCGAGTATCGAGTTATTAAATTGAACAATACAACACGTATAATAAAACCTCTGTCTTATATTAGGAAAAAGAGCACAATGACTGGTGGTGGTGTTGTATGTAACAGTGTTTAATTATCCATTTATTTTATTCATTACAGTGCAGTGCCAGTCACATCTGTCCGTCATTTTCTATATGACTGCTGCTAACACACGGTGGGTGGGTTTCGGTTCCTGTGACCTGACCAAAAGAGTCATCCTTCAAACCACAGTGCTTCTCTTTTCAGCAAGTGCCACCTCTTATAAGCGTGCTTGCAATAAGAATTTGCTTATTTCGTGGACCTGTATCCAACAAACCAAGACATATTGTATGTGAAAATGCACTGCCTTTTCAATGGAACTTTGCTCATCCAACTGCTACCTCCAGTACTAATCACTGAGTTTATTCTGGGTGTCATCGGTAATGGCCTGGCTCTCTGGATCTTCTGTTTCCATCTGAAACCTTGGAAGAGCAGCACTGTCATCATATTCAACCTGGCCCTGGCTGACTTCCTGCTCATTGTAGTTCTGCCTTTCCGTGCAAGCTACTACTTCTCTGGGATGAAGTGGATGTTTGGAGATACTTTCTGCAACATTTCTCTCTTCATGTTGGCAATGAACCGCACTGGAAGTATCATGTTCTTAATGACTGTTGCTGTGGACAGGTATATGCGTGTGGTGCATCCCCACCATCCCATCAATTCTTTAAGTATCTGCAAAGCAGTATGCTGTGCATTTGGGTTGTGGGTGGTCACCATCTCAATGACTGCTCATCTCCTGGCTATACCAAGAAACAACACAATTCACTGTGAGAGCTTTACTGCTGAGGTTGAGGGTGAGTTGCAAGAGGGTGAGTCCAATCCTATTCTGATCTGGCATAGATCTGAATTTTTACTTTCCTTCTGGCTTCCACTGGCTGTAATACTCTACTGCACATTCCAAATCATTGGTCATCTGAGAAGGAGACAGCTGGGTCAAAATGCCAAGATCAAAAAGGCTCTGTGGTTCATAATGGTTGTGGTGGTCGTCTTCATTATCTGCTTCCTCCCAAGTAACATTACAGAGCTACTGGCCTGGATCAAGAGTCAAAGGCTTGACTCTGATGATTGTGATGAGCTGGAGGATCTGGACACAGCATTTTACATTACCATCACCCTGACCTATCTCAACAGCACGTTGGATCCTATTGTTTACTACCTCTCCAGCCCTGCATTCCAGAAAATCTTCAAGAGAGCTATTCGAGTACGTCAAGCAGAGAACACTGCAGAAGCAGGGGATAAAACTCGAGAAACGGGTTCCAAGACCATCAGCCAATTATGACAAGCCACTGTCAACAATAAAAACTATTATTGTGAACCGAGCTCATTTGTACATATGAATCGCATGTTTTTATTTTTCCATTGTTCATCAACTGTACACAAGTGTTATTTTATTTGCACAAGTATTCCTATTTTTTCCCCCATGTAAAGTGCATTTAGTTAATACATTTAGCATTAAAAGACTAAAGTCACAGATTGAGGAAGTTGCCATTAAAGGGTGTGTAAGTGTTCAATATTGAGGAAGTTGCCATTAAAGGGTGTGTAAGTGTTAAATAGCAATCATTAGAGTAATTGTTCGGTAACGGGTCTCCCCCAGCTCTTTAGGAAACAGAACAGAAAATACATTTTCATGTCTGGATACAAATTTTATCCAATCTGGAGAGAGAACACATTTTATAAATATATTACCTTTATAGTTTTGGAGTTATATAATAGTATACTATTTTCTATCTGTTTATAGCTGTGTTCAGCTGTTTTGTATTTATCTACTCCGATTCCTGATACAGCATTCTAGTCTATTGCTGCCTATGCACTGTATTATTACTGTTTAATACGATTTACATCATGTAAATTATCATTACATCATGTCAAAACAAGATGTACTGTTTTGTATTGCTGTGTGTACTTGTCAGTGTTACTTGTGTGATTCATAAATGTCCCTTAATGGACAAAGCAGTACTGACTGACAGACTTACTTGCTGTTTTCATCTTATTAGCCCATCTTGTATACTCGCATCCACTGGTTCTGATAGGTTAGACCTATTGTATATAACATATGGCTACAGGTAGGCATTGAAACGAAGGAATTACAACATGCATATAAATAAACTAAACATATACTGTGTGTGACCTTAGTTTTGCCAATGTAAAAATAACCGTGAATCTAGGGGAAATGTGTTTCACGAGAAGAAGACACCTCCATAGGATAGAGGAACCTTGTTTGCTTGTGTAGGATATTCTCCGGGAAACATAGTTATTTTAATCTGTAAGTATAGTAAAAATGTCAATATTCAGTAGCAACAGCTGCAAATTGGGTAGCAGCTATCTGCAATAAAATTATATTAACTAAAGACTAAAGTGTAATGAACTTTATATATCTAACAAATTATTCATGAGCTGCTATCCTGACAAAACAATATGTACTGTACTGTATTGTACATACACACACACTTCATATAGAGGACACTGTATAGATACAAGGTAAAGACTATGGTATGTTGTGTCATCAATTTCCCCAGTGTCATGTCCAGTCCTCGTCATCAGGCTTACCACCCCCGATAAAGTGTATTACTTGATGGTGCAACAATTCTGAATTCAGTTTCCTTTAGCACAGGAAAGCCCCTGACACTATGTCATATTGTATCTGGAAGTAGTCAGTAGGTATTGCACTTCATGGCACTACATGTGAAATGAAATACACATGCCCGCTCCAACATCTCTAACCCAAGACCACAATCCAAACTTGATAAGTACAGAGGTTGAAACAGAGAGCATGGGGCACCGAGTGAAAAAGTGGTGCTAGTAGTTTGGGTAGTAGTAAAGAGAGCCCAGAACTTTTTTGCTGTTTTTATTTTATTTTTTGCGAACTGTATTATTAATCTGTGTATTATTAAATAGTAATCTCTGCCAGGCCGGGGACAGAGATTAAGGGCTGTTGAAATCTTGACTGGAAGATCATCAAAGCCGTTGTTTAGTGCCAAGAAGTTTGATGGGCCTAGAATAGTTCATTATTGACATGTCCAGACTATTCCTTTTCTAAGAGTGACTTGATTGATGACTGCAGTCTTCAGGGCTGGTGGGAAACGACCTGAGAGAAGAGATGTTGACAATTTGTAGAAGATCTGAGGCCATACAATTTGAAACATTTTTTTAAAATGCATGTTGGCTGAATATCTAGGCAGCATGAGGAGGATTTCAGAAATGTAATGTCCTCTAAGTTTTCATGGTTGAATGGACAGAATTGTGGCTTGGTATGTGAATTAGCTGATGTCCTGTCTATCAATCACTCTCATGAATAAAAGCTCTCATCAATTCAGTTCCAGTGGCATAAAACGACTTAGGCTAAGGTTGCCCTCAAATGTATGAAATAAATATTTTGCATAATGGGTAAGATAACCGGTAACTGAGTTTAGCTCTGACTTGAAAAAATAGCCTATGATTATGTTGAATTTGTATGGATTGAATCTCAATCTCTTAAGTGTGTGGTGACTGTAAGAATGTTTACAAGAGTTTTTATTTTACCAATACACCAAGATTCTTTATCAAACCACAAAATCATTATTTGGATTGTGGAATATAGAATTAGCACATAGCACTTAATTGTTATAACAATAAATAACTACCAATAACACTGAAAATACAGACCACATAATCATGAGAGGCTGCAAACCTCTACTGCTCTCTAGTGATTCACATTTGAAACTACAGCTTAGTACACAAGCCCTAGGCATGAACCATGCTTCTTCTTTTACAGAACCAGCTTTAAGATAGAATTTATCTGACTGAAATGGCTAAGTAATCAGAGGTTATGCTGACTTCTAATGGAACCAAGGTTTCTTTTAAGAGGGGAAAAAAGGAAGCAACATTGTTGTGTCTGTACAGATACAGCAAACTAGTTGTGTAGACTATGATTAAGCACACCCAGAAAGGTGCAGGCCATCAAGTTTGTGAGATTGTAAAAAGACATTTGGCACTGGCCAACATGTTGCTGCATGTACAGTATGTAGTATTATGCATATCCCGGTTGCTAATTTCTTATCCCATTATATTCTATTTCCTGTAGACTATATTTTTCCTCTGGCTGGTTGGTTATTCTACCTCAGTAACCCTGGGATGATTCAATTCTAAGTACTATGTGATTTGTCTATCAATACTGTTTATTTCATTTTATTTATTTTACACATAGTGTTATTTTAGATGTATTTCTGCACTTACACACTGTACACCCGATATACTCTTCACTTTATAGTTTATTACTATTGCTGCTAGGTTTTTGCTAGTATTATTATATATAGTATTGGCCTATATCTTGTTTAATTTTTATATATTAACACAGTCTGTGGATGTCACACCAATTTGCATCACAGCACATATTTGTATGCCTGAGCGACAAATAAAGCTTCTTCAACTTTAATCCCTGGCTGCATATGTGCAATGTATTCCTTCACTCAGGATACACAGTATAGGCTATATTTGCTGCAATGACAGTTTGTCTCACTTTTAAAAGTAGAATATACCATAGGTAATAGGCTATTCTGTCACTTAACCCGGGGACGTGATTTGGGCCATACCAGTTTAACCACTTAAACCGTATTTGTTGACCAAGTTCCCCCAGGGGTCTGTAGGCTACTTCCTCCCCTCCTTTTTCCATTTACACCAAATGTCTTCCCAGACAATAGCTGATCTACAAGCTCACAACGCATCATGTTACGACACATTGTGAGCTTTTAAATCTGCTATTGTTTGCCAAATGTTTGGCTATTTTTGCTGAATCTTCCTCTATATGATATTCCCAGAATAGGGATGCTATAGGGTTCATTGGATAAAGATAGGCTGTCAATGTGGCCTGTCAATGCTCGGCCATGCATGGGGAAGAATGTGAAAGAGCCAGTTTGGCCAGTGGTGCAAACACATCCTTTTGTTCTGTTCTCCTGTTGTCCCATCAGCCTTTCTGCTTCCTTCACCTGCATACCTTGGAACAGAATGCCAGGGTGACTGCTCCAACTGGCACTGTGAACATGAAAATCCAGTCTAGCAAGCATGAAGATGCTACAGGCAGGGCTTATGAAGGACATGCAACCCTAACCAATTATCAATGCTTTTATGTCCATTAGGCTAAACCTTAGGACTCTTCACTCCATCAAATTGTCACTAGGTAAAGACATTTGCTTACACTTTGGGAAAAACTAGTGTAACGGGTTGTGTTTGTCTGTGTATTTGGTGGAATGAATACAAGGATATTTCTAACTCTGTTACACCAGGCCTATGTAAAAGTTGATATTTCAGTACAAATATCCAACAAAAACAAGATTTTTCAGCTTCAATAATTAAGTTAAATTAATCTGTTGATCCCCTTGGTGAAATCAATACTCTGTATTTGTCTGACCCATCCACGAGCATCCAGTGCAGGGAGCAAGCTCCAGCTCTAAGGCCAGTGCCAGTGCCTTGGTCTTCACCAACCACTATGTATAATTCTGTGACATGGCTACGATGTTAACATTACTACGTTAATTTATTTACTTAATTTTTGCATCTCTAGTCAAAATAAGGGAGACTGTCTTCAAGCACGCAAAGCAATCCCCCCTGGCCCCCTTCTACCCTTTCAAATGTGTTTTTCATGGTTCTAGGCTGTCAAATATTGTATTAAATCCATGTTCAGTGAAATTGTATTTCATTGGATAATAATTAATAATTGTATCTTAACACAGTCTACTCTACACTCATATCTATATCTACCCTATGGGTCAAATACGATGCTGACTCATTTGAAATTAGAGCAGTTTGACAGATCGAAGTGATGTCACGGGAGAATGCTGGTGGGGTTGGTTGGGTTGGGTGGAATGTTCGCATTTTTTATTAATAGTGTTGCCCTCTGGTGTAGCCTATAGGTAGCGTTGCCATGTTTTGTGAGAGAAATAATCAACCAGTCAAGGAAAACAAGCCCAAAAGAAGCAACTAGACAACATGAGCACTTTAAACCAATCATCGGCTATTTGAAAATAGCCGAGCTTGTAGATCTGCTATTTTCAAAAACTCTTGAAATAAAATGGGGAATATTTTGAATATTTTTGAAACATTCCAACACCACAAATGCTCCCTGTCACAAAATTTCATTTTCATGAAAATATGTGAGAACCACTGGTTTAAATAATAATTAAAACATTTGGAAGCAAGCCTAAATAAGCAAGTACACTTGTGAAAAAGAAGCCCAAAGTCGCTTATAATAAGCCGACATGGCAACACTGCCCATAGGCTCTGCGATCTAGTCAGGCACCTTCCACGGTTTGGGGGAAGGATCCGTCCACGTAATCCAAACACGTTTGTCTCGCTCTCTCAGTTGGTGTTTCCTCCTTCAACCGCGACGCATCATCATCTACAGTGAATCCAACCTCTGCTTCAGTTCCAAATGACTGAACGACTGCATTGCTTGCGCCCGGGTTGCTGCTACAGGAGGAGATAAAGATACATGATCGCACGTCGTTTGGCCGAATAACACGTTTGGATTTTCAACGTTTTCATTGCTAAACCCCGTCGCTATCCTTGCGATAACCGACTGAGGATGAATAGCATAAGACAGGTGCCTTCCAGGGTGAAAAGTAAGAGGACGGAGACCCACCTAGGTGCGGAGAGGGAGCATTTTGACAAACAGCAGGTAAATGAAGGCTAACGTTGTTTGCTTTGCAGGCAGATGTATGTGGTGATGATTTGGTTGCAAAACCTTGCTTTCCATGATGGCAGGTAACACGTCGGAATGTTTTTGGCCTATTTTGAGTGTGTGTGTGTGTGTGTGTGTGTGTCAGTCAGTGTGCGATTGTTAAGTCATGATACATCTCAGTACGTATACATGTATTTTATATATTAGGCTCATTTTGTAGCCTAGGAAACATACTGTAGATTTATTGCATATTTACACAAAGGTAGCCTTGATACAAGACCGTCTTGATCCAAGGCTACAATACAAACTCATTTAACGCAAGCTCTGGGCTATTTTAAAATTGACAGGAACCCAATAGCTGAGTAAAATGTGCAGTACTAAGCTGCATTATTGTCAGCATTGTGGCTTCTGTAATTTAAGCTAGGCTTTGGCATGCCATATAGATAATTATTGTTTGGCATTACTTTCAACATTTGCCCTCAACATTAGCCCATTTGGTTAATAACTGCCATTATTACATAATGGACTGAAAGGCAGTGACTTTGGAGAAGCTACTGTGAGACATGATCAAATCACAGAACATTGTCCCTTGTCAGAGGTGTGCTTTGTATGAGTTTTTCTCTGTCTGAATTTTTTGTTAGTGGTTGACCATATGGATGATGATTATTGTTCAAGAAGACATTGGTTTTCAGCAGCAAAGACAATCCATGTACCCTCTACCCCTGGCTTAAGTTTATTGAGTAGGCTACTCTCATCATAGCCTACTTTGATGTTGTCCTTCCTGTTTGACAACCCTTCCTCCATTACCAGCCACCTCTTTGGTGAGTCCTCCATGTAACCAATGTAGGATACAGACAATAATAGAAGTCATGTTCTATTGTTGTAATGGGTGTCCACTGTAGGAATGGGTGTGTCTCATTACTCATACAACAACTTTTCAGCCTCTTGGCTGATTAAACTTCAGTCAGTTTAGTCAAAGTAAGACCAACTTTATGTCCAGAAACAGGCATTAGAAAACACACTAATTTGCAGTGGTAGCTGAATGAGACGGATGCTGGCAGTGGGTCTGTTTATATTATTGGGGACAAAAAGTTGTATTTTGTCCTACAGTATACCACATATCCAGCTTCGTAGAAACATTCAAGATTCTCTTGACATGACAGCCTCCTTAACAGTGGTTAATGGTATGAAATTCAAACAATGAAGTTGTTGTTCTAGTTCTTATAGTACAATGTCATACCACATCTTGAAGAAACTGGACTGAGTTAGGAGTTCATTCACCTGTCAGTCAATCCATTTACCTGATCACATTTTAATAAAGGTCAATTATAGCTTAATTATAAGACCATATTATTTTAAAATGTGCGTACCTTAGTAGCCAGTTTATTACTGCTGATCTAGAAGATCTTATCTTGTAGACAGGAGAAATGTTGAAACAAGACTGGGCTGTCTGGAGAGGCCTTCAGGCATCAGCTTCTGTCCATAGATGGTGCTACTGAGTTGTTAGGTGGTGCTGGTGCATTATGTCTCTGCATATTAAGCTTTTTGTTTTAATAAAGACAGGCAAAATCCATTTCTGGGTTTGTTTGTTATATCAACAGAATGAAGCAGGCTTTTGTGAATGCAAAATAAAGCAGATTTGTTCTGCTGCACGTTGCTTGCTTGAACTCAAATGCCATATCTAATATTCTCTATCATGCCTGGACTAAGCTAAATGGACAAAGGGTGTGCTGTGACACACTGATGTGCCTTTGATGTTGAATCGAACCAATATTAGATATTATTAAATAGTATTAAAGGGCGCTCAGGTGGTGCAGGGGTAAAGTACCTGTCCGCCACCGTGGAGGGAAGCCGGGCGGGGAGGGTGATCTTTGTCCCAGCACATATTCCTGTGGGCTGGGGCGGCGACAGTCAGCGGTGGGGTGTTGAATTGGAGGAGTATAGACTAGTAGTAGACTATGTTCTCATGGTGGTGGGGGCTCTTCAGCCAGTAGGGAACAACAACAACAGTAGTGGCAACAAATGTGTGGGGAGGGCTTAAATGGCATAACAAGTAAATTGGGAGAAAAAAGGTGTAATAATAATTACATAATAGAATGGAACCAAACTGGACTAATACCGCTCATTATGTGAAATATATTGTGCTTGTGCAATCATCTTTGCGTGATCATGTGTACAGTTGAAACATTTGTAACGATTGGGTTATTAAAGTTTTAAGTTAAATAATGCAACGCATGAGAGGGGGCATTCCTATTCTTCAATTAGATTGATCTCACTTCTTGTCACTGACTTACAGAATACTGCTGAATCACCCACTAAAATAAATTATTTTAGCATGTCTTTTTTTCTTTCTCACTTTTTTTCTCTTTCTGTCCCTCTCTCTCTCCCTCCCTCCCTCCCTCCCTGTCCTTCTCCCTCCCTGTTTTGACCTCCATACCAAGGTCAAATGTCCCACACAGTGCCTGGTGTTTACACTCTGTATGTGTGTGGTGTGTTTGCTTTCCCTCATTCCAGACTCTCCGTTGCCTGAGTGAGTGTGTGTGTGCACCCATGAGAGGAAGGGGGATGGGAGCACTGAGTAGAAGAACACACTGTATTAACAGACTTGAGCCTAATAGATTTGTGGCACTCTGGCGTCGCTCGCCGAAATTAACAGATTTTAAAGCCAACTAACGACGCACGCATCAAGAAGATGCATTGTGTTAGCTTGTTAATCGGCGAGTGACACCACCACAATGAAGTGTGATCACCTCACAAATCATAATCGGTAACAAAAGAGCTCCTGTAATTCTGATAGAGATATCAGCTGTAGGCAACTCAAATATTATGTAGCCAACACTGCTGAGCAGTCTAATTCATATTCAACAATTCTTCTCCCGATCACTACTTTTTCTAATTCCTCCTCTCAGACTATAGGGGCCTCACCTTCAGTATGCAAGTCATCATTCTTGGATTATATCCTAACTGTAATTTGCAAAGTTTTTCTAGCAATTATAAGTAGCTAAAATATTACAGGGGACAATCTAGAGATTCACATTTTCTATTCATATTATTTTTTTGTGTTCAAGTTCACTTATTCATACTACTACTCATATTGTTTCCATAAGGGGTTTCATCTCTGTCATCATGGCATGTTCCCCATGCCTAATTACTTAGACTCAATATTCCTATGCTTTTTTAAAAATCCTCAACAGCAATCTTAGAAGCATACTGTATAATCTACATATAAGTGTATCTTGTCAGTTCCCAAATCCCAAGGGTTGTCCCCATAGTAACTAAGCATCCCGGCCTACAGTAAAAGGAAACATTCAATCACCAAGGAGACTTGGTGATTGAATGGTTCACCTTATTAATAGACGGAGAACACACACTGCTGAGACTGTTTGAGAGTAAGGAACACAAACTGCAACATCATGTCATGACATTGGCATAGAGTGTTCACAAATTGGGAGCTGGGGAGAGTGAGATGACTTAGCAATTCATAAGGGTCTCTATAGAGAGTGTAGTCAAGACAGAGAGTCTCAGACATGCTGAATGCCCTCCTAATATAAGATCTTTGGTTTCTGCTGGGAGAGGATGTTTTGATCCACTCTGTAATTTCTGTCTTAATTCTTTGTATTAGCATGTAGGCTAGTATTTTGAAGGAAAGAGGCACATCTGACATTGTTGCATGTTATTTTAGGATTATTGCCTTAATAGAAGGTTTACATAAGAAAGCCATGTCATTGAGCTCCCAGATAATTTGTTAGGGGTTTTCCAATACAAAGTGTTCACTATTGACAAAATGAAAGTGCTGTTAAACTTGCTAACATGTTTTACCTGTTGCACTTGATACTACCATGACACATTCTGCTGCTGCTAGGGTCAGATGCTAGTGAAAAATACAATTCAAAAGTAAGGTAACCCAAAGGTAAGATTATTAACAACCTCATTACCATTGAAGGACATCGTATAGGTAATGGGTGCTGTAGTCTGTGGTGTGACCTTGTCAGCGAGCGCTTTTAAAGGCAGTCTGTTGAATTAAGCTGATAAGGGCCACAATAAGTGCTGCAGAGCATTACAGTATGACCAGTGTGAAGGGGTACAGATGTAGAACTTCTTGACTTTGTTAGCTGCACACACCGATTCCCACCAAGGATGTCCAAGCACATGGACACGCTGCTGAAAAGCAAAGATGACAAGGGAAGACAAGGGGTAAGGGAAGACGTTTAAGGATGGAGGATATTAATGCAGGCCAGGGATGTGTGTGTAGTGTCTGTCTGCACAGTAACGCTAGCTGGTACTAGGCCTTATGGCAGGCCTCAGGGATTAAGGTAGGCTTTCCCTAGCTCTCACTCCTTTCTGTGTCAGGGGAGTGAGGGGACTGCTGCATTGGACACAAACCTAACTTGTTGGGCATCCAGCCAGCGACACAGTCGACTATCATTCGGTCTAGAAAGTCTACTCTGGACCATGTTTTGTTAAAATGTTTGGCTTTCACCACTCTGGCCTAGCTTTCTTGGCCTGAGTGTGGTTATGATATCTTTGTGTCTGATCTGGGGTTGGATTAGGCCCAATAATAAGAGAGTTAGGTGAGAGAGTCTGATTAGGTGTGTTTATTATTATTATTATGTGAATTATTATTCTGAATTCTCTTCATTATTCTTTGTACATTTTCAACATGAAAATGTCTCATAGCAATGGAAGTTGACCACTTCAAATAACACGAGGTACTTATATATTTCTGAATGTTTTGAACGTATTAAGTAATTTATATCCTGTACGTAAATTAATATGTAATATAAGCCTACTGTAGCAGCTAGAGCGGTATGATGGCCACACTGTCGACTTGCGTACCAATAGGGTGGGAATCAGTTATAATCTACTTACAACTTGCGTAGTACAACTGTTAAAAATTATGTTTACATTAAAAAATACATTGTATAAGCAGAAAACATGGCACTTTCAGCTTGACCAGCGATGCCGGTGTTATTGCGCGAAGCGTCAGATTTCGGTACACAGCATTGGTCAGGTTATTGCATGGTGAAATAGTCTCCCTCTCTCTACCCCCACGGGTGTAGAGATATTATGGGCATGTGATGTGCCGATTTGTACTGACGTCAGTAATGTCCAGACGTTTGCAGATGTAGAGAATACAATAAGTAAGTATGTTGGAGTGGCTCATTGTTGGCCTTGGTATTGGCCAAGAGCGAGGGTGTCCATTGGGAAAAGACTTGCTGAGTGAGGTGGACCACAACACCTACCATCAGCTTCGAGTACTTGCCGCACATCGTAGTTACCCAGCAAGCTGTGCTACTTACTCAGAACCTTGTTAATAATAAATAAACATCTCACATTTTGTGGGGGAAAACACTAAGAAAAGGCTAAGACTAAAGAATAAAATCTATAAAAACAGTGGAATGATGAGAAAAGGGGGTTGTGGAGTTAGCTGGGGAAAGCCATATTGAAGAGGTGGGTTTTGAGAGCGGTTTTGAAGGTTTGGAGGGTGGGGAGAGTATTGGAGAGTGCATTCCACAGGGCTGGGCAGCAAAATCTCTGTCAACCCCAGGTACGGTACTTGGTCCTGGGGACCTCAAGGAGGTTGACGTTACCAGACCTGAGGGAGTGGGAGGGGACATGATGACGTTCGAGGAGGTCGGAGAGGTAGGGGGAGCCAGATTGTTCAGTGCCTTGTAGGTGTTGAGTATTATTTTGAAGTGGATTCTTTGTTTATCCGGGAGCCAGTGAAGGTCGTGGAGGACTGGTGTAATATGGTCTCTGGAACGGGTATGGTGAGCTGAGTTCTGGACATATTGAAGTTTATTTAGGACTTTGGAGGTGGTGCCATCACCATGAAGGATACTGTTGCAATAGCCGAGTCGGGATGTGATGAAAGCATGGATGAGTGTTTCAGCTGCAGAGAGGGCCGGAGACGGGCAATGTTCTTGTGGTGGAAGAAGGCAGTTTTGGTGACCTGGTTTACATGGGGGAGGAATGAAAAGGTGGGGTCGAAAATTATGCCCAGGTTGCGTACATGGGTGGAGGGTGTGACAGTGGAGCCATCAATATTGAGTGAAATGTCTTGGGTAGAAGGTGTGAGGAAGTTTTGGGCGATGATGATGATTTCCGATTTATACCAGTTGAGTTTGAGAAAATTAGGAGTTCATAATATTGCTGTTTTTGTTGTCCGAAAACAAGTGCTCTACCGACTGAGCTACCTGGACACCACAGCTGATGTCAGTAATGTCCATTTTTGGGTAGTAATAATGCGGTGTGAAGATAATATAATAATTATATTGTGGAGGAAGAAACAGCGAGACAGGAGACGTAGGCACGTTGAGGTAGTTTACTTAAACACCGTGAGCAGCATATACATTTCATTCATTCACTGCGAGCAGCATAACAACAACCACATTAACCCGGAACCGGAAGTGTCTATATCCCCTCGAGCCTCGCTCTTAAAGGGACAAGCCCTCTTTGGTGAATGTCTCTCATTGTCTCTCATTGTCTCTCGATGTGGGTCACCACACAGGCCCCCCCAGAATTCACCAATACAAAAAGTGCAACCACATAATTAGTCAACGTGGTGGGGGACGGATCAAGCGGCCGAACCGACTGCGCTTAACAGGAGGGGAATCATGGGCAAGAAGTGGCCCCTTCCCTGCCACGGAAGGGGCCAGGGCAGGGACAGAGGTGGGGGCTGAAAGCGGAGGGCGCCCCCGCCGCGGGGGTAGGGCCAACTGAACTGGCTGGTCCTGGTCCAAGTGAGCAGGCTTCAGACGGTCTATAGCAGGGGTGCCCATTACGTCGATCGCGATCGACCAGTAGACCGCAGAGGCTGCGCAGGTAGACCACCTGCAATGCCCCTGAAAAAAAAAAAAAAAAAAGAAACTTTTTTTTCTTTTTTTTTTTTTTCAGGCTCTAGGTGGCGCTGTGGCAGAAAACGGTGGCGCGGCACTAAATGGGGGGGGCGCCAGGAAAAATATTGAAACAGTCCTAATGCCTTAAGGTTATCGCCCCTTACACACCGGGGGGATTTCTTTCATGCGAATAATACGTCTTTTTTTAAAACCTTATAAAGTCAATGCAAGCTTCCACACCAGTTTCGCGGAGCGAAAAAAAGCGTCTTTTAATTATTCGGAACGAGTCCGAATTTTGCGTAGGCCTATATTCGCATATTCGCCGGTGTGTAACCGCCTTTAATGTTGTTATTTAGCCCCATAGGTAAATGTTTAAGTATTTTCATTAATGGGATAATAATTATTTGTTGGTTGGTAAATAAAATGAATGAATTCCTTTTTTTTTAATAATAAATCGGTAAAATCAGGCAAAAATAATAATTAAATAACCTAATCCTGACCCTAACCCTAAAACCGAAATAAAGTAACCAAAAAACGGAAAAGAAACTAACAAAAACCAACCAAAAACCAGAAAAAAAAATAATAATCCACCTAAAACCGCGCAAATTTCGCCCACCATGCCTACCACCATGCCTACCACTCATGCACGCGCGAGTGGTAGATCACCTTGAGCTGGCAATTTCAATAGTAGAACTCAAGTTAAAAAAGTGTGGGCACCCCTGGTCTATAGTGACCCGCTCTGGCCTGCCCCCCATGTCCACAACAAAGTTCTTAGCGCCCGCCTCCAGGACCCGGAAGGGCCCGTCATAAGGGGGCTGCAGCGGAGTTCGATGGCTGTCGTGCCGGATGAAGACGTACTTAGCCGATGGCAGGTCCCTGGGGACGTAGGACTGGGGGAGGCAGTGGCGAGATGTCGGAATGGGAATAAGGGCCTCAGCGACGCCCCGGGACACAGTTCGATGTGAGGCGGCCGACCAGGGAGCCGTGGCGTCCGGAAGAAACTCCCCCGGGACCCGCAGTGGCTGGCCGTACACCAGCTCGGCGGACGAGGCCTGGAGGTCCTCTTTGGGGGCCGAGCGAAGACCGAGCATGACCCACGGCAGGCGGTCAACCCAGTCGCTATCCGTAAGGCCGGCCCGAAGAGCGGCCTTCATGTCCCTATGGAACCGTTCACAAAGTCCATTGCCCTGCGGGTTGTACGCCGTAGTGCGGTGGATCTTCACCCCCAGGTGCTCAGCCACCGCACTCCAGAGCTCCGAAGTAAACTGGGGGCCCCTGTCGCTCGTGATGTCCCCTGGTGTGCCGAAGCGGGCCACCCAGCACCCGATGAACGCCCGAGCCACCTCCGCCGCCGTAGTGGAGGACAGTGGAACAGCCTCCGGCCACCTGGTGGTCCTGTCCACCATGGTGAAGAGGTGAGTATATCCATGGGAGGGGGGCAGTGGGCCCACCAGGTCCACATTCACATGATCGAAACGCCTCTCCGGCACTATAAACGGTGCCAAAGGGGCTTTGGTATGACGGTGCACCTTGGCCCGCTGGCACGCCACACACGAACCAGCCCAGGTCCTAACATCCTTCCGGAGGCCAGGCCAAACAAACTTGACCCCCACCAGCTTAGTCGAGGCCTTCACACCTGGGTGGGAAAGGCCGTGGATGGTGTCAAAAACCTGGCGCCGCCAGGCAGCAGGCACCATAGGGCGTGGTTGGCCGGTGGAGATGTCGCAGAGGAGAGTGGTGTTGGCTTTGTCGAACACCACCTCCTCCAGTGCAGTAGGGCCCGTCCGGTAGGCTTTAATGTCTGAGTCTGCGGCTTGGTCCGCAGCCATGGCTGCATAATCGAGTCCCAAGTGGACTGACCCGACGACTGCCCGAGAGAGGCAGTCGGCGACGGAGTTGTCCTTGCCTGCCACATGCTGGATGTCCGTAGTGAACTCGGAGATCGCCGAGAGCTGACGCTGCTGACGCCCCGACCACGGCTCCGATGTCTTGGCCATGGAGAATGTCAGCGGCTTGTGGTCCACGAAGGCCGTGAACTGGCGGCCCTCTAACAGAAATCTAAAGTGTCTGGTGGCGAGGAACAGACCCAGCAGTTCTCTGTCGAAGGTGCTATATTTGCGCTCATTGTCGCGGAGCTGTTTGCTGAAAAAGGCCAGTGGCTGCCAGGCACCGCCCACCCACTGCTCGCACACCGCCCCCACCGCGTAGTCAGATGCGTCTGTCGTAAGGGCGACCGGGGCAGTGGGAGAAGGGTGCGCCAGCAGAGCAGCGTTGGCCAGCGCGGTCTTGGCCCCATAGAAGGCTTTGTCCATCACCGGGGACCAGTCCAACTCGTCCTTGGGCCCTTTTCCCCGCAGGGCTTCGTACAAGGGGCGCATGAGGTGGGCAGCATGAGGGAGGAACCGGTTGTAAAAGTTCACCATGCCCAGAAACTCCTGTAGAGATTGTACTGTGCGGGGACGAGGAAAACTGGAGACGGCATCCACCCTGGCGGGAAGGGGAACAGCTCCCTGTGGGGCGACATGGTGTCCGAGGAAGGTGATGGCGGACTGTCCGAACTGGCACTTGGCTGGGTTGACGATGAGGCCGTGTTCACTGAGCCGCTCAAACAGCTGCCGGAGGTGCGTCATGTGCTCCTCCACCGACGCACTGGCTACCAGAATGTCATCTAGGTAGACAAATAAGAACGGCATGTCTCGGAGCACAGAGTCCATGAGGCGCTGAAACGTCTGCGCCGCCCCCATGAGGCCAAATGGCATCCGTAGGAATTCGAAAAGTCCAAAGGGTGTAATGACAGCTGTTTTTGGCACGTCCAGTGGCTGGACCGGCACCTGGTGGTACCCTCGCACCAGGTCCACCTTAGAGAAGATGATGGCCCCCGCCAGGTGGGCAGAGAAGTCCTGTATGTGCGGGACGGGGTACCGGTCGGCGGTTGTGGCGTTATTCAGGCGACGAAAATCGCCGCAGGGGCGCCAACCCCCGCCAGCCTTAGCAACCATGTGTAGGGGGGAAGCCCACGGGCTGTTTGAGCGGCGCACAATGCCAAGGCGCTCCATGGTGGAAAACTCCCCTTTAGCGATTGCCAGCTTGGCCGAGTCGAGGCGCCGGGCCCGAGCATAGACTGGAGGGCCCTCGGTGGTAATATGATGTTCCACGCCGTGCTTCGCCACTGCCGATGAGAACGTGGGTGTGGTAAGGTCAGGGAACCCGGCGAGCAGGCGTTGATACGGATCCCCGGTGGCCAGTGTGTTTAACAGGCAGAGAGCTCCGCCCCCACCAAGCATACAGCGGTACGAAGCGAAGGAGAGGGCATCGATCAGGCGACAGTTCTTAACATCAACCAGCAGGCTGTAAGCACAGAGAAAGTCCGCGCCCAGGAGCGGTGTGGACACAGCAGCCATAACGAAGTCCCAGCCGAAACGGCGCCCGCCAAAACACACCTCCACATACCTGGTGCCATAAGTACGTATGGGCGTGCCGTTAGCGGCGTCCATCTGGGGCCCGTGTCCGCCGGCGATGGTGTCCACGGCCTGTGCTGGCAGGATTCTGCGTTGAGCGCCCGAGTCAACCAGCAGCCGCCGGCCAGACACAGAGTCGGTGATGAACAACAGCTTACAGTCCTGGCCAGCGCCCATAGCCGCTAATGAGCACTGGCCCTGGCGTTTCCCTGCCCCCTGAAAGTGCATGGCTTGCGACACTGCTTGGCCTTGGCCCCAAACCTGGCGTGGTAATAGCAAAGCCCGTCGTCGGGTTGGCGTCGGGCTGTCACCGCAGCCGCGGTGTCTGTGTAGTCCTCCAGGGATGGAGTTGAGGTGTCCTGGTGGGGCAGCAGCGCATGGACAAACTGCTGCCGGTTGGCCAAGAATACCCTGTCTGCCTCTGCAGCCAGACCTCGATAGTCCTTGGTGGTGGAGAGGGGGGAACTGGCTAATGCTGTGCGCACCGGCACCGGAAGCTGCCGCAGGAACAGATGAGTAAAAAGAAAGGAGGGATCAGCTGATCCTAGCACAGCTAGCATCTTCTCCATTAGCTCAGACGGTCTGCGATCGCCGAGGCCGTTGAGGGACAGCAAGTGATCCGCTTTCTCTAGTTCTGACAGTTCGTACAGCTTCAGAAGAAAAGTCTTTAGTGCCTCGTACTTGCCGGCTGCTGGTGGATCCTCCAACAGCATCATCGCTCGTGCCGTCGTCGAAGCATCCAACGCCGCCACAACATGGAAGTATTTCGTTATATCCTGTGTTATTCCTCTCAGCTGGAACTGGGCTTCGATATGCTGAAACCACGGGCGCGGGTTATGCTGCCAAAAGTCGGGCAGCTTGACGGTGGCGGCGTATATATTAGCCTGTACGTTAGCCGCGGCGTTAGCTCCGTTCGGTGCGGGAGCTACTACGTCCACTGCGGGGGCGTCGTCGCCTAACATGTTCGTCTTTTCACAGGGTCACCAATGTGGAGGAAGAAACAGCGAGACAGGAGACGTAGGCACGTTGAGGTAGTTTACTTAAACACCGTGAGCAGCATATACATTTCATTCATTCACTGCGAGCAGCATAACAACAACCACATTAACCCGGAACCGGAAGTGTCTATATCCCCTCGAGCCTCGCTCTTAAAGGGACAAGCCCTCTTTGGTGAATGTCTCTCATTGTCTCTCATTGTCTCTCGATGTGGGTCACCACAATATAATAAAGATTATGCATTTTTGTGAAGCATTTTGTATCATAATACAAGGTGCTATTTAAATAATAAACTATATATTTTTTATTGTTACAAAATGCTTTACAAAAGAGAAGCAATTGTACAACCATATTTAAAGGGATATTTCACTTTCAAAAAAACTTTGGGTCATTTTATCGTCTACTTAGGCTTCTGTGAGCCCCCAGACAGTTTTTAAGTTGCTTGATTCAGTATTAAGATATTTGATATTCATTTTATAAGACACGCCCCCTTCCTATACAAACCCATTATAACTTCAAAGTCCATTTTTAACATGTTAGATTCATCAAAAACACCCGTCCTTGGTTCTGGTGACTCACCCTGCCCTCCTAATACACGAGGGGGCTGTGTTTTTTCGATTACTTTTTCATTTATTTTTAATATATTTTTTGGAAAATAAAAACAATTAAATGCAATAAAAAAATAAAATAAAATAAATGAAACAAAATTATCAAAAAAACACGGCCACCTCGCGTATTAGGAGGGCAGGGTGAGTCACCAGAACCAAGGACGGGTGTTTTTGATGAATCTAACATGTTAAAAATGGAGTTTGAAGTTATAATGGGTTTGTATAGGAAGGGGGCGTGTCTGATAAAATGAATATCAAATATCTAAATACTGAATCAAGCAACTTAAAAACTGTCTGGGGGCTCACAAAAGCCTGTGTAGACGATAAAATAACCCAAAGTTTTTTTGAAAGTGAAATATCCCTTTAACAAGACAGCAACAACACAATTATTTAAAAATGGTTATTATTAACTAGCAAGCCTGAGGTCCAACTGCTGTTCCAGAGTCTAAGGGCCTTGATGACAAAGGCCCGGTCCTTGGTCACCAACCTAGACTTGAGAACAACCAGAAGAGCCAAATCAGAGGACCTCAGGCTATGGACAGGCACATAGAGTTTCAACAACTCCGCTACGTGCAAGACCATGAAGAGCTTTAAAATAAATCCTAAAAGTGACTGGCAGCCAGTGTAGAGCAACTAAAACTTGGGTTGTGTTCCGGCCTCCTTGCATTTTATACAGTATGGGCATAAAACAAAAGGGACACGGACACAGAGATCTCCATATGGGCATAAAAAGGGGAAACACAGATACAAAGATTTGGGGATTTTTCGTTCTGGACAACTGCCGTCTTTCCACTCAGCACAACGCACCCATGGGTACTCCTCCTCGACAATACACACGGCAAGTTTGAATTCAATCGATCAGACAGTTCCAGAGATTTTTGGGGGACAGACTGACAGACAGAGATTCCATGCATTTATAGATGGATAGATCTGATCGATAGATACTTATTACTTAATTCTTATTGGCTTGATGATCCCTGGTCGAGATGGTGCCCGATACACACACAAACTCTCCAAAGCAAGGGCAACGGAAGCCCAAGTACAAGCAAGAACAGCAAATACCCATACATCACAATTGGCTTGCATTTCAGTATGTCCTTGTTGCTGTACCTACCCATGTACTGTAGTGTAAACATAAACAACAGAGCTCTTTTTTATAAAGTATACTTCATGTAGTGTATGATCACCCTATTCCCCCACATTTACTATTTTCTGGACAGATCTCATAGCCCTCTTCCTTGCCACTCTGAGTGACAGCCATTCTGAATATATCATGAGAATTTCCCTGTGGCCATGCTGCTCAATGGCCATCTGCTAAGGCCTCAGTGCCAGGCTCTGTGTGCCAAAGCGTGGGCCCCATCCAACCCAATCTTCTGCCCCAGCTGTCGGCCTTCCTCCCCCAACAAACCCCTCATTGTCATATAACCCTCCATCCTAGTCCGTTGTACTTGCCCTGTGTAAGCCAGAGACTAGCAGTTCATTTGCCTCAGGAGGGGCGGCGAGACTACTCTCTCCTTTGTCACTCTCCCTCTATGCCAGTTGGTTTTGGCCCACAGGAGCCCTTCTGTGCTTTGTTTTGTTTCTGTGTGTGTGTGTTTTGGTGTGGTGGTGGTGAGGAGGAGGAGGACTGAGGAGGGGTTGTCAACTTGTGGTCTGTGGTGACTTTCATGTTTCTTGTAAATGAGGCCTTTATGGGTTTTTCTGGATTTGGGGCATGTGCCCCACTGCCCCTGATAGATGACAGTTCTGAGTCCGGCGTTTGATGGATTGACTGTTGATGTTTGAACGTATTAAAAACTGTAATCTGTAAACCATTTTATACAGATGGAAGTCATGATGTAGGAACGGAGGCAAAAAGAGAGCCTGAAGTAGAATAAGAGGATCTGCTGCAAAAATACTGCTGTTATGGTTTGTTTTTATGCCACTGTGTATCATGGCTTACTCCGTTATATAATGATGATCTCAAATTAAATTGTTGATCATGGTAGCAGGGATTTTACAGAGAACACAGACAGCAATACAGCACTTAAATATTTCAAGATGAGGAGTCAAACAGTGTTTTTCTGTAAATTTGTTCAATGTCAGAAATAAATGAACACTCAAGATTTTAGCATTTCAGGTGGGCACTGTTTGCACATATAGAATAATAGACCATCAGGACTTTGTACAGTTACTGGAAAATATACGAAGGTATGGAAGTTAAGAGGAGAGGTGAACTGGAGTGGTTTATATTCTTGTCATTCTGAAGTTCCTTACACACAGTGAGCGTTTTTTTATATGCCATTAATTCACATTAATTTAAGCTGCTCTTTGTGTCATATGAGTCCACACACCACAAATACAATGAGGTGACAGAGCGACATAATGTTGTTTTTAAATTTTAACAATTGTTCTGCACAAATGAAAGCATCACTCTGCATGAATGAGGCTTTACCAAATTAATTGTTTGATGTGAAATCAGTGTGCAAGGACTTTGATACCCATTCCGATAGAACAGGAAGGCACATAGACCGATATAATATTTTTCCCTCTGTAAGAGGTTATTATTAAGATAATTAATGTAGCGAACTCTGTACCCTAAAATGTATCTGATTCCACTGTCTGCTCTGTCTGCACACGTGCCTTTCATTCTAGACAGGCATGTTTGTTTATTGTTTACCTTATTATACATTTCAAGCACTTTAAACACTCACACCGACTACAGGTATTAAAAAAAAAAGGAAATGCATTATAAATTATACATTTTTATTTTATTACACAGGACATCATCAACCATGTGCCATTTGAGTGGGAAAATGTAAAATATCTGCTGGATGTTGTTTTCTCAGCTTGTTGGTCATCACCTTTTGCCCTTCTATGGCTGTTATGATTCATTACTTTCTTCATTATTATTAGAGGCGCCTCTAAATGGGTAGAATAGGCTATAGTATTTTTACCGTAGTTTTGTTCTTGTTATTGCTTGACATTTCTGACGGTGTATACCTGATGCTCTTGTCATGTGGTTTGAAGTTGTTCTGTGATTACAGTGGCTCTATATACTATACAAAGTCTGTGACCTGGTAAACAAATAATATTTGTTTGTTTACCAGACAAAATCTGTAACCCATAGGGTATATTTGAGCTCTGTATGCAATTATTGTGAGTTTATAGGCTAAGGCGTTTTTCTCTTGGGGTTTTATTGTGCATTGTACTATGCATTACAGAATATGTCACAGTATCACTTATGTTTTTATACTGTTGTGCTGAACATTTGCATTGTGATATTATCGTTTGATAAATTGACTGGCCAGTAGACGGATGATGTGCCCACGAGATCCTTATCTCATGGTGGTGAAAGTACTCTGATGACATACACTGATGTTGGCCACAGGCTGAAACGCATACTCTTGTCAACCCATCATTCACAAGACAGTGTTTAACAACATCATCTATGACATATCTATGCTGCATGACTCCATATTTGGGCAAGGTTTCAGCCCGATCCAACCATCATTGACTTACACTCTAAAATGTAAGTTACAAAAAAATAAAAATAATACAATGCATATTTGATGCGTGGAGGTACTTCCTTAGCTCACTGACAGTGTGCTGTGCAGTCGTGCACAAGAAATTTGATGCTGATCAGTGCAGCGGTTTGCGAGCCTCGGACACAGACAGACAGACTACTCTCAGACCCATTTCTAGATGGCTCACCTCCTCCAGAGCGAAGTCATAAAAACGATGTTGGTCATATTTTGGAACAAAGTGTTCGCTTTTCAGATTTCATGACCACAATGTCCTCATCTAGTCGGCACACTGGGTTTCGTGTGCACGTCATATGTTGTGGCCACGCCCACGATACAGCTAACGCAACCATGGCAGGTCATCTCATGATCTCACACCTCAGTTGAAAAGTATATTATTATTTATGAATACTAACGCAGGAAACCCCATACACATATTACTCCTTACAGGTTAAACAGGCTAAGAGTGATTTGCATATTGATCCAGGTCAGTGGCTGGTGCCTAAGCACTGTGAAATGTTTTTATAGACCAACTTAAATCCACTCTGCTGCTAGACTCTCATCTCCTGTCTCTTATGGCCTTGGTATGTGAGCATGGCTATCTGTATTTTCAAAGTCAGGGATTACATCATTTGTATGGTGTTGATAGAATTGGGGTGACCATGACAACCAGACTGTAATGTAAGCAGACATGGCCGATGTTGAATCAGATATTGGTCTGGGTCTATGCTTGTTGTTATTCATCTAGAGGTCTTGTGCTGTGGTGGACACATGCCCACTAGTTCTGTAATCCAGCCTCTCTGTCTCCCTCTCTCCCTCTCTCCCTTCCTCCTTCCATTAATATACACTTGTTTTACCTGCTGGACCAGGTGCCAGAGGGACCAGCAGTAGAGCTCTGTGTCCCATGGTATGGGTGACATGGAGTCTCTTTTCCTTTTCAGTTTCCTTATCGGCTGAATAAAGCAGCCAGATGTAATCTATCAATGCCCACTCCCACCCTGTCTGCCACCGACAACACCACCCACAAACTGAAAGATCATATACGTTCTCTCTTTTTTTAAGTTAGGTTATATTCAACAGTCCTATTCCAATAAATGTATAGTTCAAGGCACTGGTGCTGTTTTAGGAACGTGGGAGCAAGGGGAATGTGCATGTCATGTTTTGTCATACTTTTAGCTCCGTGAGTCCTTTAGTCTGTGTATGCTCAACACGTAGTCTTGGCAAGGTTATGCTTGGAATGCTGTTAACAACATGCCTCATCTCTTCAGAGATAGGGACACACCCAAACAAACAAACAAACAGGAGTACAGCAGCAATCTCATCCTACCTTACTTACGGTGTACTGACTGATGTATATGTAAAAGTGTGTTAATGTACAGGTTCATGTGAAAAATGCAGGACAGAGGTTTTTCCTTGGCCTCTAGGGAGTGTGCATGCAAAGTTTCATGTTGATCGGACCATTTATAGGTTAAAATGTGACTGGGCCTGTTATAGCGCCACCATGAGGCCGATTTGAAAAATCTAGGGTGGCATTTCATCCTTGGCCTAGTGGGAATGTCCGTGCAAAGTTTCACGGCAATCAGACTCCTGTCTTTACTATAACTTTCTAACAATTTATGTGTGGCTGTACTCTAGCTTCCCCTGTAATTATGTGTACATAATATGATGCAAACCTAAACGCAAACCCAGGGATTGCCATGTCTACTGCAAGCACTACAGTTGATAATAATGTGAGGGTGGAGACTTAAAGTGTCACATGCTTGAGGAAAACACCCTGCCCCTCCTGCTGTAGAGTCATCAGACTAAGTGTACACACAAGCGTGCGGGTCAAACAGAGGTGTTGTCTTTTAAAAGTCAAACATGGCTATAGACACACTGATAGTCTGATAGCTCAACCAATTGGGGCACTGACCACATGCTCCGTGTGAGTTGCAAGGACTTCAGTTCAAATCTGACTCCCACCTTGTCTTGTATGCCTCCTTCTGCCTTCGGTTTCCTGTCTCTCTGCGGTTTCCTGTCTCTGCGTAAAGCAATAAATGCCCAAAACAAAAAACATAGCTAAGCACCAGATTAGGTGCAGATTTGAGAAGAAAGGCTGATTAGCCATTTCCTGGTACTTGAGCTCTCTGTTTAACTGGATAAAGTAACAAGGCATATACAGCTATCTGGGTCCAAAACATTTTGTATATTTTGTACTTTTTTCTCTGAATTAACTTGCTTCTTCCCTTCTCCTCTCTCTTCCTCTGTAGCTAAGCAGCATCAGCAAAGCCATCAACGCTAGTGAGACACCTGTGAAGGAGAAGCATGCACGCCGTATCCTTTTGAGGAAGCCTACAAGCCCTAAACTAATCATCACCTAGCCTCGATCTCCAGGCTTTTATTGCTTAGTTTTGCTAAAAAATAAAAGCCTGGCCCAACCATAGCCTGTACTGGGTATGAGGAAGTGTTTAATTTCCCAACCAACCAGAGTGCAGTGGGCGTCGCTCGTAATGTTGTGTTAACGGGGCGGGGGTTGACGGACAGATCGGTGAACCAATGGGATCAGCCGCAATCTCTCGCCGGCTCTATACACCCGCCCCTCTATACACGAAATCAGGAGCGTTGGGGCAGACTAATCATCACCTAGTCCATTTTGTTTATAAAAGTACCTTGTTTTAAACTGCCCTTTTACATTTGAGTGGTTAGATGTCTTGTTAGCCCAAATTGTTATGAACATTTGTTTTATTACATCTTTTATATATCATTGGTTTTTCTTTACCTTTTTAAAGACGGTGACCGAGCAAAGACGGTGCCCAGATAACTCACTGTCTAAGTAGTGAAATTTAGGCGGACACACCCCCGACGCAATAGCGCCCCACATTTTAGACTGCGCCATATATCGTCAGTCTTTTAGCCAGGATATAGTGGAGGGTGTACAGGGCTTTTTCCAGTGTAATATAATGCAGCTACGTGCTAGTGAGGCAGATTCTAGAATAAGAACAGTGAGCTCTCCTGTGCGGCACTTGTCCTTTCCTTTACAATGACCACAGGAATCATCCTGGGGACACACCGGGAGAAGGGAGCTTACACCTTCTGGTCCTACGCCTTAGGCCTTCCCTTGAACAGCAGTTCCATCCTCAGCTGGAAGTTTTGCCATGTGTTGCACAAAGTCCTGCGGGATGGCCACCATAACGTAAGCGGTGAACCTTCTAACCCGTTCTGTCTACCAGGTCTTGACTATTCCAGCCAAATATATTGTCATGTTATTGTTATTGTTATGTCCAAAACCCACAGACAAACTTTACCACTCTCAACCTGATGTCCCTATTTTGGGCATGTCATTATGCGTGAAAATGTTCAACAATGTTCTGCATTTTAAACATAGTTCAAAATGTTTTAAAAATAGTGGATCGTCTATTTTCGCTACTTTTGTGTAACACCGTCATAGGAGTATAAGGGCATTAATAAAAAAAAATGCAAAGATTAAAAAATCGGCGTTGATGATGATTCAGTTATGGGGCATTCTGAATGGTCCAAAGTGTACCACCTCTCACAACATCCTCGTTTTGAATGAATCTCAATATTGACATATCCTAGTTCTTGGTACTGTGTTTTTTTCTATGCGTCTTAATTACTAACATCGGATGGAATTAAGGAAAGGATTGAGTTGTATTGGATTATTCTAATGGTGTTATTATGAAATTAATTTACACAATCTTATTTTTTTTGTTGCCCTAACAGAGTCTACAAGACTGCATGAGACATCACAGTACTCTGGTTGAGATCGGATCACTATGGGTGAGTCTGTGTTCTAGAGTTCTTTCTTTTTCTTTTTTTCACTCGCTCGTAAAGAGTTGGTTTGAGATAATTTGGGGCAGATCAAATTGGTAGAGACATATGAGAGATTCTTCCTGCTATTGAGATAAAACTCAACTTGTTCGTTGTCTCATCTGGTTTCCAGGGGAACCTCCATGACAAATATGGACAGCTGGTCGCTCTGTCCACCAAACTCCTCTGTACAAAGATGGAATTCCATGTGAAGGTAAGCGCACCCAGTGCCGTGTCGGTGGCCTGCATGGTTTGTTACCAAGATGCATTTAATACTTGATATGATGAACTTGAATCATTTCATATGAATAGAAATCATGATACCAAAAACGTACTTCATTGCAGCATCCAGAAATACGACCCAGCTTGGAGACGACAGACGAGGTCTTGGAGCGCACTGCGGGGAGTGACATCAATAATGTGTGAGTCTCTGTCTTTCTCTACCCATGAAACCCTCCCAACACCTGACATGCTTTTGAACAATAGTTTACACGTTTTACATTAACCCCATTCCAGCCATCATTCACTGTGCTATGAGGGTTTCTTATAAAATGTAATTGTGTTCCGACTTTTGGTTTCCTGCTTCAAATTATCATGAAAAAAAAAAATTTATACACTGTAATTCAGCAATAAAGTCTCAGCAAAACTATTATCCCACTACATAATTTTACTCCCAAGTCCTGTTTGTAAAATAAAGAAGACCACCAGCTCCACTGTTCTTCTCATTTAGCAAGAACCCATCAGGCGTTGTGTTTGAGCGGAGCACTTCTCTGACTAACAAGGGTATCAACTTCTCTCCTGCAGGTTCCAGCTCACAGTGGAGGTATTTGATTACCTGGACACAGAGCTGAGGCTGGCAGAGACAGGTAAAAGGCCCTGCACCTAACTTACCTCCGCCCCTCCACTCTACCTATCCAAGGATGGGTAATCTGAGCCACATGGCCTGCTGACATTATCTATTTATGTACCAAAGCCAAGGGCCAGTCAAAGGAAGGTTTATTGTGAGCGCTTGCTTGTCCTTCTGAAGGAAATATTTTCTCATATAGTAGTTGTCATTTATAACTGACCAGGGACTCAAATGACCAACATGGTTTTAACCAATATTCTCACGTTGATTTGGCATACATTTGTATTCACCAAAAAGGAAATGCCTGTAATTAGAGGGCATTAAGTTGGTTCCCTTTGATTTGGCAGTAATGGAGTGATCCTCCCTGCCCCAGAGGATTTAGGCACAAGATCCCATTCTTAACAGCCATAAACAAACCTTACAACTGAAGTATAAACGACTTTTGCCTGCCCTTTTTACTGACTGGGCATGCTGTGCTCTGGAAGTAGACTCTCCTATTTATTCCTTCACTTATAATGCACACCCTTGTGGCATAGTAGCGCTGTTTTATACAGCCACTTGGAGTGGATGATTCATTACCTCAGTACAACATTTTGGTCCAGAGGGACTTTGACCAAAGCAGACAGTATCTTGCCAGTTCTTGACTATGTAGATACTTATGTGTATGTACTGTATGTGTGTGTGTTATGTTTTTCACAGTGATCCGACAGCTGAACACGTCTATTGCCATCTCCACCCTCTCATCAGGCCAGTGTCGCCTGGCCCCTCTTATCCAGGTCATTCAGGACTGTAGCCACCTCTATCACTTCACTGTCAAGCTGCTGTTTAAGCTGCACGCCTGTAAGACCACCTTCTACTTACTGTACAAGAGTCTGTATATATTTTTATTATATTACTCAAGAAAGGCTTGGTGATGGTATAATTCATTATACTGATTCATATAATACTGAAGATATTCCATGTCTCATAGTGTCAACAGATAATTGAATGCCATGTTTCGCATTTAGGTCTCCCCGCCGACACTTTGCAAGGACACCGTGATCGTTTCCATGACCAGTTTCACAGGTACATTTTCCAAGGCCTTAGGCTACAAGCGAATGAGGGCAGGCACCTCAAAAGGGAGAGAGTCATTATACCATAGGGAAGCTGCAACATAATCCTGCCTCACCCTGTCACTGCATCACTGCATCACTCCAATGCAAATGCTCGCTTTACGGCTGCCCATCCCCCACTGTTTGTAGTGTCATTGGGCGTCATTGTCACAGTCACAGACATTATTTCAGTGACAGCATGCAATAAATCCATATGCAAAGACGTGACCACAGAAATAGTAGTGTGTTGTGTTCTTTATTAAATACCAATTTTACTGTACATCTCCACTGTAAGATTTATATTAGGCAAATCAGCCATCCCAGGAGGGAGATAAAGGCTAAAGTTATACAATATACACAGTATAAAGAACCATTTAAAATGTATATGGGAAACCAATAAATAATCATCCTTTACGTAAACCTTTGTTAAGTATGAGTACAATTAAATACAATAAGTATAGTGACATGTTATATAACAGTAGGTAAGTTTTTTAATATGTTACTGTAACAACATGAACCATAATGTCCATATACATTTGGCGAAAATATATCTACAGGCTCACAACGCATCGTTACACGTAGTGAGCTTGTAGATTGGCTATTTCCAGCAAAGATATTTGATAAAGAGGGAAAAAAGGAGGAGACTTAGTATAAACTCCTTGGGATCCCGGTCTACAAAATATATATAGAAAATGACTGTGATATCAACATATGATATATGAATAATTGGTCATTGCTTTTTTTCCCCCTCATGATCCCACAGCCTTAAGAGCTTCTTCAATAAAGCTAGAGACATGCTGTTCTTCAAGAGGCTCATCCAGATCCCAAAGCTGCCTGATGTAAGAGCATGGGTGATGGGAAGGGGTGGCATGACCCAATGCAGGAATACAGCCTTTATCTTAGATTCCCACGGTCTTACCATAAGCTCTGTATCACAGCTGGTAGATCGAATGGATCTACCAAGGATAAATAAACCTTGCATATCCAAAACGGCAGCATATGAATAATTACCAAAATGGCTTTTGGTATTTCTAAACAAACTTCATAGCACTTAAATTAGAGTTACCACAGCAGTATCCTGTTGTGGTTCTGATCGATATGTTCTTTTGCATCTGTCCTCCCAGTCCCCTCCTAACTTCTTGCATGCGGCCTCACTGGCCAAGCATGTGAAGCCTGTGGTGGTCATCCCTGATGAAGATGAACCAGAACAGCAGGATGACGACGATGATGACCCCGAGCCTCTGATCGAGGTCAGCGATGTCATGACATCCAGCGTGCAGGTGCAACCGCAGGTACAGATGGTAGGTCGTACGCACATGCACGCATGTGCACGTACACACACACACACACACACACACACACACACACACACACACACACACACACACACACACACACACACACACACACACACACACACACACACACACACACACACACACACACACACACACACACACACACACACACACACACACACACACACACCCCACACACACACACACACAGTGATTGCATGCAGTTGCATTTCTGTGTGCTTTATTTTTATTTGTTTTGCTCTCCTAGGAGACTTTTGACATCTTTGATCAGACTTTTGGAGTTGGACCCCCCAATGGTGGCTTTGATGATAGGTGAGACAATTTGCTGTCCCTCTGCATCTGGGCTTCATATTGCCTGCAGCCATTTTAGTTGCCTTTTATTCTTGGACGGCAATTAATGAATTTTTTTTTAATGTATATATTATTATTATATATCTGACTGTATATACATCCTCAAACATTTTATGTATTTTTGGTATTTGTTTTTGATGCGTTATATTTAGCCAAATAGATGGCAGAACCCTGTATGGATTATGTTAATATCACATTATGTTAATATCACATACTATTCTTGTGCCTTGTATATTTACCTTTTTAGATTATACTTCATGATGTATTTATTTTTCTATTCTGTAATGTAGCAGCAATTTGTGGGAAGCTAGCACAAATATTTTGACCCACTCTTTATACCTGTCAAATGGTCCTACAGGGATCTACAGATTGAGAACCTCAAGCGGGACTTGGAGCAGTTGAGATCAGAAGTGGAGAGGGTCAAAGCAGAGGTATGCCATAGATCAGAGACTGAGTCCTAATAACTCAAGTCTGTTGTTTAGATTTCAGCCTTGTTGTCTTGGTCACAGAATTATGACAATGGAGGACATTATTAATGTGCAAGTGTTTAAGGATATTTTGGTTATATGATGGGAGGATGCAAATAGTGGCTTTGACATGTGGAATGTAGCAAGTAGTCTTAGAATGGGAAATGACGAGGACGCCCTAGTGTAACTATGTCCCACATATTGAATGTGATTACAGCAGTCTTTTGTTGTGTGTCCTCTCTTTTCTGCCCTTTATATATCCTCTGACGGTGTTGTATCAACGTAGGCATTAGAAATTCCAGAAGAAATAATCTTTCAAAAAGAAAAAGGGAAGCAATGTCTATCCTATAATGAGAGGGAACTTGGGGGTGTCAGGACAATACCAATACAATCCAAATGAAATTAGCATGGATTGGATAATCACTGTACTGCAGGTTACCTTTGGTAGGCTAATGATTTCCCTCATCTCCCCTTCAGGCTCAGCGCTACATCACCCAGCTCAAATCTCAGATTAACAGCCTGGAGGCGGAGCTAGAAGAACAGCGGGCGCAGAAACAGCGTGCCCTGGTGGAAAATGAGCAGCTCCGCATGGAACTGGAGGCTACGCGTCGTCGCAACGCAGAACACGAGAGCCTGCAAACCACTTTCAGCGAAGCAGACAGTGAGACAGCCACTTAACAGTCACACACACACTCTCGCACACGGGATGTTCCAAACGCTAACATTGGCATCTTCCCTCTGCAGAAAGAGCCCAGGCCACTGAGCAGCGTTACAATAAGCTGAAGGAGAAACACACAGAGCTGGTGTCCAGTCACGCAGAATTACTCAGGAAGGTACAGACCACTAATCAATCCAGACCCATGAATTAATTCAGATGTCAACACCTCGCTGTGTAATTTGTGTGTGGGAGGTAATGGTTGAGTGCGTTAATGTTCTGACAGAGTGCAGACACTGTAAAGATGCTGTCAGCGACACAGCAGACCCAGGAAGAGGTGGCGAGGACCAAGCAGCAGCTGTCCTTTGAGGTGGATCGGATCAAACAGGAATCTGACATGAAGGTTGGTCGTGTGTGATTTTTGCATTTGCCTCTCAACCCTATAGCTTGAAAATGTGTGGTCTCCGGATGACACTGTATTGTTTGTGTCTTCATGATAGCTGGAGGAGCAGAAATTTGAGATGGAGAAACTGAGGCGGGAGCTAGAGGAGAGACTGGCAGAAGTGATTCGCATCAAGGCAACCCTGCAGAGCAACGAGAAGGTGTGTGTGTTTAGATATGGGTGATTTAAGGTTTGTCAAGGTAACTCCCACCTGTAATTCAGTATAAAGCAAAAACAGCACCACACCTTTAAAAACTTCTAATTATTGTACCAGGCAAAATTTTGAAATTGCAGGAGTGTCATTCTGTGGTTCTGGACTTTGAGTCCTTTGACACCTTTTTGCTTCTTCAAGAGGCTAACAAATCTCCTGGTCAGCCTTCTGGTCTGGCTTTCCTGTATTTCCCATTCCTCATCTGCCCTCTGTCCTTTTGTCTCAGACCGGGGAGCAGATGAACAGTTCAGTGACTGCTCTGCAGGCAGAGAAAGAGCGTCTGATGCGCTCTGTGAGCGAGAAGATGGCGGAGCTGTCGACACTGCGTCAGGCTGCGCAAGTGCAGCAGTCATCACTTCAGCAAGAGAGAGAAAGGAGCAGTAAGGAGCTGGGAGAGCTGAATGGCAAACTGCAGGAGAAGGTCAGTCAGGACAAAACGGAACAGCTGGGTATTGTGAACCACAGTCATGTTTTCCATCCACTACACTTTTCTGGGTTGACTTCAGCAGCGTTGTCTATACCGAAACACTTTGACAGTATGATCCTAGATTTGTGTCTCTACTCTTCAGGCATAAATAAATGTGCATGAATTATTTATGGGAGAAAAGAAAGAAATGCCCCTACAAATGCACATGAAACAAAGTATAGGATTAAAGGAACAGACTCATTTACATATACAGATTTGTAAATCTCCCACCTTGACCCACTTGCATTCTGTAATCAATGCAAATATAGATACAGTAGGTCAGGACACAAGCATGCTTTGTTTAAGATAAACTGAGCTCCCGACCGCATGGTGCAATACATGAGATGCAGCAATGCTTGAATTGGACGATGCCGGTAACAGTTGGCGGAGCTAAAGGATTGCTCAATATTTTGTCAATCCGTTAGGCCTGCAGTATGTCATCTTTCACTCTTCCATATGGCAATAAATATTTATTTCTAATAAACCATTTTGTGAGAAAAAGCCAACTTTTTTTGTGGAACAAAGATGCTTTTTTTGTCTCCGCCAGGTCGAAGGCATGGCCAAGGCTATGTTTTGCACCCTGTCGGTCCATCCGTCCGTGCGTGTGTGTGTATGTCTGTCTTTGAACAGCTAATCTCTGGCACCGTTGGCCCGATTGCGAAACTGTGCACACACACTCCCTGGATGCCAAAGCCACCAGGAGGCTGATTTTTGCTAAACATTTTTTTTTATATTACTCCTACAGATTTTGTGTAAACATCACGCAAATCGGTACACAGTATTTCTATAGTCATGTGATCAACACAGATCTGTCGGATTTTTCATAATCCATCCTGATTGGTATCTAAAGTTTGCAGAAGTGGCTTGTTTTGAACAAAATGCCTCAAATCATAAACGCAGCATCCGATTGCTGTGAAACTTTGCACGCACATTCCCACTAGACCAAGGAACACATGCCACCCTTTTTACCCCTCAACATTGTCCTGTTATAGCGCCACCAGGAGGCTGATTTTTTCTCCTAAAAGGTGATTTAGAAAAAAAAAGATCTTACAGATTTTGTTCAATCATCACACAAATTGGTACACAATTATCTCTATAGTCATGTGATCAAGGCCGATTTTTCATATTCCATTCCGAAATTTATTCCATATTTCGAACATTGCCTTCATATACAAACCCATTGTAACTTCCAACTTCCAAAACCCATTGTAACTTCCAACGTCCTCTGGTGACTGATATTGTCCTTCTAATCTAATACGTGAGGAGACCGTGTTTTTTTAATTACTTTTTTCAATTTATTTTTACAAATTAAAAATGTAATCGAAAAAACACGGGCCCCTCACATATTAGGAGGGCAGGATGAGTCACCAGAACTAAGGACGGGTGTTTTTGATGAATCTAACATGTTAAAAATGGAGTTTGAAGTTACAATGGGTTTGTATAGGAAGGGGGCGAGTCTGATAAAATGAATATCAAATATCTAAATACTGAATCAAGCAACTTAAAAACTGTCTGGGGGGCTCACAAAGTAGACTGAGTAGACGATAAAATGATCAAAACATTTTTTGAAAGTGAAATATCCCTTTAATATATAACGTCTGCCACAGGAAGTCTAATTTCCATTATTCCATTTGTGGCCAACTTGGCACTTCTGCGTCGACTTAGTTTGGAACACTGACCTATATAAGGGCTTGGACACAGTGAACGTAAATATGCAGTCATAATTAAATTAATTCAAGATGTTAGAGATATGCTTAGGATTATTGCTTACATATTCTGATGTATAGTACCGACAAAAATACCGATAAAAGCATAACGGAAGCAACTACTGGTCCATTCATTTACTCCCCACTTATTCTGCAGTGATGCTTTTTGGTCTGGTGTTGATGTATCCAGCTGACAGTTTGATCCAATGAAATATACATTTTGTCAAGGCAGCCGGTACCGCCTTAAATACAAAGCAACTCTCCAAGATTAATCTAGATTCATCCGTAATTGGCAGTATGCAAGTAAAGGTACTCGGTTAGAATGAATCAAAAGAACCAATCATAGCATAAGGATGTCAGGATGTACTACTGTATGTCTCATACTGTAAAAAACTCTATAGGAACGTGTCATAAAGACGGCACAGGTTGCATCAGATCTATTGGAAAGCTCATGTGTATCTCTGTAAATATTTTGTTCTCAACCTTTGTACCATGTCTCTGTCCTGTGTCTGATTTGTGTGTGTTTGTTTGTCTGTGTATCTGTATAGATGAGTCGCGAAGAGCAGCTGAAGCAGAAGCTGCTGGAGGAACAGTTTGCTTTGTTACAGGGTACAATTTCAGAGGCTGAGAACATCATCCAAGATGCTGTAGCCAAGCTAGACGACCCCCTCCATATACGCTGTACCAGCTCCCCAGGTTGGACACCTAACAATTACACTACCATTGACTCTGTTCATAATCATTAGAAAGTACTTACAGAGCAATATAATAAACGATAAAACAGTCCGTAGTGTTTTTGCAGTTAATGATTTAGACCAGGAAAACAGTAGAAGGACTACAAAAGTGTGCACCGCGGAGCGCAGATCTCCGGCAGAATGCAAAATGGCCGAAAAGATAGTCGAACACAAAAAAGCGGGGTCCATATGGGGAGATCCCAGGATCCCTGGGGGTACATATTTGATTGTATGACCTACAGTTAAAGAGTTATAGGCCAAAACATGAAGTGGCCACTTTGAAAATGTTGTGGCTGAAGTTCTTCCATAGCCTGATGGGATTGTGCGCAAATTTTCACACCGATCCGTCAAGCAATGCCGGAGATTAGCTGTTCACAGATGGACAGACACACAGAGGGACAGGGGGAAAACACAATCTCTGGCCTGTGGCTGTCTGGCCTCACGGAGATGAAAATGGTATATGGAGTGAGAATAGATGTGGATAATTCTATTAAATATAGTGTATACAGATAAGACATTAAGTATGAGTTAGAAGATGAAACGATCTAAACTCCTGCAATTGTTCTAAAGCCAAGCAGTTTGGATGGCTTTGGTGTTCATCCTAAACTTTGGAATGCATGATACTGTATTATAGAAATAGCCTTTTTTGTACTGAAGACATAATTCCTTCATGGCTTTTCTTTTTTCACTCTCACTTGTAAACACAGATTACCTCATTAGTCGGGCAGAGGCCACATTGGGCTCCATTGACAAAGTGCAAAAGGGGCATGCAGACTTTCTTCAAAACATGGGGGGTAAGTGTATACATAGAGCTTATATTACGGACCAAATAGCAGTTGTCTAAGGTTGTGATTGTGACACATTCCCCCTTTGTTTCCCTCTCTGTGTTCTTGCCACCAGATGCTGGAGGACTGCTTAGGGGTCTGACCCAGTTCTCCCACTTAGCTGCTGATACAATCATCAATGGCAGTGCCACTGCACACATGGCGCCCACTGATCATGCAGATCGTAAGTAATATCTCTCACAGCTTTCAATTAGTGATGCCAATGGATAACTGAACACACACACACTCATTATATATGATTATACTCTGTGTACTGTATACCTGTGATGTATATATTGTATATGTGTGGGAAAATGTTTTCATTTAGAATGTATTCCAAATGGCATGGTAGACCAAAGGTTGTGTTCATATTATGAAGACTGTAGCTGATAATTGTTCATCTACACCACCTGCAGGACTGACTGAGAACTGCAGAGGATGTGCCACTCAGACGCTGGAGTTCTTAAAAGAACTAAAAGCAAAGGCCACACTCCAGAGTGCAGACCCAGCCTCCATTCGCATAATTGTCCAAAAGATCCTTCACTTGGGCCAGGTAGGAGACTGGGGCTGAGGAGGCAAACTTTCCCGCAAACAGAATTTACCAGAAATGTCAACATTTGGTTTCATTCTGCTTTGAGTTTTCTCTCCCCAGGAATTAGGTTAAATATAATTTTCTTGATGAAGAATTCTCTCATCCTTTTTTTAATTCTATTATCTAGGAACTGCGGCCAAAGGGCATGGATGTGCGACAGGATGAGCTAGGAGACATGGTGGATAAGGAGATGTCGGCAACATCAGCAGCTATCGAGGAAGCAGTCCGTAGAATTGATGTAAGTGTTATAACGAGTGTCGTAAAGTACCCAGTCCTATAATGTTATATGGTATATCCGGTGTATCTGATGATTCCTGTGTGGTTCTTTGTCCAGGAAATGATGAATCAGGCACGAAAGGACACGTCAGGGATTAAACTGGAGGTCAATGAGAGGTCGGTTCTTTATAGATCTACATTGAATGGCCAATGTGACGCTATTCAATGGTTAATTATCAATGCAAATGTGTGACAATTCAAATGGGTGAACTGAAAAATGGATCGCAATACTCTTTTTAAACATTGATTATGCAGAGTACCTAATCGAGTTTTGATCTCAGTACTACTACTGTTAGAGATGTTTCTGATCTGTTGGAGCGGCATGTCTGCCCGTGGAGTCCCGTATTCGGCTCAAACCATGCTGTTTTTCTTTTGGGACGGTTCTTACGGCGAGACCAAGTTTAGTGTGGAAGGGTCTAATGGAAATGGCAGTTGTAACAGATTGCTGTAATGACCAGGTAGCAATCACTGGTGTTGCCAAAAAGACAAAAATGAAGGTTACACAGTATGAACTGATCTCGTGACTTAAAACTGAAACCTAATGCCTGAGGTTTCGATACGTTACACCTTCATACGACAGAGTATACTTTAACCATAACATGAACCATTCTTTAATTTGAATAGAAAAGATATAAAATACAGTATTTTCTAGTTTTTGTCAGAGAAATTGTTTAACCTTTTTTTTTAGTCATCATGTGTCTGGAATCTCCTTTTGTGTAATAATCGTTGGCACTCGGGTGGCACAGTGGTAAAGTGCCTTCCCACCACCGCGGAGGTTGTAGGTTCGAATCCACAGTGGAGCATTCGGCTTTACAGAGCTTCTATACGAACACAATTGGCCCATGTTCGGGGGAGGAAGCCGGGCGGGGAGGGTCATATTTGTCACTGCACGTAGTCCTGCGGGCTGGGGAGGCACATGTCAGTAGGGAGTGTTGGGTGGGAAGAGTAGGACAAAGGCTCTACGTCCTCCCGGTGGGGGCTCCTCACTGGCAAGTGGGTCAGTGGGACACAACAGCAGTGACAACACGCAAATGTGTGTGGGGAGGAATTCATTGGCATAACATAATAATCATGTGAATACCCATTATCGTGAATCGTGAGTGTAGTGAATCATTGCATAACTACTATTTGGGTTATTGGCTATTATTGGCTTTGTTGTAATACTCTCTAATCTTTCTTGTTTCTCTACACACAATATACTGTTCTGTAATGCATTTTGACACAATATGAAGGTTTGTTTTTAAACTGCATTACGTTTTCCTCTACGTTACAGAATCCTCAACAGTTGCACGGACCTGATGAAGGTAGGTTGTTTAGCATACAGTTATAGGCCTATATACTGTACTGTATGCATAAAAGGAATTTCCTCTTTAAAGGAGTAGTTCACACAAAAACATCAATTACACACCACATGAAGCCTTGAATTCATGGAGATTGTTATGTTTTTGTCGCATTCCTGAGCCAATAATTTGATGACCGGCGGAGGAGACTCAATGGAGTCTCTTTGAGACTCCGCTGGTCATCAACAAATTATTGGCTCAGGAATGCAACAAAAACATCTCCATGAATTCAAGGCTTCATGGGGTGTGTAATTGATAGAAAATAAGTCATTTTTTGGGTGAACTACTCCTTTTAATGAACATGCTTTTTATTTTTTCCCTAATATATTGCAATCCTTTGTTCCTCAGGCCATCCACATGCTGGTCCTGGCATCTACAGACCTGCAGAAGGAGATTGTTGAGGGTAGTAGGGTGAGTTCACACTGTTCTAATGTTGTTTTCAAAGCCAGCAGTTCACACTAGATTGTGTGATCAGATCTCTTCTTCTTGACAAATTCATATTGGATATCTCTGCTATAGGGCTCCACAGTAACTTAACTTTTGTAACCACTTTTCCAGGGGGCAGCCACCATGAAAGAATTCTACGCCAGGAATTCTCGTTGGACAGAGGGACTCATCTCTGCCTCCAAGGCTGTGGGATGGGGAGCCACACAGATGGTGTAAGTTCTGAACCATAGGCTCTTTTAATATGTTCAGTAATCAGAGTGTAGAAGTAATATACTGTATTTATAACCGCCTGGCTATGAACCTTGGTATTTTGCGAGGGAAACCAAACATACCGGTATCCCATTCCCCCAAAGGGGAATCCCCCTGGCAAAGTGAGATATTAGGCTTCTGGGCTACTGAATGGGCTACTCTGCTACATATTTCACAGTGCACTAACAGAATGAAGTGACTTGATTTCTCTGCCTGCTCCACACAGAGAATCTGCTGACAAGGTGGTGCTGCACACTGGAAAATATGAGGAGCTGATCGTCTGCTCTCATGAGATAGCTGCCAGCACAGCACAACTAGTCGCTGCCTCTAAGGTAAGTGCATGGGCTCTGCTTAAAGGACAACTTTGTTTTTTTACAACCAAGGTTTATGTTTTAGATTGTATTTAAAGTAAATAAAAGATGAAAGATGTTAAAGTTAAAGAATTTACTGCTTTCCATAGTTTTAGCAATTTTCGCGATCTTTTTTTACAGTGGGCGGGGGCATTCTGTCCGGTGGCTAAATGTCTTTTTTTACACAATAACCTGGCGTTTTCTTTATTATTATTTACAGTAGCTCTTCTAGCCCCCAATAACTCACATCTGGCCATCAAAGACCACAGGACCTTTTTTATTGTGTAAAAAGGGCATATTTAGCCACCGGACAGAATGCCCCCGCCCACTGTAAAGAATATCGCTGTTGGAATTTAATTTCACCTCATGACCCACACAAAGTACAGATACTTGTAGCACGGAGACAATAAGGAAAAAACCAAACTCAGACAGGCAGCCATTGGGTGTAATGAAACAATTGATTGTATTCAGATCAGAGAGACATTAGAAGGTTACAGTATCTCACAGGTGTCCGCAGCATCGGTCGCGTCTCTCCGCAGTGTAACAGAGCAAGCACGAGCTTTTAACATTGTCCAGTAACATAAACATATGACATCATAGGATGTGACATCGATGAGGTTCCGGGTGAAGGTGGACGTCTCGGATTGGATGAGAGCGATGGTTACGTCGTCGTCTGATGATGGTAGATTATGATTGTGTGACAGTTTATCTCTGGACAACAGCGTCCCGATGTCTGGGTCAAACACGTTTGACATCTGACTGCTCTGACCTGCCACTGGTCAGTGGAGATTTGGTGACACTAAGGGAGACAGCTGTAGAAGAGAAGAGAACACCCAGATACCGTGTTCCCAAAACAAGATTGCCGCAGAGAAAGCCTGCTTGCGTTTGACCTTGGCTTGCAGACACAGAGACTAAGAGTACAGAGTACTTTTACCATGACAAAGTACAGGCCCATATGAGACCATAATTAATAGGACATTTTAAGGTTAAGGGACCCTAGACACATTATGATAATTCAGATAAGAGACCAAAATGACTCTATCAATCCTACATCTTATCATGATTTGGATAGGGTCAAAGGTCAAGCTGATCAGGTCTCACCTTGTGACATTATTCAAAATCAAATCAGACAGGTAAAGATTTAAAGGACTTAAAGGCAAAAATAAATGGTTAGTTGGATAACATACACATTTATACTTCTTCAAGAGGACTGTATAATTTATTTATTCAACTAGGAAAGGACTGTATAATTTATTAATTTATTCAAATAAGAAGCAAAACAGGGTTTATAGTTCATGAATTTCCAAGACACTCCACACGTGTTCCAAGTTTTCCCTTTGCAACTTTGCAAATAACTTTATTATAATTCAAAAAAATCTCAGCTAATGTCACCGTCCCAAGCAAATCTTTTCAACATGTTTGGTTTAACTAAGACAGACAATTTTAGCACAGTTTAATGGCATGGCAGCAGAGAGATTGTAGGGAGGGACAACTCACCAGTCTGTAAGTTTTCATATTGAAATCTGACAAGAGACCTACGTCTCGGGTCATTGATTGTTTCTGTACACGTTCAGAAATAGAAAAGTTACCTTCCTCCTTGTGGAGCTGCAGTCCTTGTGCTTTATCAAGATACAAGTATTTAAAATGGAACGGGACACTTCTGTACTATGTAAATTTGTACATCACTTTACACTTTATTTGGGGAAAAAACTTACGTGATATCATCTTAAAACTCAAGAAATACTTCCTGATTGCATGTAGGCATGTGGCATCAAACATCTGTCTATCCAAGACATAAGTTGAAATCTGTAAGACAGAATGGAAATCAAATTTACTGTTGGGCATGACAGTAGCCTACAGTTGACTGTAGTATGAAACATAGTTTAAAACAGGTTTAGAACCAGATATAAAATTAAAGTTTAGCCCTGTATGTACAATTGTATGTACAATTAGCAGGTATTGTGACCTTATAGTTGTCCAGGAATTTGGATTTATGGGGTGGTTTACATTCTCGTTCTAAAATGAAACACAAAATGAAAAAGAAACACAAAACACAGCAATTAAACATTAAATCAAATCATATTTAAATCAAATATTAATCAAACTCCCCTCTATTTGACACCCATATATCTACAATATATTGTGTGTCAGATGATTTGTTGATGAGAAAGGGGATGAAAAAAAATAATAATAAAAAAATTAAAATTAAAATTAAAAAGTTATAATTAAAACTTTTAAAATATAACAATGAAAAATAAGGAATAAACATCTTTGTTCTGAAGAGTATATTGAAATGAGATAAGTACAGAAAAATAGCAAATCTGCAAGCTTACAAAAAAAAATCTTAAGTTAAAATGATAAAATATTTTCAAAACTTTTTAAAATAAATCAAAAATGACTTGATAATAAACTTAATATTATAGTTAATGTTTCCCAATATTGATATGGAACAAATTGAATCTTATTGTGGGTTAATTTAACTGATCTATGTTTTAAATGGACTTCAATAGTGACTGAGCTACAGGATTAGGTTGCCATAGAAACGTGTCTAACATACCACTAACACTTCCTGCTGAAGGAATTATGGGAAATGGAGTCTCAGACCAGAGGGAATTATGGGAAATTGAGTTTTAAGAGACCAGAAGGATTTATGGGAAATTGAGTTTTAAGAGACCAGAAGGAATTATGGGAAATGGAGTTTTAAGAGACCAGAGTGACTTTGTTCTAACTGACTGGAGAATGACAAAAAATGTTTGACTAAAATGGTTAGAACTAGGGAGACAGACACACGCATTCATTCACGCATGCATATCACTCATACATAGATAGCAGGGAGAAAAAGATAAACAGATAAACTTTCATTCCTTAGCTCCCTCGCTCGCCCGGACACACACACCGCGTACGACAGCTTGCTGACCCATAGAGAGAGAGAGAGAGAGAGATAGAGAGAGAAACCGTTCATTACTACACACAGACAGACATACAAACATACCGAACATAGATATCTTCCAGCAACAAACTAATTTTGGAATGAAAAAGATTTTAACCTGATTGGTTTACTTATTATTTTAAATTATATTCAAAAATATATTTTAAATAAACTAAAACTTATTTTTAAGGCAAATATAATTATACTGATGGTTCAAGGAATTTAGAACAGAGTTAAAATATATATATTTTAAACTTTTAAAACAAGCCTTCATAGTTATAGTGTGTGAATGTATTCTTCTGTGGGCATAGCCTTGTTATGATACCAGCTCGGAACAAGAGAATGTAAACAGATAAGACATGGGAGAAGTGAGAGGCTGTAGGGAAGAGGGATTTACAAGTTATTGTTAAAGCTCAATATATTAAATGGATGGATGATTTAACTACAGTGGTCAAAATAAAACAAACATATGAGACAAAACAAAAAAAATGTACTGACACAATGTACTAAAGTTTCAAGGGTGACAACCTAGCAATTGTCGTCTGGGTCGAACATGTTAGTAATGTTCGGTATGCAGCTGGCTGGTAATATTTCGTACTAAGAGGGATGGTAAGGGTGGTACTGACATTGAAAACACAGATCTGCATACATGGTATTACCTGTAGCAAGCAGGTAAATGTAGCCAGGGGGAGAGCAACACTGGAATACTCTCTTATGGGTTGATATGAGACCCGTTGTGACATTAACCCACATATAGCTTATGTCTGACTGGGTTAATCTTAGGTCAAATATCAGTATAGAAGGAAAATTAGTACATTATGACAATTGTAAGGATATATTCATGCAGGCACACAGACAAACCCCCTACATCTGATAGTCAAACATCAGTGTACGGGGTGTCTCCGGTGGTCTCATAAACATATACAGAGACAAAGACAAACTATATAATGACCCAGGTAGATAAGAGAATTTATGAGACATTCAGGAATGTCCTCCCAGGAATATAAGGTGATAAAACATTTTTACTTGACTCACTCCCTAGCGGAGTTGTGTTAAACAGTAATTTACAAACAGGCTGATAATTATGAGACAAATGGTTCGGTAAAGACAATAAAGAAAAAGGTATACTCATCAGATCAAGGCAGGGATAAGTTACAGGTCCCAATCACTGGACCATGGTACAATAAAAATAAAAATATATACTCATCAAATCTGATGTTGGTTCAGGGATCCCGACCCCGATGGCTGGACCATGTGGAATTTGAGACATGTCGAGGGTCCAGTCCAAAGGTCCAGCGATCGCGTCCAGGTCCAAAACAAAATAAATTGTGATACTGTTCAAAGTTAACCTTCATCTGAATAGAAGTGATAAGTCGTTACACCCAAGGCCGGTTCGTTTGATACGTATTAAAATATGGTCTGCCGGGGAAAGAGAGTCTGATAATAGCTCAGTTCCCCCCCCGTACACCATATTTCAAACATATCCAGCTCGATAAGGACCAATTGTTGGAATTTAATTTCACCTCATGACCCACACAAAGTACAGATACTTGTAGCACGGAGACAATAAGGAAAAAACCAAACTCAGACAGGCAGCCATTGGGTGTAATGAAACAATTGATTGTATTCAGATCAGAGAGACATTAGAAGGTTACAGTATCTCACAGGTGTCCGCAGCATCGGTCGCGTCTCTCCGCAGTGTAACAGAGCAAGCACGAGCTTTTAACATTGTCCAGTAACATAAACATATGACATCATAGGATGTGACATCGATGAGGTTCCGGGTGAAGGTGGACGTCTCGGATTGGATGAGAGCGATGGTTACGTCGTCGTCTGATGATGGTAGATTATGATTGTGTGACAGTTTATCTCTGGACAACAGCGTCCCGATGTCTGGGTCAAACACGTTTGACATCTGACTGCTCTGACCTGCCACTGGTCAGTGGAGATTTGGTGACACTAAGGGAGACAGCTGTAGAAGAGAAGAGAACACCCAGATACCGTGTTCCCAAAACAAGATTGCCGCAGAGAAAGCCTGCTTGCGTTTGACCTTGGCTTGCAGACACAGAGACTAAGAGTACAGAGTACTTTTACCATGACAAAGTACAGGCCCATATGAGACCATAATTAATAGGACATTTTAAGGTTAAGGGACCCTAGACACATTATGATAATTCAGATAAGAGACCAAAATGACTCTATCAATCGCGAAAATTGCTAAAACTATAGAAAGCAGTAAATATATTTACTTTAATTACAAGCTAAAATATAAACCTTGGTTGTAAATAAACAAAGTTGTCCTTTAACATTGTTTGTAGGAAATGCAGTGAATGCCACCGGCATTTTTTTTAAACGATTTTGGTAGCATTATCCAGAGGAGACATGTGTGGTGTTCAAACTGAAAATCTCATTCCCGATTTTCCCTGATCACGAGACATGGAGGGGACAAAGAAAAACATTGCTTCCATTTTTGTGATCATATTGGAGAGTTATCCAAAAAGTTTGACATTTTCATGTTATAACAAAATTATATATTATAATAAAGTTGAAAATAGAATGCAGAGCATGCTTCCAAATGTGACTCCCTGCCCCCCCCCCCTCCCCCAGATATAATGCATGCATATATGTTCTTCTGTGGATCTGCTTCTTGCCCTTTATCTAAATGACATGTCGTCATACAGTATATGCCCTCTAATCTGTCTGCAGGTAAAGGCAGGCCGCGACAGTAAGAAGCTGACCACTCTCCAGCAGGCTTCTCGCCGTGTGAATGAGATGGCAGCCAATGTAGTGGCCTCCACCAGGACGGGCCAGGACCACCTAGAAGAAAAGGGTGGGTTTGACTAGATCTATGTGGAAGACCATGGTTGGCTGTAAGGAGTTAATAGGCTATGCAACTTTTTTTATGTGTAATTTTCATCTGCAGAAACAATGGACTTTTCTGGCATGTCTCTGATCAAGTTGAGGAAAGAGGAGATGGAGTCACAGGCAAGTACTGTTTTCACAGACTTTAGTTTACAGTCTCCATTCACGACATGCAGTATTATGCAGATTCTGTGGTAAAATATTTGATTAATTTGGATAAAGATTAGACAAGTTGTCAAGTGTGTAATGAAGGGTAGAGGGTGGCCTCACAGTATAGCACTCTATTGTGCCACAATTTACTTTGTCAAATTATATTCAGGGATCTACTAAAACATACTGTAGGCACAGCATGTATTTAACACAAACACAGTTTGGACACATAATTGCTGATTCATTTCCTGCCCCATTGTGTATTTGCTCCACAGGTTAAAGTGCTGGAATTGGAAACTCATTTGGGGAATGAACGTCTACGTCTGGGAGAGTTGAGGAAGAAACATTATGAGATAGCGGGTGTTGTTCCAATGGCCGAGATCTCAGAAGGGAATGGCCTGACTCCCTCACCAGCTAATGCTGACCCTTCCTCACCTAAATCCAGTAAACCTGCCACCATGAGGAAACCTGTCTTGGCCCAGAAACCCTCTATACCACCCAAAAACTTGGTAAGACCCATGAAGAGACGGCTCTATTTTCTTACACATTCATTTTGTTTAAAAAAAAAATCAGGAAGTAATTGAAAAAATAATAATTTGATCATTTACATGCTTTGAAACTGTAGCATCTATATTGTTTTTATTGTTTTTGTTAGTATGTTTTGTATTTCCCCATCTTAAAAGTGCATTACACATTATTACAAAGTTATTATTCATTTTGATTCACAAGTTAATTTGTTCATATGCTGTAAGTCAAGTTTTTAATTGTTCTCTTCTCTGTATAGTTCAAGTAATTAGCCTGAATAGAGGAGGAGACTTCACTGGTGGACAATTGGATTGATCTGAGAAGGACCGCCTTTGTGTCAACACAAGGGCCTCTTTAAGCTGCACCCTGACAATCCTGTGTCTCTACTTTCCCTTTCTCCTTGTTTTCTGTTTTGCCAAAATGGAACTCTGCATAACTTTTGACCCTTGATGCCTATGAGCAACTGCTGTATGTACTGTTGTTGTTTTTGTTTTTTTTTAATTATGCTGTAACTTGTGCCACCATGGCACCTTATTTTAGTACATGGCATAAAGAAAATGCACAATTGTTTCTTAAAGTGCAAACACCAGTTTATCACTGTGGTATTAGACTGCTAGTGCTACTGCTACTGCTTTTAGAATAAGGATATTGATTATACGTTACATTTACAATGGCAGCATATCATGGACTTCAATATCAAATATCAAATATTGAAATATTTTTTGACACTATGTGGAGGCCTCATTATGGAGTGTCACATTTTTTTCTCAATGCACATGTATGCTGTTTATGTTGTGGGGGGGGGGGTGGCGAAGGAAACTGGAAGCATGCCATGCAAGTCCAGGTTGTTGCAATAGTTTTAGATGCCTCTGGTTTTGCCTACATGAAAGATGACATTCCTCTACGCACATGTACAAAAATAGCTTTCATTCTCTACAGTACATTGTTGTCCCTTTATCCCTTGAAATGCACTGTACTCATAGCTTAATATTTTTTATCTGTAATGAAGCACAGTCCATGAAGGTGTCCACACATCAGTTATACTGTAATTTATATAAAGTCACTTTATGAAAAAGGAATGTTCCTCTGAATGAAAGAAAAATGGGATTATGTAAACGCGTATGGATAGTTATAATGAAGGCATAGTTATCTCCTAGGCTTGAAAATAAAAAGCAGGATTAGTGTATGTACTGTACACCACACCACATTATGAAGGTGGTGAACTCCTTTTGCATCTGGGAGCTTTTCTTAAAGGGTCATAAATGCATCTTTTTATGTTCTGTCCTTTCCTCTATGAAACATGTCTTTATACTCTCAGATCTATTAATATATTTTAGTAAAGGTTATGGTGGTTTCTCCTTGTAAGAAGTTTAAATGTCAAATAAACAAAATAAACATGTTTATCATTATGGTTCAGTCTGTTCATTCTGTTGGTACATATCACTGATTACAGCAATAGGAGTTTTCTATTGTAGACTTAATTTAGACACAGTAACTCAGGCAAACTACCCTAAAAAAAACATTATTTGCGATGTACATTGAACACCTGATAAAGTTAAGCCATTCCCCGTTTTCCAGACCACAACATGTCAACATTGATATGTATTTCCTAGATCTCTGCATTACTACATTTGTAGGCCTGTCAATAACTCCCTGGTTGTGATTTATTTATCTATTTATTGAATACTTTACTAACAGTTTGCAAAAAGCACAGTGGCACAATTATACAATGGTGCTAAAAGGATAAAACAAAAAGCCCTAAGAGTTTGTTTCCATTGTGATCCTGTGTATTCAATTCATTGAGAAATTTAAACAGACAACATAATTATCTAGGGTGTTTGTGCTGAAACAAAAAGGCAAGTGACCAAGTTTCTTTCTTCAGTATTTGATATGTAATACATACATGCCAATGTACTGTACAGTGTGTGTGGGCCTATAATAAATGATATAGTAGCCTACAATATAGCGTGTAAGCTATATTGCCATTGTATTTCATGATTTCTAAATAGGCTATAATTTAAGGCAATATTACAGCTGATGTGATGTAGTTTTATTAAATTGCAGTGACCATGGGCAGAAACTTCTCCCTTGTGTGTGTGGCCATGGGGTCAGTGAGTGGACTGGACCCAGATAGAATATGACATGCGCAGTTGCGCCTTACCAACACAAGTTGCAGTTGCAGGCGGGGAATACTTTTGCAGGGCAGGAGTAGGAGGACCTGAGACCCAAGTTTAGACTGTCTGTGTCAACAATGTGGACATTAAGACGTTCTTATGGTTCGACAACAATGCGTCATTGAAACAGCTGTGATTATAATATTTGTTTGAAAACGACCACGTATGTATGAGGAAAACGAGCTAATTCCTTATTTCCTTCTAAGTGTTAAGGGCAGGCTCGCGATGCAGAAAACAGACATGGAAGGCTGTGTATCAGTGTCTGCCCTGGACACGAACGCGGCGGACTTGACAGTGGTGGACGTGTACGATATCGCCGCGATCGTGGGTCAGGAGTTCGAGCGGATCATCGATCAGTTCGGCTGCGAGTCCTTGTTGCGGCTGATGCCCAAGGTGGTGCGGATCCTGGAGGTGCTGGAGGTGCTGGTCGGTCGCAGCACCGCCGTCAACCCGGAGACCGAGGCTCTGCGGCGGGAGCTGGACAGGTTGAGACAGGAGCGAAATGACAGGCAGGAGAAGGAAAAACAACACCAAAAGGCACGTGGGTTGTGGAAGCACTACTAGGCTAAGGTCACACTGATATTTTTACCTGATTTTGATTGTACGGGTTTACTCTCTACTCTGCCCGAAGTAGGCCTACTTTATTATGCGCTAAAATATCCAGTTGGGTAACAGGATAGGTGGGCACCGTGAAGGAAAAGTGGGCACCTTGGTATTAAATTGGCATTTTCCCCCAAAAATGCTAAAAATTTTGATATTTGTCAAATGTTTTGAGATAAAGTAAAGTATACATGATTAGATAATGCTTAAACATTTGACAATTAAGGTCTAATATTTCTACAATTGCTACAAAAATCTGTATATCCAGTCATTTTGGGGCATAAACAAGAAGTTGAAGGATAAAATTAAGTCTGATAATGATGTACCGTGCATGTTCACATCATGTATACTTTACATTACTTAAGACCATTTTTCTAATTCTTTCTTTGCATTTTGGACAAAATAGCCAATTTTACAACGAGGTGCCCAGATGTCCCCAGTGCCCACCTATCCTGTATCCATCGGTTTTGTCACAACGAAATGCAACTCTGTACCTTGTTTGTGCTGTTTTATTATTGCTTTATTGCTGTTGTTGTTAAAAATAAGAAAATACAATAAATATGTTAAATTGCTATTATTAAAAAAAATCTAATATAAATGTATGCGTGGTCTCAGGGCATGCACATGTAGAGTAGTCTCTCTTTACAGACATATTAGGTCACACACACTTTATTGTGTTGTGATGATTATGTTTGTGTGCCCTTGGCCAATATCCATCCTTCAGGAGCTGGAGTCAGTGGAAGATGAGTGGAGAGGAGAGGCCCAGGACCTGCTCCTCCAAATCACTCAGCTTCAGGGAGAGAACAAGAGGCTATTGATTAACCTGTCCCTCAAAAACTCACCCATCACAACAGAGGAACTACAGCAACATGAGGGTAAGGACACAGAATAAATACATGCGGACATTTTACAGGATCTGTGCTTGTATTATAACCTGTTGGTTTAGGCTACAGAATTCTAGTTCCAAACTTATGCACCATGTGTAAGTTAGTGCTTTAATGAAATGCTGTCATGAAATGAAACGTATGGCATCCGACTTTAAAGCTTTGATTCTGAGGAAAATGTTAGGCCTACTCAAAATAACTACATACAGTAGTGTTGTGGAATCAACAGTCTGCTCTGTCCTTAATGTGGGATTTATACTAAGTCTAAGTCTAAGTCTAATTTGTACTTAGTCGTATGACCGTGTCACTCAACAAAATATAAATCTGGCTTTAAGATTGAGAAGAGACTTGTCCACTTGGGATACTGAATTACACATAGCTGCTTACTTTAGCAGTTACTGTGCTACTGTAAGTTGGACAGTAATATGATATTAATAGTAATTACAGTCTTATAATTCACACTGCAGCAAATAAACCGTTAAATGTTATAATGTATGACGATTCATATTCTCAAACTACATGTCTAATATTATTGAGGACTGTGTGTCAATAGTTAATTTGCCTCACTCTAGCCACAACACAGGTCAGGCTGTCTTACCATTATGCTTGCTGACTGTGTTGTATCTTGTAAGACCTTGGTACACTACAAAGTGCTCAGTGTATTACTCAGGAATAACACAGGTTCAGCTGTCTAAGGAGCCATCTATCTACAGTCTAAAAGAGTCCAGCTGCACCTAATAGAATAAATCAATTCATGCATTTATTTGTGCTTAAAGCTGCAATCCATAATTTCTTTGTGTGTAAATAAAACGTTATTTTGATCAATCTGTATGGTAGAGTATGTTAATACAATATACTCTACATAACTAACACAACTGCGGTAGTAGAAATGTATATCCTATGGTCGTCGGGTAGGACTGCTACTGGTTGACGAGGTATTGCATCAAAGTCAAAACACAATTTTAGCCTATGCTCAAACAAGCTGTCTCTTATAGCTCAAAAGTAGACATTTCTGCACTCACACAGTTTGAATCCTGAGTAGGACATTAAACTTGTGGATTGCAGCTTTAACCAAATTGATCACACACACTGTATGATCTTGTGAGTGGAATATTTGCATGCAAGTTGTACTAGTAGTGACTGAACCTTTGTGTCCGTGCATTGATTTGTTCTGCCTCAGTTAAGGGGTCTTGAGAGACAGGAACACAAGTTTGTTTGATGTCTAGCTTATACATGTTATAGATTTCTTTTGCACTGTCAGAATCAGATTCATCTGACATGCATCCTCCTATGCACTCACGTGCAATTGTATATGTTGCACAATTAGATGTTGACATAAGAAGGGGAAGTGTCAGTAGCAGCAGGTGACGTCTTGTAAAGGACTATTTTTGTTCTGGACAAAAATATAATCCTTGTGTGAGACTTTAATGGTGGCTACAGTTATATTTACTCTCATGGGTCAAATATACAAAGCCAAACCTGAAACTTGTATATCCATTTGTTATTCTGTGGCATGGGCATTACTCTGCCATAAATTATTAATTTGGTAATATACTGTATGCATTCAGGATATGCAGTAACAGAAAACCTGGAAACCAGGTAAAAGTACTGCTGATGGAATTATTTTGCCCCTAATATGAAAAAAGAGAAGGGAACTGACCGTGTGATGCCTCCTAAAATTACATATTCATTAATAGCCTTAAATATGCCCCTTTTAAAGTGTTCTGGTTGGGTTTTTTGACACAATTAGAACAGCTATGTACATACTTGTCTTTCTTTGTCAACATGTTTCAAGTGTTAATTCTCCAAGTGTGAATTCTTCCTGACCTTAGGAATAAGACACTGTAAAGGAGGTGTATTTAAGACTATAATAAATAAGAATATTTTTTTGCATTATACTTCTATTCTCTTTTTGGAAGACTCTCCCACCTTTTTGTGGAGTACATACATGTACATTATTTTGCAACGGAAATTATGTGATATTACAACCTTTAGTGATTTATTACAGCTTGTTAGATTGTTAGTGTACATACAGTACTTGTGTTAGTGTACGTACAGTACTTGTGTTGTCAATTTGTGTCCTTTACATAACATCCACAGGTATGTCAGAGAAAGAACAACAGATGATGAACAAGCTAAAGGACATGGTGGACAAGCAGAGAGATGAGATCCGTGCGAAAGACCACGAGTTGACACGGAGGAATGAGGATATTGAAGCGGTGAGAGTTCAGACTGTGTCGAATTGGCCTGTGGGATAGATTTCATTAAAGAGCTTAATCGCATTAACCAGAACCAGATGAGAGACACTGAAATGTATTCCCTCCACTTACAGCTTCAGATGCAGCAGCACCGACTGATGAAGATCAACCAGGACCTTCGTCACAGGACCGGTGTGGTGGAGTCCCGGGGCAAGGCTTTGATCCAGCAGAAGGCTGAGCTGGAAGCTGCAGCCCAGGCACGGCATCAGGAACTGGGGGCTCTGCGGCTTGAGGCGGCTCGGCTGAGGGAAGAGCGTCTTGAGTGGGAGCTACAGAGAGAGGTTGTGGAGAAAGTGGAACCCGTTCCCACAAAGGCAAAGATGTCTCCGCCAACATCAGCACAGAGAACCGTAAGTCTAACAATAACCTCCTTGTCATAGCATACATTATGAACCATACTATCTTACAAACCAAAAATAAATTTTGAAACGCTGATGTCATGTAGAGCAAGGTTCAAATCAGCCATGTAAATAGAGGCTGGTAAATCTGTTTTGTTTTTTGTTTTTTTTGCCTTAAGTGGCTTTGATGTGTCCCAAATATAGTCCTTGGGAGCAGAAACAGCTGACTCAATCAAGCAAAATTCAGTTTGGGTGGAATGTGGAGGGGACCCTGGATTCCTGGCTGACTGCTTTGAGTCAAGGGAGGGCCCATCCCTCCTCCCAAGCTCAGCAAAAAAGAATGGGGAGGATGAAGATGAAGACGTGGGAGCAACAGCGTTGTTATTGGTAATACCTGCTTAAACTTACCCCTGTAGACTGGTTTGTTGTGGTTTAACTGAAGCCCAGTGTCAACTGCTTACAGAAAACAGAGTGCATTACTTACTTCTCTGCCTCATATGAAGCACATTTTGGGTCGATTTTTGATCTGGTTTTGATCTGAGTTTTCATCTGGTTTAAACTCAATTTCAGTAAATACCCAGAATGAATACAGTATGTTACGCAAGCAGTAGGCTCACTCTGGAATGCATTCTGTTTATACTCATTAGAAAAACTGTGGAGCAAGATAATTGTTGATGACATAACCAATGCTGTGCATGAAGGAAAACAAAATTAATGAGAGAGGGGTGCTCAGAGGAGCACATATCTCTGCCAGGCCGGGTGGCCTACCTAAGTTCCAGAAATTCTAGTTGGTGGGAATGGACGTGGCCTATATATTGGGAGTTGCGTCATGACATTTTTTGTCTATGAGCTACGGTTCAAGATTTATAGGCCCAACTCTTACACACAGGCAGGGATGAAAACTACAGATAACTACAAACGTGGTTGTTTTTTTGTTGTTTTTTTACACCAGGAAGAGTTATATGAAGGGGGACCAGAAGAAGTGACAGACAGCCTGGAGAAAGAGTCAGAAAAACCACGCTTTACCCTCGAGGAGTTGCGTGACGTCCTACAGGAGAGGAATGAACTCAAGTCTGAAGTTTTCATGCTACAGGAGGAGCTAGCATATTACAAAAGGTCACTTCTTTATTCATAGAATTTTAGCGTGTTCAAGAGATTCAAATAACAGTTGTTTAAAAGTTAACTATCCTCTTTTTGACATCCCATAGTGAGGAACTGGAGGATGAAGGTAGCTTGGTCCCTCTTATTCCCTCTCCTCCACTGTACCCTGCTCCTGTTGATCAGCCTGACTCTGGAATCAAACGCTTGTAAGTAATGAGAGTGACATTAAGGAACCCAGCCTTGCTGTCACAGAGCCATTCTCACACATCACATCACATCTCATCACATCACATCACAACACAACTATTCTCTTGGGGTGCCACACCCTGACCACAAAACTGTTGTACCATCCCAGCTACTATACCTATAAACACTTATTGATTTAATTCTTAGAACTACTAAGAACTACTTTTGTTTCTAAACTCAAACTAGTTATTTTTTAAAAGGATTACTTTACTGACCATACATTATTTAGTACTATAATTGAATGTAGTGTTGGTGCAGTAGTGCTGTATTTTAATACATTTTCATTTCATTTTTCACATTTGATGAACCAACAAATGGTACGAACGAGTATTAAAGAAAATAGAAAGAAAGAGATTCTTGGCTACGCTAGGCTTTGTTTAGCAACATTCCACTTAGGTTAAAACTGTAATAATACACAAGATTATACCAGTGGCGTAGCCAGAACGCTAGCCGAGGCTGGGCCTAGGGAGTCGCGGGTGGGCACACATGCACGCGCGCGAACATTTTCGGTTAATAGCGGTTTTTGATACTTTTTCCGCATGTTTGTGACGGATTTCGGGTACCTATATATACACTATTATCAAAATGGCTGAATATGACATTAAAATAATAAAATTAAAAAAATTAAGTTATATATATATATTTTTTTAATGTTTTTTTTGGGTGGGCAGTAAAACCAAATGGGTGGGCCCAGGCCTACCTATGCCCACCCGTGGCTACGCCCCTGGATTATAGCATGGGTGTACCAACTGTATTAGAATTAAACCATATTATATTATACTATATTGTATGGATTGTTATATTACATTATTCCCGGTTCTCCTCATTGGCTTGAGCAATTGATCTGAACTTGCACGCGGGCTATGAGATCTATCGTTGACATGGTTACAGCCGTAGCCACGTTTACAGCCCCGCAAGCTATGGGATGATCAAACTGCGCATGCATGGAATTACTGCACGCTGCCGATTGCCGGCCACTGCCACACTAAAGCCTTGAGATGAGAGGTTACTGCCACACAGAGAATGCTGCAAACTTATAAAGGACTTTCATTTACGGCCCGTGTCCACAGTGCACACACACTGTGTTTTATGAGCAGGAGGGCACTTTGGATATCATCTTACCACTACTAGTCCCTCGCATGTATTACTGCTTAAATGTGCCATGGAAGCAGTAACAGAACATACATGTAACATGCCTAAATTCTCATCAGTGATGTGTGGTTATGAAATACTGGACCTGAATTCCCATACAACAATAATGAACTCCATTTAAGATCAATGGTACTGTTATCGTTCACTATGTATAATCACAATATTTCTCTTATGTTCCCTGACTTCCCTCTCAAAGTCAACACTCACCCCTTACTTTCTTTGCTTCTCTGGACAGGATTTTCACGGCCATAATGCCAATGGTGGCAGCAGGTTTGATTGGAGATGATCCCACGCTGATGCCAATCAGGAGACTTATTTCCTTTGTATGACCTTGAATTTAATTTGATGTCTTTTATTGTGTTATTGATTGTAGTCCGGTTCACTATGTTAAAAAATATTGTTTTGTTAAAAGTTTTTTTTCAAAGCATGAGGAATTCAATTTTTTTTCACAAACACCTGCTTGGCTGCCATTTTGGATGTTTAAAATGGCCACCAGGAAATACATTATTTAAACTATCTTGGCCTCTAGAAATGTAATATGTTAATCCTCACACTATGTTTTTGGGGTCAAGGAATCAAATAAAGACCTCAAAATTGTGCCAAGGATCTTGCAGTGGTGCCCCCAAGGGTTGGCCAGGGAAATAATAATATGCTTATAACTGATATATTACATTAGGTGTTATTCATTTTAATCAATAATGTAAATTGATTATTCGTGTGTGTGTGTATATATATATTTATATATATATAAACGTGCCTGTTAATTAAAATAAATAAATGCTTCCCTGGCCCGCTGCTGCACAATGCATGCTGCGAGATGACAGTTTTGGTCAGGACTTAAATGTACAGATTTGTCAATAAAATCAACTAATTGACTAGTCAACAAATTCCTATGACTATTAGTCAACTAAGAATGTATTTAGTTGAGGATAGCTGTTATTTTTCTGCCACACTCTGCTAAACATTCATTTGATACCATTTTGTTTGACAGCACCCATTGATTATGTAGCTATTTTACACATCTAAAATTGAAATGTAACAGTACAGCATTGGAAAGGCAGGACTAAGCTAGAAACCATGCTAGGCCATCCAAAATTCATACATTCTCATCAAAAAACTATTCTAAATACGAGTTTTAGTGTTTACTGATAGTTTTGTCCCATCGATTAGTTGAGTTGTAGGAGGTTCCATTTATAGTGACCCATGTTTTTGTGTTATTGTAGTTGTCTACCACTGGAAATGGTATGTATTTATTTATTATTAATAATATTTTTCTATGTCTCTACTACTGGAAATAAGCTCTTGAGCTTTTTTGTTTTCTGTTGAACATGAACAAATATATGTACATGTACTGTCACTGAAAATGTCAATCAAAAAATCTGTTCTATTGGTCTAGCTGTTACATGGGTTTTACAGGCTGGAGTCACCACGTTAGGATGTACAGTAATGTCAGCCTGTGTAATAGCTTTAAATGTGCCCACTGCCGGTCAATGACATGTGTCACATGCATATACAGCATGTTCCTGCATATTAGTCTCAGGGCTCATGAGCATCTTTGAGTGTGGTATCATTCAGTGTTAGATAAACTTAATGAAAATTTAAATGCTAATGGTCTGCTGTATGGGTTGGAAATGTGTTTATTGATGATGAATTTTAGTTGAAAAATGTAATTGAGTTCTGTCTCATGTCTTTTAAGTTTAGCATGTTTCCCAGGAACCTCCGACACACACACACACACACACACACACACACACACACACACACACACACACACTCACACTCACACTCACACTCACACTCACACTCACACACACACACACACACACACACACACACACACACACACAAAAACAGCTGGTTTGGTTTGGAGTGAAAAGCCACATTTTGTTATAATGGTCTTTCATTCATCACATGCCAAGAAGGTATCACAGGTCAGCTGAACAGACTCATAATTGTTGACAACTAAAGTTGATAGGACACCTTGATCCATGAGACATCTTGATCCATTTACCACTATGGACTTTTGAATATGTTGTGAATTAATGTGCTCTAACAGCCAATCCCTCCTTACTAAATGTGCTTTTTGGCTTTCTTTATCTAATGAGTCCGAATATTGCAAAACTCTTAACTGAGAGGCGTTGTGTACAAATGTAATATCTGTATTGTGGTAATATTTTGTTTAATTTTCTTTATGTCATAAATTCTAATACATTATCATATATTATATGGACATGTTATTGTCAAGCATTTGTATGGCATCCCAATACCACACACTCTCGCTCACTCACTCACTCTTTCTCTCTCTCTTTCTCTCTGTCTCTCTCTGTCTGTCTCTCTCTCTCTGTCTCTCTATCCCTCCCTCCCAGAAAGAATGAGAAAAATGTACCTAGATAATAACCCTATGTAATAACCATATCACGTGCTCTATCACCTGACTGTTGGCATTGTTTTCACCTGTCGCCAGGGATACTTCTCCCTCCTCCACTGTGCCCCAGGCAGGCTATTGGTCGATCCCTCTAGGGGGAAGTGAGGGCTGGCAATCTGGCAATGAGGAAACGATAGACCAGGGTTGCCATGTCCGTTTATTATAAGCGACATTGGGCTTGTTTTTCTGTAACGTCGCTTGTAAATATTGGTAGTTGCGAGTTGCGGTGTTGTTTTTTAAACCAGTGGTTTTCATGTCAAGGACCCCTAATTAATATATACCTATTTGTCCACAGACCCCCCCCCCCCCTCGCATCTAAAACTATTCTGTGCCAGGGACCCCCCATACAAGATTTGTGTTGTTAAAATCCATCGCGACGCGTAGGTTGGCTATTTTCAAATAGCCGTAGCCGTCGCTTCTATTTGGGCTTGTTTTCATAGACCTGGTTGCTTATTTTGTCTCGCTCAATCTGGCAACACCGCGATAGACGCGTTAGTGGTGAAACCTGGAACACACAGTGCTGCTCATCCAAGAGTAAAAGTAGGAGGATAAACATTTAAACAACTCTTACGAAGTAACATCGTTGGCAAGTGCGTGAGTTTGAATGGTGTAGTAAACTACTGAGGAACTCCTTCAGTCTATGACAGTCATGGAGCTACGCGAAGAGTCCTCTCCTGCTGAGGCTTTCGAGAAGGACGCGTTCCAGCTCACGGTCCAAGATGTGTATGACATTTCCTACGTGATCGGCAGAGATCTACTGAAGATCAGCAACACGGGCGAGGAGGTGTCGGACCTGCAGTTCAGAATCGTCAGGGTTTTGGAAATGTTTGAGACTCTGGTCAATAAGTACAACTTGTCAATAGAAGAGCTGAAAATGGAGCGAGATAACTTCAAGAGCGAGTTGGACAGAATCGTAAAAGAGAGTTCCTCTGGGCAGGGCACGGTGAGTTAACTTGCCACGTTTGCCATACAAGGTAGACTTCATACTTTAATATATACTTTCTATAACACCTTATGAGTGGTTCTCACACCTTTTCATGATAAGGAGTTGGACCCTCAAATGATGTATTTGGCCCGCGCACCCCATCTGAAAATATTTTGTGTCAGGGGTCCCCATAGCAAGATTTGTGTTACTAAAATGTTTCAAAAAATATTCCAAAAATTTTCAAATAGCTAATGTATATAGGGGTTAAAGTGGTTAAGCTGATTTTGATGAAACTTTTTTTTGTGACCCCCCCCCCCCCACACACACACACACACACACACACTCTGAGAACCACTGCTGTACATAACTTGCGTATGCATTTATTTTGTATATAATTGTATAATTATATACATATATACCTTAATTATAAATCTCTACCCACAAGTGTCTGCAACTGATTTTACATTTGTGTTGTATCACACGATAGGGGAAAGTTTCTGTTTTGTTTCTGTTTTGTTTTGTTTTGTTTTATCATTGATATGAATATTGATGTGAAAATGAAACTGTACTGCGATGTATCTCGACGACACTGCAAATGAGGGCAACCTCAATGTCCTTCGGGAATAAATAAAGGTTTGAAATAAGATGAAATGGAAATATGAATGTTTTAGGATGAAATGTTTTATTTGCTCTCCTTACAGCAAATGGCTGGACCAAACCAATTAGTGATAGACTTGAAAGATCCCAACAGACCACGCTTTACAATGCAGGAACTGAAGGAGGTTCTTCAAGAAAGGAACCAGCTAAAGGCACAGCTTATGTTGGCTCAAGAGGAGCTTCAGCTATACAAGAGGTGAGAAAATCCACTCCCAAGATAGTAAAAAAGAAAAAAAGTTATATAGAAACTATGTTGATACTACCACTGTTCATGTGTTAGCTTTGTCAGTTTGACCTTGATTTCCGCAATTCACTTGAATAAATCCTGCAATTAACCTGTAGCAACTGAACAAATATAATAAAAGACTTGATACAACCTTAAAATAAAACCTGGTGGTGTGGTGTTGCACTGACCGATATTGATTGTTATATAATTACTTGTTAGTGGTGCAGATTCAGGCTGTTCCCTGACATTGTAGGTTAGTAATGACTATCTTAAAAACATGTTCAGCTGTCTAAGATCACAGGTGAACTAGATCTAGTTTTATCTCATTTGGCTGTATATTCATTTGCAGTGGGATTTTGCCAAATGCTGAATCAGTCATGGTGGAAGTAGACCTGAACTCACCACCCTCCACAGAATCTATTCCTGCCACAACAAATGATTTAAAGGAGGACCCAAAAGAGGAGAAAGCACCCATCAGTAAACTGTGAGTAATATGGTTCACTGCTTTTATTGGATGGAAATAAAATAAAAACAAAACACTAGAACTGTGACAGGTCAGAAAGGGCTACATCCTAGTGGTCACAATAATGATACAAGGTTGTGGCTGGACGGGCAGATTGAAGAGCAAATGCTTTGACCAGAGCATTTAGCCATAGCAACATTTGTGTGCACCCTAAATGGCAAGTATTCAGGGAAATTCTCAGCCATAATCACATGATGTGATGTTAAACCAGCAGGGAGATTCTTCTCACCACCCATCACTGGTCTCATAATGGTTAGCTTGTGACTAGCAGTATTTGTGCAAATGCTGAGAATCATTGTGCATGCTTGAATGAGCAAACTTAAACTGGCCCTATATCTGACCAGTGCCGTGATCATGTCTGGCATCAGGACCACAGTCCATTGCTTCTACAGTCACTTCAATTTAATTGAGACCTGAGAACTGTGAGTAATATAGATTAGAACACACAGAAGAGATGTTCCTCTAGCTAATTCTGGATTATTCTCTTTCTAGGTTTTCATTCAGGAGGAAATAAAGAATAACCTGTGACAAGAACTGGCCAAGCCAAACCGGATTTGTATGCAGATATTTTTCTAATCAGCTGACCACTTTTATAGCTTTATTTTTGACAATGTAACAGCACTATTTTGTAATTATGACCCAAAGGGGTTACCACAGTAGAAATAGTATATTTACATGAAGGTGTGATACAGTCAAACACAAACCAGAGAGTATTATCTATTTAATCTGAGAAGTGTGCACTGAAGTTATGTCTCTGTATTATACTTTTATAACATTATACAGCAACCTCATTGAAAATCAGAAGGGCTGTCAAACATTTTAATCACTAACTTAAAACAAATGCAAGCATGCTTACTAATTGTAATTAAATCTTTCATATGAAAACATCCACTCATGTAACTTCATTGAATTTGTTCTAATGGGAGATGCAAAGAATGAGCCATGGATTGGCAACTTGTACTGTAGATCTTAATTCATTACTTCTTGCTTGAGGTTTAGTTTGCAGTGGGACAAGGATTTCAGTTCGACAGTCTCAATGTCCTTAAATTATTTTAAGTCTGGTGAGTAAAGCAGACATGCTAACATGTAGGGTTGATCCCAAGACAAACATAAGGGTCTCTTATTTTGCCACACATCTTGCCTCCCATCATAATAAGAAACCTTTTTGTGCAAAGGTCAACATCACTGTGTAGACAGATTTGCAACACTGCACATGTCTAACAGTGAATGTGACTGCCATCATCAGTGTACACTGTACTGCATTTTTAAGCACACTGAGCACCCACTTGTGTAAATAAATGTACACTTCAGCTAACTAATCAGATGTTTGAATTGCTATCAAATCTCATTGTTGGAGAATCCCTCTGATCATGCCTAGGGACCCTTTCACCATGTCAGAACAGAGGAACCAAGCTACACCTCAATAGTGGATACATTTGATTTACATCTAGAGAAAGCATTGGTATACTTAAAGACACATTGATCTAATTAGCTGCAGCTGTCTGTAAAGACCATGTATGCAGTATTTCCTGCCTGGATAGTATCAAGGCGTTTGCAACAAAAACCAGGAAGCAAGCCATACAGGCATTTGTAAGTGCGTTCATTGTTGGTCAAAGTGTACCAACTACTCTTATATACTCAATTATGTCATTTCAGTACAGTATGAACATTCACTCTCAGCGCTTGCCATTTAACCAGATGACCTCCCTAAACATTAGCCATGTAGCAGTTTGAAGAACTCAGCCAATTTATTCTTCAATTACATCTTATTTACAATATTGAAATTGAGGTTGTAGAATTATTCTGACATCAAAGAAATTGGTAATAGCAAACACTCCTAATTAAGGTTGACACCCAACCCAAATTACATTTAGCAAAACATAGTATGTATAAAAGCATTATAAAAACACTACAGATGCAAAATACAAATTTCATGAGTGGAAGCTCTATCCTAAATATCTATAAAAACAATTGATACAATATAAAACAAACATTTGACCTGTATTTTAACGATTGCTCTTCTCTACATACCGCAAATAAAGCACTTATACATAAGGAGTCTTCGGTAGGATATACCAACAGTTCAGTATTTGAGCCAGGGGTGAGCTGAGAGGGAAGCTTTGCTCCGATCACCATAGTCATACAGCAGCTCCTCTTCTGCCTCAAGGTCTCTGGAGGCCACCAGTATCAAATGAGGTCTTCCGTCGATGCCATGAAGCTTTGTCTGGCAATTACCAATTTTACTGTGGTTGATCAGTCGTCCCAGGCGGTTGGTTTCCTTGGTAGCATCCACACTTAAAAACGAATTAAGAAGATAATGTTTTATATTCTGACAGTAAAAGCTAAGTTAATCAAAAACTGAATATTTCTCCATAAACTTTGAATATTTCTCCATATAGGGAGCCGCTCTACATTTTTACTCTCAAATGTAAACAGGCAACCCAAGACAATAGAAGTAACCTGTGAATTATAAAACGTGGTGATACTTGGCAGTAGTAACATTATGACTTACCAGAAAGTTTTCTGGTGGTACTGGAAGTAGTACATGTAACATCCGGTGTTGGGATCCTGGGCATACTGGGCCTCCCTCTTCTTAGCAGCAGCTAATTCCAGCAAGTCTCCATGATACTCCACTACAAAATCTCCCTTTTTGAACTTCCTGAGGGCAAACACTCCTCTCCCTTTTCCTTCTATGTTCTGGACCTGTTAAGATTTAACCACAAACAAGGTCAAACGTTTGAGTTTAATATAATTGTTTGTTCATGATAATTCAGAATAGTTTAACAATGGAGGCCTTAATTACATTTGCAACACATTTTTCTACAAATACTGGGCCCTAATCAGTGACCAGTTAAACCACAGAAAGAAAGAAGATAACATCGAATGGAATATGAAAAATCTGACTGATACATATTATTTATCACATGGCGCCATGGATAATGTATACCGATTTCGGAGTTTTGACAAAAAAAAAGCATACTTGAAAATGACAACGCTGTATGCAAATGACAACCAGTTAACCACAATAGCATATTGAATGAGAGAACAAAATATCCTTAAATCTTTGAAAGATGTATGTGATTGACAGCCATGTTTTCTGCATAACAGTCTATCCCAGATGTAGAAACTAATCTCACAGTTCATCTAGATGTAACTTAATCTGTGTCTTACAAGTAGGAAAGAGATGTTTACTTATAGCATTCATAATGTTTAATGGAATCTGGGGCACTTTTGCATTTTCAGCTTTATTAAAGCCTATCAAAACATGCATCTCACCAACAGATCCCTGAAGAACATGATAGCTAGCCAGGGTAACTGTAGTGCTGCTCAGAACTCAGAAGCACTTAAATGCCAGCCCACTACATAAGACATACAGCTTCTGGTTCAAGTGCCACATGAAACACTACAAGACATAGGACAATGGCACTTTCCTTTCCTTTGCAGCACATTGTTGTAACTAATACCAACTATTAAAACCAACGCACCTGCAGCCCTTCTTCAACTCCATTCTTAATAAGGTCATCAAGGTGTTGGTGTTCTTCAACCTATTGACAATAAATGAGGAAAGAAATACAACTCATTAAGGTCTACATTTTCCCTGAATCCCTGGTTGGTTAGTATTGTGCAGCAGATAACAAATGAGGTGCTACTTGTGAGAATATGAATCATCAAGTATTTTTCTTTGCAGGCACAGGGAGAAAACAACTGCATTGCAATAACCAGTCTATAATTTATTGACATGCAAAGTACTTTTTAGGGAACTCTTATTAAACATTGAAAGCTATGCATTTGTTGATTAATGTCCCATCAAGCAATATGCATACCAACCATGAGCTCAGCTTTAGTTTTTCTGGAACTTCGTCTTATGGGGAAATAGTCTGTGACCTTTCTGTTTTGAGAAGCCTTATTCTCCGTTCTGAAAAGCGGTAAAATAGTTAGATTTAATATTGAGATTATTTCTGTCAGGCAGCTGGTCAGCTTCCCTGGAATAAGATGTCAACACATACTTTTTCTCTCTGATTTTATGACATGTTCCTCTTCCAGTTTTGGACACTGAAACATTGTCTGGTGCAGGTCCAGGGTTTGTTTGTGAAATTGAATCCTTCTCCGGTCGTTGTTCAAAGACAGGCTCACTGGAACCAGGAACCGGACAAGTCCTTCTTGAATTCTGCTCTTTGGAGTCACGACTCTCACAGTTGACTTCATTAGGTCTGCCTACATTGAGGAAGAATTTCACATGTTGACCGTGAGAGCTGGTTTACATTGGGGTTGAGGAAGAGAAAGGGGCTCCTTCAATAAACAATTAGGTTATGTCATAAGATGGCATGTCTGAACACTACCTCCATTCAACGCAGTACATTTTTCTGGGGTCATGTAAACTAAACTGGATCTGCTGACAGTCCACGAACTTGGAGGTAAACAGCCATAGTCATGCAGTCAGAAATTGCAATATATTTGAGAAAATTGGCAAATGGAAAACAAACTGTAAACTTGAATATCTTCTGCAAGACTTCAACCTTAAAAGTGCATGAAACCCATACCTTTCTTGAGATTTGAAGTGTCAATATGGCATTTATCAGACCCATTTCCTTCCTGGATCAGCACACTTGAATGGTCACTCAGAGGGGATCTAGATTTGTTTGGACTCAGTAGACTCTGGATAGTAGGTGGTGCTTTGCCTAAATCCTACAGCAATAGAAACAATTAGTTAATTCAGCAATTAATACATCAAAGTCATCATTACCAACAAGGTAATTAATAATTACCTTAATTCATTTTAATATATTTTGAAACATTGGTAACCAACATAGGCCTACATAGTAACCCGACATGTCGTGTGGCCTTTTACACACACACACACACACACACACACACACACAAAGAGTTTGACTAGATACAAGTGACCTTAAACCCCGGTCCTTGCTATGAGGACACAGGACAGAGATAACATACACTCAGGTAACCTAGCATTACTTGAACCTCCTACTGTGAACGTACAAGTTGAATGTTACTAGGGAGCTTAGATAACATTATCATTAGCTTACTGCAACTGGTCAATTTAATTATAAAATGCAAAAATTCTGGGGCCTCCTTTGTCTGTAATGCTACGTTTTAACACTCAATGTTAAAAAGGGCGTTATTAAACATTACCTGGCTCATTTCGGGTTTGTTTTCCTTTGTCTCCTTTGAGCTGCCTTGGTGTTTAACAACAACAGTCTTCTCGAGTTTACTGCAGGTCTTGTTCTCCCCTTGGACAAAAAAAAACACACACGTGTTAGCAGGACCATAATTAAAATAAATTGAAAACTTATTTAAAAGGCTAGCGTGGGGGAGCTGCTAGCGTCACATTAGCAAACACAGCAGTGGTCACTCGAACAAACTACCTTTTAACGCTAGCATTAAGCTAGCTAACCTTACCTTTGGCCATCGCAGTTTTCCAAATACACGCCAAAGAGGACGAGGGGTCGCTTCAGGGAGGGTTTAGGTATGTATAAAGTTAACTGTTTATTCGACGACAAACATCACCACACTATTCCTCTGTGTGTGTGAATGACTGACTGCCTGCTGCTGGGTGCTTCTGGGTACGGTGGATTTAAAAAACTTACCGCATCTCTGATTGGCTGTTTGATCAAACAAGGAGCGTGGAGACCGGCTGGCAGCTCTCTCATTGGTCACCGCCGCTCACTTAGCAACGATGCTAACTCTTGCTTGGTGCTACATTGGTGGGGGTGCCCGTGTTGTTTTCAGCGTTGCCATGTCGGGTTATTATAAGCGATATATTGGTGGTTGCGTTTTTTTGGGCGTGTGGGCGTTTCTAACGTGTAGTTGCTTATTTGGGCTTGTTAACTAATGTTATTTAAACCAGTGGTTCTTAAACATTTTCATGTCAAAGGGACCACCACATGAATTTGTATTTGTCCACGGACCGCCCCCCCCCATCTGAAAGTATTTTGTGCCAGGGATTTGTGTAGTGAAAAATGTTTAATAAATCCTCCAAAATATTTTTTTTCAATCATATATCATGTATAGCAGCTCTACGAGCTCGTTGTGAGCTTGTAGGTCGGCTATTTTCAAATAGCCGTAGCTTCTTTTGGGCTTGTTTTCATAGACCTGGTTGCTTATTTCTCTCACAAAACCAGGCAACGCTGGTTGTTTTCATTCTGTCGGTCTGTACGCATGGGCGGTGTACTGCTGACCAATGACGCTGACTACCTGTGAGTTGATAAAGTGGGTCTATAAACGAGTTCGTCCATGGGAATTTCAGACCTACTACAGGTAATTTAAAAAAAAATCTTTTTGGTAATAAATTGTCTGCAAGTCATCAATCACAGCAGATCAGCTCCAGGCTTACCATGTTGATTGCATCGAGTCCTGTTGTGGTTGGTTCCTCATCCCCAGACTCTGGCATTGAATTCATCCACTATCTCAGATCTGAGATGTCACTGAACGTTTGCTGAGTGCTGACATCTAGCGATACATGGGCATACTTTAACTACTACTACTAATTATATTGCCATATCTTTGTGAATTTTATGTACCTGGCAGGCTGATAAATACGAATTCACTCTTAATGACAGGAACTGTTACTTAACCAAGCCCCTTAGGGCTAGCCTATTCTGATCGAATCTAATCATGTTTTCCTCATAGGCATAGCAATTTAAATTATTTTATGAAAAATCTATAGTATTTATTTCTGGTTTACTAGGAGAGAATACATTAATCTGGTGCTTACATTTATTTTAAAAATATGTTTGATGTTGTGCTCTTCTGTTAGATGTCAGCGAGACAAACAGCATTTGTGTGAGTTCGTCTGGAAAGCTTGATCAACTTGGTGTTACAATTTCTACCATAATTGAATCACAGGGACAAGCTCAAACGCATGGACACCTTCAAATAGTGAGTAGTTTAGTTACTACTTGTGTTACTACAGTGACAAATAAAGCTTCTTTGAATCTCTTTAGTTATGTTAATTTTAAGGACTTATTGTTTTCACTTCATGAGAATATATATATATATATGTTTTAACAACATTGACAGCCCTACAACTATCTCTTTACCTCCTGGTTTTCCTGTTTGCTTCCTGTTTTTCCCAGAAGAGCGGAATAGCTAGGAGGGTCATCAGCTGATGTGGCACAACTGCTCCTTGCTGCTAAGCTGATTTCACACATGCACTTTTGCAATATCTCAGACATTGTCCAAAGTTCATATGTGATAATAACAGCTTAAGACACATCAGCACTCTTGCTGCCCTCTCTTCCCCAGAGGACATCCAGCACCTTTAGAGTTGCTGGGTTACTTTTGTTCACTCACTCATATACATTACACCAACTACTGACTATACTCACCAAACATGACTTTGTACTAATATATAACATAATACAAAAATGTGATCAATCCAACAGTTTTTGTATACATAAACATCACAATGCAATGGAATTGAAAGGTTAGACTATTCATTGACAATGAAGTTTGCAAATGCAAAAGGGAATGTACAGTAGGCTACAAAAGTCAACATTCAAACATTTTTTATTTCTTTTGCATAATCAACCCATGTCATTCTGGTTTAGAATCCGATGCCAGTGCTTCTTTAAATAGTCTTTTCCTCTCCAAATTGTCATTTACCTTCTTCCTCTTTTCGTGTTTTCTCTGCATAGACTCATTTTTCCTTTTGAGAATTTCACTGTCTTCTCCTTTATATACAATTTCAAGTTTTTCTCTCATAATGTCCCGTGCACGTTTTCGGTTTATATCCACTGATCTCGTTTGATGACACTGTAGGGAAAGCAATGCAAATGATTACATTAATATGAATAGTTGTGTATGGTACAGCATGTGGCATTCATGCAATGTTTTAAGAAAATGGTTCAACATATTGGTGATTACAGTGGTGGAATTTAACTAAGTACATTTACTTAAGTACTGTACTTAAGCACAATTATGAGGTACTTTTACTTTACTGGAGTATTTCCAATTTGTTCTACTTTTACTCAGAGTCAAGTGTTGTACTTTTTTCTCCACTACAATTACTTTGTAGATTTGGATTATTATTACAAAACATACATTAACCACTTCAGCCCTAAACTTTGGCTATTTAAAAACACAAGCAAAAAACACAAACTACAAGCTCACAATGCACAAAGATTGTAGATCGGCTATTTTCAAAATATTTTTATAAATTTTGAAAAGTTGTGAGATGGGACATTCTGCATAATGAGTACTTTCTACTTTTGGCATTTTGATACCAATACTGTTGTACTTTTACTCAAGCAAATGTTGAATTCTGGACTTTTACTTGTAACTGAGTATTTCTATTGATACTTTTACTTAAGTAAAAAGAAATGAGTACTTTTCCCACCACTGACCTTCACTACAGTTCCAGTGGGGATATGTTTAAGCACCACACAGTTGCTGGTTTTATTGGTAGCCTGACCACCAGGGCCGGAGCCTCTCACAAACTGCTCGTCAAGTTCATCTTCATTCAGGACTGGAAGGTCTATCAGGTCCTTTTTACCGGCTGCAAAAATATATGGCGTTCCGGCGATAAGGGGCGGCAGTCTGGACAGTGCAAATACACTGGGAGTGGGAGTTCTCCGTGGAACTGTCCTTGTCACGTTGTAGATACAGCTGATGAAGGGCAAAAACGAGGGCATTGTTAGATTTAGTTCAAGGCCCAAAATACGATGTGAAGATCGGATAACGCGCTGGTGTAGATGAGAAACTGAATAACTATACTAGATCAGAATCTCACACATAAACTGCTTCCATGAGGGTTTGCTGTTTATTTTGGGCGTCTTCCGCATTCATCAGTCAGCCAATGAACTGTCGTGAATTTCTTCTTCGTCGTGGCACCGGGCGACTATTTACAGCCACTGTCGCCATCGCGTGGAGTTTGGAGAGGATGCAAGACATGAGAGCCACAGTGGGGTGACAGGTAGGCCTTCTGACAGAGCCTCAGCTTTGCCTCTCGTTTTAACGTGATGTTGAAACATTTCCCCATTTCTGGCCTGTCATATAGTATAATCTTGAATTTTGATGTATCTGTAACATAGACATTGGGTTTTATCAACACGACACTGCTTCCCGCTGCCTCATGGAGAGATGGTGTTGTGCAATGTCCACGCACAGGCCTAGTTTGTTTGTTGTCTTGACTTCTACGTCATTTGGTTAAACCCTATGAATCTATGAATTTACAGTTCTGTAGGCCTAGGCATGGATTTAAAAAAAAGGACCCATGTGTTCCTTTGAGCCGTGAGCCCCACTGGGACTCACGACTGTATTTTTCTTCTTTTTATTGTACTTTTTAGTCTTGTCTTGTTTTGCACTTGCCACTCAATATATTTTCATGGAATAATATTATTTTAGTGATCAAATGACAGAGATTGAGAGACTGAGATCTCTTATTGTCTTTGGTTGTAAAGAAGATTGTCAACCCATCCACGATGGAGTTAAAATGAATAGCTTAAGTTACACATTATTTATCACTTAGAACGAGAGCCCCGGTGTCACGTTAGCCACCCACTAGTTTGAATGACCATTGACCACACAACACCACATCGGTTTGTAAACCTGATAGTTGCTGCGATTCGAAAGCACCCACTCGTGTGCACTAGACTAGTCTAGTCTAGACTTGCCCCGTTTTATTTCATAAAGTAACGCTCATGTCCAAATGGGGTAAATAAGTACATTTACTCAAGTACTGTACTTGAGTACAATTTTGAGGTACCTTTACTTTGGAGTATTTCAAATTTTCAGTACTTTTACTTCTACTCCACTACATCTCAGAGGCAAGTATTATACTTTTACTCCACTGCAATTATTTGACAACTTTAGCTACTAGTTACTTTATAGATTTGGATTATTATTACAAAACATACTTTAACCACTTTACAGGGTCCTGGAATTTATCAAGGGTCCTGGAAAAATATTTGGCTATGCATTGTTTTTGGCAATTTCTTTCCAAAACATCTATAACATTACACAAAATATGTATTTTCTTTCCGAACGGGCTGCGTGATTGCAGCCTAATGTATACCGGACGTGACAAAAATAACAGATCTACAAGTTCACAACGTGCTGCAGCGTGATGCGTAGTTAGTCAATTTTTTGGTTTTTAGTTTAGTTCTTTTGCTACACTGCCTGTCTTTGGGCATTGCACATAAGAGTAAGAGACTCATTATTGCGCTGAATGTTATATATAATAATGTTATACAGGCCTGGAAATTTGGTTAAATATTCTGGAAAAGTCTTGGAAAAGTTTTGGAAATTCATTGGTAAAAATGTGTGGGAACCCTGACTTTAACCCTATATACATTTCACCAATTTGAAAATGGCAGATCTACAATCTCCCAATGCGTAGCGATGTGAAGCCTTGTGAGCTTGTAGATCTGCTATTTTCAAAAGACTATTATTATTTTTTATACATTTGAAAACTTATGAAATGGGACATTCTGCATAATGTACATTTTGATACCAATACTTTTGCCCTTTTACTCAAGTACATTTTGATCACCGGACTTTTACTTGTAACAGAGCATTTCTACGTTGCAGTATTGATACTTTTACTTATAGCTAAAGAATGTGAGTACTTTTTCCACGGCTGCTCATGTCATCATTTAAAAAAAAAGACGAGAAGAGGCGTCATACCATTGAGCACCAACAGGAGGCGTCCTACACTGAGCAGGACAATCTGCTGTGTGACTCCTCGTATCCGCTGGATCGTGTCCAGTGTTGCCATGTCGGCTCATTATAAGCTACTTTGGGCTTTTTTTTTGTTAAAGTTGCTTGTAAAAATTGGTAGTATGGGTTGCGTTTTTTGGGCTTGTTTCCAAAGGCTTGCTTCAAACATTTTAATTATTATTTAAACCACGTGGTTCTCACATATTTTCATGAAAATGTTTTGTGCCAGGGAGCATTTGTATTAGAATGTTTCGAAAACATTCCAAATATTCCACATTTTATTGCAAACGTTTTTGAAAACCACTGCGACGCGTTGTGAACTTGTAGATCGGCTATTTTCAAATAGTCGATGCATATCCAAAATACTTTAAAGTTTAAAGTGCTCATGGCCAGGGGCTTATGTTGCTTCTTTTGGGCTTGTGGTCCTAGACCGGGTTGCTTATTTCTCTCTCCAAACCTGGCAACACTGCTGAGGACTAAAAAGCTACTTGCGCTTCATGATAGGAGTGACAACAACTCAGGATGGCGAGTCATCTTCATCCGTATTTTTTGCTATAACATCCCTGGCTTTTATAAGGTTGCAAGAACTCACAGCCTGGGATCACAACAACGCTGTTCTCCGAGCGGTTAAAGCAAGTAACTCATGTGGACTGTGGCTTCACTGGCTTGGACATTCAAGGACATCTACCTAGGCTACTTTGGCCTTTTCTTGTTTCGATTGAGAAAATTCAGCGTGTGGCTCCTCGGTGCTTACGATGTCGTGAACAAGATGTTGTAAACAAGAAGAACAGACCTGATGGACCCTAGGTGATCCAGATCCTCTAACAAAAAGGCTGATGATGTTTCTCTACACATCGTCATTTGTTCTACATGCAGCCCTACCTTTTTGGACTGGTCAAGCGGCGACGTAAAAGGAAATTGGTTATTGATAGGTTCAGTCAGCGCTAAAATAGAATCTAAATGGGACCATTTCCCGTATTAACCAAGTACCGTTTGCTTGACACACATCTTGTTGTTGTTGTAAAGAAACCGCTGCCGCCTGTGGCACAAACTGCACAAAGAATAACCAATGAACTTTGATTTGGTGAATGCTGGAGTGTTCCGTATCGCCATATGTGTCCACGGTGCATCACTCAGGACCAGGTATGTGATGAACGTTGCAAGCCGTCAATTGTTCCCTCCGAAAAAAACCTAGAACACACCACTGGTGATTACCATGCTGCGATGTTGCTAGGTAACTAACTGACCGGTTTGGTGTAAAGATGGTGGATCTATGTATTCATGTGTTTGTTTCCGAAAAGTGCACGTTTCTTACTTATTCATATATTGACCATAGTTTGTATTGTTAAGTGTTGATCCTTAATATGGAATTGGACTGAAGCTTCAACTTATTAAATTGGCTTAATGCATTGCAACAATGCATTTACTCTGCTTCACTGCCCTTGCTCTTTAATCACATTCCACTCATACTGTAGGTCCACATATTTAAAGTTATGAAATGCCCTTTTCGTACAACTCCTGTAGGCCAGGCTGATAACTATTAATAATGTTATTTTATGTTGTCATTACAGTGGACAATATAGAAATGTTTCATGCAGTATTGAATCATGAGGATGCCATGTTTCTTGTCATCAATTGTTTCAATTGCATGGTCTCCTGCCTTTTTTATTTGGATTTTTATTTTATAACCTAATTGATTCCTATTAATCCTGGATAACAGCTGACTGACATGTTCTTTTTTTTCTGGAGGTTATTGGAAGAGTAATTTGGAAGGCAGGGTGGGCTCATTATTTGTAGTTGCTTTCACAGATAGCTGTGTGTGTGACACTGAGGTCAGTCTCGTAATGAAGTGGTAAGGGAGGAGAGAGAGTGCTACAAGGTTTCTGTAAACGGATCTTTCCAACAAAAGAACATCTGTCTCAAACTCACTTTTCTAACCTTCAGGCTAACACCACCTCATTCAAGGCTGATTCTGTGTTCATGAATTGAGATTCAGCCCTGTTCAAGACAAGGCCTGAGTGGGTGAGTCACTGACTGAAGCTCCTCTGACTGTAGAAACCATGTCCTGTTTCCTAGACCTAGGTGATTGCTCTGGGGGCGGGAGCTGATCCAGGGATGTTTTTCTGAAGGTGCCACCGCCATGACCCCCTTATTTGCGGTATTCTAAAATGACATAGAATAGGAATACGAATCTAACTAATTCTGACACCAATAGTGAGATTTAATGTATATGGTGGCCTGGTCATAGAAGTGAGATTTGTATTATACCCTACCCAGTAACTTGCTTAAAGTTAGACCAGTTATTTTGACAGAGGGAGAATTACAAAAGAGTGGATGTTGCGGGGCATTCTTGTCATGTTGCCAGGGCTGTAGAACATTGTACAAAAGTGCATGGCTTCTGTAGTGCAATCCCAGTATGACATGTCAAAACTTGCCATGTACTGCAACAGAATTTTATCGCCTGCTTGTATTGTGTAACACATTATATACGCAGCATTATCTTAGACTCTATCTCTAAGGACTCATTATAAGTGTAGGCTCTACTTGAAAAATACAGAATCCTTGCATTATTTTGATGTACAGAATTAGAAGCTTGTCTGTTCACAATGTGGCCTGCATCTATTCCCGCGTATGCATGCAACACTGATGCATCTACTCTATGTTCATTTCAGATTTCAAACATGTATGACAGCCAGCACTGAATAATGATAGATATTGCTGTTGCTGTCTTGTGAAAAGTCAGTGTGTCACAGGATATGTGTCAAGAGGAAATATGTCATGAAATGGTTATTACTTCATGTTCTTCAACCAGATGTGTTGCCCTGGTGACGCTTGGGCAGATGACTTGAGCTGAAAGAATGTATAGTAATCGATTTCACAATATTCTCTGACCTGGAACAAAACATATTTATCTATTTTAACTGTATGCAACCATATCAGTGCTTTGACCGTTGCTGTTACTTACATAATGTCATTTACTTACCTTGATTTTACCACTGACTGACATATGTCTAACAGGGTTTGCATGGGGTACTTGTATAATTTGTGTCTGACATAACCAGAGGATCCGCCTATAACTAGGTATCTATTTAAATATTCAGTTTTCCTGTTTGTGATGTGGCTTCTTTATGTGGACAGGGCTTTGTTGACAGCCTGCTATAGAACTTTGTGGTGCTCTGTCCGGTCTGTTTGTCCTGCCCCTTTCCTCTGACTGTGTTGACTATTGGACAGATGTCAACCGTTGAAAGAGACCTCTACGTCTTCTTATGTTTGCAGTAAAAATACAAATACGCTCCAGGGAGAGAAGAACCATCTAGACTAAATTCTGTACATGTTAAACATTGCAACCTGTAGGCAAACTCTCTAGGACTAATGACAAGAAGTTGTCATTCTTTCTGGCTCTCCTTAAACAAATAGTTTGGATTAATTTTTTAGCCAAAGGCATTTTTAATTACGGGAGTATCCATTAGCCCCTGGTCTGAGTATATAATTCGACTTCCTGTGATACTTCTAACAACCTACAGATATATTGGGTGCATTGACATCAATGACCAAAATTAGATCTCTGAACCGCCACATTAAAACACAATTCACTATGTAATTATTACAGTGCATCTAAATATAGTGCAGGTTTATATAGCTCTTCTATCCAAAGCGCTTTACATAGATTGTGCATTACTTTCACCCACACATTCATACACCGATGGCGGAGGAAACCATGCAAGGCACCAACCTGCTCATCGGGAGCAATTAGGGGTTCAGCGTCTTGCTCAAGGACACTTCGACACTAACTCTGGGGGAGCCCGGATCGAACTGGGAACCTTGCGGTTCCCATCCGGCCGCTCTACCGGCCACTCTACCCCTGAGCCACTGCCACCCCGTTTTTGTGGCCTCTTTGCTTTTGGTCCTGTATGTTGAATGTATGAAACCATGTATGAAAAATGCTGAACACCCCGAATGTCACTAAATTATGAAACTAGGTTGATACTGCATATCATCATAGACAGGGATGCTCCCCTACGTCTACTAATTAGTGCAGTCTTATTCAACTCAGACTTGTTTCTGAGTTACCTCCTGGCATGTATGTTTTTAGCATAACGGCAACATTCATATTGATGTTTTTGTTGATGTTTGATGCACTCTAGATCTCTAGTTGAAAATTGTGCATAATTTTATCAATTTGCTGAAGGATGCAGCTGTTTTTCAGATTTGTTAATATTTTGATTATTTATCAAAATCCCATAAGTTGATGGCAGCATAAAAAAAAAAAGAACACCATAAAGGATCTTACAGAGGGATTGTTCTACAGGAGGCCAGTGATGGAGTAGTTGAAACGGGATAGCTCTTTAAAGCTCTGCTATGGTGTGTTTTGCAATAATCTAGTATAACTGAGATGTAAGTCTGTACATCACATCATATAAACAAAGGGAGGGAGGGAATTGGTGATCTATGCTATTTTTGTATGTGGACTGGAATCTTGCTTATAATCAGTTTATTTATTTATATATCATTAGTCATTGGTCACAATTGAATAAAATGGATTGGGATAATTGAAACTCTGTTTATGTCTGTTGAGCCTAATTTATACCTATTCATAAGACAATGTAGCTTTTCAGCTAAAAGCAATTATTTGGTATAATATAGGCTTTAGCCTTTTAGCTGTCAAGAAGACAAATGACACCTCCGTATAGAGCAATTGCATAATCAAATTTTCAGCTCAGGAAACAAGACAAGGCACACTTCCTGTCAGTTAACTTTCTTTTGACATCTGTGGCTGCTTACTGCATGTTTTAGTTCCTTTAGTTTCAATGTCAATTATTTAAGCTGATTGTATAGTATTTGGTAAAAAAGGTAATTCACAGAGAGCATGGCAGTAGGACACAATAAATTACCTAGGCTACCTTCATGAATTTGGCCTAAAACTCCAGCCTCACCTGAGGTTGTAGGCCATCTTAATCTGTTGAATCTTTCGCTGTGTATTCAGTGCAATGTGGTGAACAGAATGAGAACTATAATGGCTACTTGCTTTTTGCTTAGACCAGATTTTGAGCTGATTTAATGTGAAGCCTGTCACTTCCTGATCTATTTTGTACTGCATTACACAGTCACCCCCCCCAACATGAAGAGGTAGTACCATTTGTGCCATGGGCCAACTGATAAGCTGTGGTGGAAACGATAGAAAGCGTTAAGTGGATCTGAACTACAGTTGTTAAACTGTTAAAGACCATCAGGCCTCCTTGTGACCTTTTTTTTGTGACCTTTGAGTTTGCATTACTTTATACAGTAGAGTTATGCAGTAAGGCTTTATACTGTAGAGGTTGCTTTCCTTATATTACATAAATTAGTATTACACTGATTGGCCTTTGCGCTGGAGTTTTTTTTTTCTTCTTCTCCTAGGACCATTTTTCTTACAGTTAATAATTAATGTGGTTGCCCCTAGGGGCACAGTATAGTACTACTTGGGCGACTTTATTATAGAGCAACCCCAAAACTTTGGCACGCTACTCCTCCCACAGTTTTGGCTGCACACGCACATGTCATATGTCAAATCCACCAGCGTCAGACGGGAATCATGTGCTAAGTGATATTGTTGCCCAGAACTGCCAATCCGACCGCTATGCCCGTATATGGGTAGCAGTGTTCAGAGCCCCTGCCTGTGATGACTAAAAACTCTTATTGCTAACTTGCATGCTCTCTGCGTACCTAAACCCTGTATATCAGAAGACCGCACTTCTGTAGCTTGTTTGGTTTGGCACTTTGAAAGGAAGTTTCCCTATTTGAGAGTTAATTGTCCTGGGCTATCAGTAAAACAAAATGACTATGCCATAGTACGATGGCGTCGCTTACCGACAAGAGCTCATTTTCAAGCTAAATCTTCACCGTTGTGTGATGGAGAATACATACATTTAAAATGTATGTATTCTCACACAGATAATTATTGTCTCTTGATATCACACATTATCACAAACCCAGCCTTTATTTTCCCTATGTGAGGGGAGTGATAAAAGGGCGGAGAGGATGATAATTGATTATAAGCCCTAGAGATGATAACAGCAGTATCTGGACAACCAGTGCAAGCTAAAGTCCACTGAGCTGTAACCGTGAATGTCCTTGCGCAGGTGGATCTCAGCATGTCAAACATGGCTGCCACAGTTGCTGCGTTGATCAAATGCAATTTGACTGTTGTCTTTGTGACTAAATGGCTGATGTGATTAACAAATCATCACCCAGGCAACAGATAATGCCCTGGTGATAATCCATATATACAATGTTGGTACATTGAACTTTGGCTTGGGAGGAAGTGTTTTAATATATTTTTTTAAACTATATTCATTAATAGGAATTGCATGTGATGGTTAAAAGGTAGAATTTCTACCACTCATTTTGCTGGGGCCCATCTGGAACCCCCTTAAGGACTCTTTGAGGTCCCCAGACCCCACTTTGAAAACTTCTGGTCTAGGCTGTTGTATTAAAGGGATACTTCACTTTCACATAAAATAAACATTAAAAATATATATTAAAAAAATGAAAGAAGTTATGGCAAAATAAAGGCCCCCTCACACATTAGTAGGACACTCTAATGCGTGAGGGGGCCATGAATTTTCCATAACTTTTTTCATTTATTTTTAATATATTTTTTAAATGTTTCCCTGGCCCTAAAGTGAAGTATCCCTTTAATGCTTAGCTGAATGATCCTCATGACTAGTATGCCATTTTCTTAGAATTGTGACAGGGAAATAGATGGACATTTTCATATATGTTGGCATAAACAAACAGTAAGAAGAAGGACTTATTTTAGGTCATCTATTATGTCAGTGGTTCTCAAACCGTTCTTTACTAGTGTTCGTGTACCCCACTACAATATCGTTTCAGCCGAGTATCACTTTACCGGCAATGATGAATTATTGGTGAGTCTTTGCTTGTTTTTTTTAATCCACAGGTTCTCCTTCTTTGTCCTTGTTTTCAGTACCAATTACAGGGTATTAGTGGTATGGATTTGAATAATCGTAGCAGTAATGAAAAATGTAATACAAAATGAAATTGATACTGTGTGTGTGTGTGTGTGTGTGTGTGTGTGTGTGTGTGTGTGTGTGCGCGCAAGTTAGTATGTACACACACACTGTACTGTATGAGACGATATAGAAACCCAGTTTGTGTTGTTTGATGTTTCTTTCATTGCCTCTTGAGTGGGCTGTCAAGCTCGACAGTGTTTCAAACGAGCCTCCATCATGTGTACTCGGGGCAAGTTGAGGACTAAACCGTGTTTCCTATACCCCAAGATGCACAGCCCCCACCACAGTCCTGCTATCTCAGCCCCTTTAGAAAAACAGAGATGCTGACGTTGATCCGTTGACGGGGACTACATCGGTACAACCTGTCCCCACGCATCCCTGATGAGCCAGGTGATTAATGACACATTGCTGCTAATGCTCCCACATGGTGGACAGGCAAATGGAAAAAGGAAGAAGAGTAAGTGTTTGTACGGGTCTGCACCTTGTCCCCTTCCCTACGGGCACTGCTTGTCCTGGATAGGTGTGCAAAAGTTCATGGAAGAGGAATTGAGTGTGCATACTGCACTGCATCCTATTTGGGGAATTGGATATGTCATGTAATTCTATAAGGCCTGTGGGCACAAGGAGAGAAACACGTGTGTGTGTGTGTGTGTGTGTGTTGTGTGTGTGTGTGTGTGGTAGAAATGCAGGAACTCCGGGACACATGGCCTCCGCCACAATGATGTGCCTGCAAAAATGGAATATCTGCTCAAATGAAATAAAGTTCTAAATCCCCAGTAGGTTGTGCTGGCTAATCTAATAAGCAGAGAGCCATTGTGTCTGCTTTGAATTAGAAATGTTGCCCTCAAAAGTAACATGCGGACGTGTTGCTTAGTCAAATCCTCTTATTTGCATCTTGTGTGCAAGCATTAATTGTTGGTTAGTTTGCCGTCAATGTGCAGTGGTAACCGGGACGCATATGCTGCTCGCATAATGTTTGTTTGTGTTGATCTGTACCTCCATCCCCCCACACACACACTGCCTTACACTGTCTGTCAGCACGCTCTGACTCACTGCGTTCATGTAAAATGAAAGCGACAGCGCTGCTCCTTGTCACTTTACCCACGCGACTCGCTCTTTTCCACTGGCCACAGACGCCTGATTTCTCCACGTCTAAAAATAGTCACTGTCAGATGCTAACCCCCCCCACCCCTCACCTACTCTTTTCTTTTTTCACTGGCGGGCTGCTATTGGAAGTCTCTGCATTATGCCCCCCCTTTGCCAATGACTTCCTTGTGAAGGAGGTCTTCCTTCATCGCCATAGTCTTAGTGTGTTGTGTAGTGTGTATGTGGGTTGGGTTGGGGTCCCCTGTCAATCCTGTTGACAGGGAAATCCTAAGGGTGCCTGCACCCTTACCTATTTTGAAAATATAACTTCAGAAGGTCCCATTATAGAAATATCAGCATGTAAATAGTACTGCTGAGAGTTGCCATTTATGGTCAATGTGAGTGCAATGATCTCTCCAGCTGTGAGTAGAAGACCTTTTGGGAAGAATGCATGAGTTGTACTGACTGCACAAGAGGTTCTGGGGTGTTTTGCCAAATCATGTTTTTCGTAATAAACATGAATTGTGATGGCTAACTTGGTGTTGTATATGAATGCCCCAGCCCATCCATAGCGAACTGTATTTCTATTTAGTAAACAGGATGAGAAACTGACAGTGACCTACTGAATCTAAATTCTCTAAACAGAAACACTGTAGCATTATAGAGCACAAGCACACTTTGGAAGTGATGCAGGAGTCGGGAGGAAATTGTAATGTCATCGTGAGACTTATTTTGAGGTCTCCTTGGTTAAACTTACGGACTTTCACAGGCAGTGCAGGTTGGTGAGCTAGTGGTACATTGTTGAAGTTTGTTGTTTGTTTTTTAAGATTTCTTTATTAGCAAATTATATATAATAACTACTTATGCAATATCTGTTGCACCTATTGTCAGAGACTTGTTACTGTTTGTCTGTCAGTCCGTTCCTTTTTACAGTATGCCCATATGTGAGATCTCTGTCTGTCTGCCTGTGTCCCTTTTATGCTCATATTTGGAGATCTCCGTATCTTTCTGTCCTTGTCCCTCTTATGCCCATATATGGAGATCCATGATCTCATCAGTATATGGCCATACAGGGGCATATCGGTAGGCTTGGTGGTTCTGGACAACTGGATCTCCCTATATGGGCATATTGATCAGATCGGCGGTTCTGGACAACCGCCTATCCGACACTCAACACTGGGCATCACGTTCCCTCTGGTCCTCTGCAATACGAGTTTAAAGTCGATCGGTTGGCCAGTTTGTGAGATGTGTGAACAGACATGCACGCACACACACAGAAAGTTTGTGCATTTATAGTAAGATATAACTGGAAATCGCCCTACTGCTGGGAGGGCGAGACGTGATCCCATGTCTAACATTCTATTTCTATCTCTCTCCACATTGCCAGTCTGCTATCTCATTTTGTTATAGTTTTTCTCAGTTTCGGGAGCACAAGAAATTAAGATGTCAGTCCTTCTTCCTTGGGATTCATTTGTTGGAATATTAATTTGTGATGTATTCTCTGATGTGGTAGCACATTCCTCCTACTCATAGCTATAGGTCTTTGAAATGAGCCAACACAGTCTCATCATAAAATGTACATTTCATACTTAATGACAACTTCAAATTAAAGGAAAATACTTAAGTATTTCTGTAGCCATACAAACATACATATGTTTTGTACGTATTAAGATACGTACAGTAGGCTATATAATGTACATATATCAATATGTGATATACAGTAGCAGCTACTCCATTGTTTTAACAAAAGTGATGATTATTATAGACATGGTAGGCTCCCGGCTGAAAGAAGCGGTCTTGAGACCTGCGAGGCACACCTAAGCGAGTGACTGAACGAAGCATTGGCCACACTGTCGACTCGGTGCCATTACAATGATGTACGTACATGTCATGTATACGTTGTATATGTCAAAATGTTACGTATGGCTAGAAAATAACATACATTATGCACATAAAAATAATTCATAAATCGTTAATTGAAACTCTGTATCGATTTATTTATCATTAATCAATAAGGAAATGCACCATTTACAATGGACGAATGTCTGCTGGTGTGACCCATTTTAAAAATTGCCAATTTTGTTTTCCATAGGAAAGGTTTATTTTTATTTTGTGAGAGGCTTCACACTATACAGTAACAGTATACTGTATTTAGGATATCCTGCAGTGCTGTAAAAGGACTTCCTTTGTTTTTCTTTTTTCGGTTGCATAGTGTTCTGTCACTATGAACGTAGAAAAGGTAAGAAAACCGTGGTCCAAAATTCCCCTTTAAATTAGTGTTTAGCAAATGGTATGGTACCCTGACTTTCTAATGAAAATAATTAAATAAATAAAAACAAAATAAATAATATAATTGAATCATTTATATAGTATTAATCAATTACAACTGTCTCTTATTATTAATGGTTAATCATTAGCATTCCTATTATGCAAATGTTTTTCCTTTTTAGTCAATTAGTAGTACCATACAGGTATTTACATATTTTGAGATCGGGCTGATTTAAGTGGCACTGTAATGTAACTGCTCATACTGTAAGGTGTTCAGTTTGTTACTGCGTTGTAATTTATAGTTCTATGACTAGTGCCCTGATAGATGGGTCAGAATTAATGGTGTTTAGGTGGAAACTGGAAAGTGTTTTTTCTCTCTCTCTGTCCAAGTTAGTGCTGGTGGATATATGTTATCTAGCTCATTTGGAAGGTCTGATCAGTCACAGTTAACATGAAAGCTCTTTCTTTTAAGGCAACATGACTTTGAAATATTGGTTTAGTTTAGTTTGTAAGAGAATCGGAGCAGGAGCAGTATTGCATTCACTTTACCTCACCGTCGACGTATAGAGAGCTGAGCCAGAAGGCACAGCTCTTGATCTTACCGGTCAGTCTTTGTTCCTACTCTTGCCTATGGTCATGAAATGTGGGACATGACCGAAAGAAGGAGATCATGCATACAAGCGGACAAAATGTTTTTTTTGTCAGGATGGTTGCTATCGTCTCCCTTAAGGAAAAGGTGAGAAGCTTGGTCATCCGTGAGAGACTCTGTAGTAGAGCCGCTGCTCCTTTGCGTAGAAAAGAGCCAGTTGAGGGGGTTTGGGCATCTAGTAAGGATGCCTTCTGGTCACCTCCTCAGGGAGGTTTTCCAGGAACATCCAGCTGGAAGGAGGCCACAGGGCAGACTGAGGACCAGGTGGGATTATATCTCCATGCTGGCCTGGGAACATTTCAGGATTTGCCAGTCAGTGCTGGCTAATGTGGCCAGGGATATGGAAGTCTGCTTGAGCTCCTATGTCAACGACCCAACTTCGGATAAGCGGTTGAAGGTGAATCGATGGATGGTTTATTACTTTGTTCATATGATCACTAAAGTTAAGTTGCTTTTGTAAAATATGAGCCATTATAGTTGGGCCTATCATTGTATTGTGGGTAGCATAATCACATGATCCAACACTGGTTTGATCTAAGAATCTCAGAACAGAATAGAATCCTGGCCTGTATTTAGGCTTGTGTTTGGAAGAAGTCCATTAACTACAGGTATCCTGCCATACCCAGAGAGCCGAAGAGACAGTGGGTTGGTGATGAGCATGACGGTAGGAAGGGAGAGAGACAGGAGTGGAAGTGGAGGTAGGAGAAAGAGAGATCAGTCCTGCTAACGTCTGGTCTCCATTCTTTTCGTCACTCTGACTTCCATCTTGGTAACCAATAAGGATGGGGTGCTGAGTCTCCATGGTAACCTCCTGTTAAAGCAGTGATGGAGAGAATAGGGAAAGGGTTCAGGGCTCGCAGTAGAAAATATATTTTCCCTCAAAAAACACTACTCACAACATGTTTTATAATATACCCCCAATTTTATTTCACAATAACAAGTTAGACTGCCATACTAACTATTATCTGCACAGATATGATGAATACCCTAGAGACAGGCCCTGGGAAACATCACTTCAGCTTAGGTTTTATTTTGTATGTACTATGAATAACTATGCAGTTGACCCAATTAAAAAAGATACAAATAACTTTTGTGTTAGAAAACTTTACATAAACAAAAGACTGCTTTTGTTTATGTAAAGTTTCACATTGCTACCCCTCTGACTTTAAACTACAGAGCAGTGACCTTCTGTAGTTTTGCTTTATATTGTCTTTATTTTGAGATAGGCTTTGTTGCTGCTTGTTCCAGTTTGCATTTTATTACATATCTTAGCATGGCATGCTTACTTCCATTTTAATACTGTATGCTTATCCAATATCCTCGGAACTGCATCCCAGTATCAGTATTACTTTGATTTCCATTCATAAATCCCAAATTAAAGTGTAATACAGCACACACATACAGTAGATCTCAACAGTAAATGGCTGATGGCAGAGTTGTAGAAAATTCTCTTGTCAATTAATCATAATGATTCAGATTCAGACTTCAGATTCAGACTTGTATATCTTGGCCGAAAGAACGTAAACTGTCAGTGGCATCAGGCCCGCCAGAGACATGGGTTAATCTCCCACATAATAGCCGGTTAAGGACTGCGTAACTCAAGAGTTGAGTATGTAATGATTTATTCAAAGCTGAGTTGGCAAGATTCTGAGGCATTCCTGACAAGTTACAGGTTCCACAGTGGCAATGTGGCTTTGATCAGCATCTTGTTGCTGAAAAACCCTCGTGCAGATTATGTAGATTGTCTCTATCTCTATTACCTGCTCTGAGGCAGGTTCACAGCTTGAATTAGTAACAGTATTGACAAAATGGTGGTGCAAATAATTTCTTTCTCCTGCTGGCTGCATTACATAAGACTGTTCTCTGTAGTTGATTCAGACTGTCAGAGCAAGCTAACCAGACAGAATGACAGCGATGGGAGCTCTCATTTAACCCTAGCACTTCACTGATTAATTCAAGTTTAATTTGCATATAAGGTCATCTAATCTTGTATTTCAGGTGGAAGTGTTGTGTTGATTAGAGAGGGATTCGGTGTGTAACGGGTCCATTTGGAAAAACGATGGGCTGATAATCACCATATGACCCATACACAAATGATGACCCCACTTATTAGGGCTGCAAAGCCGTCTGCATTCACTCTAATCAGTGGCACAGCTGGGAGCTGGTCTCTACAAAGCTGTGAGCTGGCTCTAGAAACCAATCACAGAGTTGGGAGCTGGTCTACAAACTAAACGGAACTTGAGAACAGTTCTCAGTGCTCCAGTCCTCACATTCTCAGTCGAAAACATTGGGATAGTGAGGCAGACTGCTTTGTGGCAAAATTGTGACGTTATGAAGTCTTTGATCCATAATTGTATGTGACATAGCATCTTTTTTTGTTCAGCACTGCTTGTCAATGTGCTGACAAAAAAAAAATGAAGGCAGTGGATTATAAACAATTTGCCTATCATTAATATCAATTGCCACTGCACCGTGGCAACAAGTAGCACCGGTTTGCCCTAATGCCTCTTGGAGGATATTAACGTTTTCTAAATCAAAGTCACTTTGCTCTGTTCTCTACTGTGTTTATATGATACTTGTTGACTTTTTCACACTCTGTAAATTAGTCATTTTTAGAAACAGCTCTGACTTTCAGGGCTATATGAGAAAGAGGAGGAGGATGAGGATGATGGAAGAGCTGCTCACAGGGTGGAGAGTATTTTTAGCTTTTCCCTTGTAGCACAATGATGAGTACAAGGGCCAGTTGTGTATCCTATTTTCTGGCTCGTAGAGGAACTTGGGTCATAGGGACTACAAAGGCCTCCCCAGGGATTTGGTATTTGTATGTACATCTTCCTGTATTGGCACTGTTGTGCTGCCATGTACAGCTGGCCTGCATGGCATTTTGGTGTGGCTATCTACACATTACTCCACTTGACCTGAAAATATCTAGAGTATGCTGGTTTGACGCTGTCAGTGTCCATATTACAGAAAGAATACTATAAATAAGGTAAATGCTGATTTGTGCTTCCCCTATTATCTTCACTCGTCTCTTACATCTGTGTGTAAATACAGTCCTCGCTACATTTAAATAACATCCTGGATGGATTGGATGATAAAAGGTTGTATGCATATTTTGTTTTATTGATGAAGTTATTGATAGAAGTGTTTGTGGGAATTAAGCTGCATGCGCTCTCTTGTCATGGCAGAGGGATGGCAGAGGGATGGCAAGCACCCCCCCCCCCCCCCCCATGACCGCAGATCACACACAGTCCAGGCCAAACAAGATTGTCTTAAGCCTTTTGACATTTTAACAGGATCGAAGGATAAGCCCAGAAAGCCAATCATGGGTTCTCATCACAGACATGGGCTGTGTTTGTAGTGGTTGTCATAGCTAGAGCTGCTTCTGCAATGTCAAAGCAATGTTGTGTGAAAACGATATGTGGTATTTTTGGCAGACCGGGGTCTAGCATTTTCCATTTGTATTTTGAAGGGACCTTATTATTGGCCAGCCTATTGGCCAGTCAGTAATGGGGGAACCCCTGCCCTCCCTCCCACCCACTCCACTGGGTGTTACAATCTCCTGTGCAACTCCTGCATGTTGTGCCACTTTGGGAAGTGGATACGGCTAAGTTTAAAGGCGTGCCACCAATGTGGACTCTAGGAAAACGCCTCCTGTGACTGAGCCAACACCTCCCTCCCAGGATTAATTTCTGACTGGTTCTCCAAGAACCAGGCAGCCGTTGCCCACTCCCCCACCACATATAAGCTGTTTGTTTTCTTTGTTTATATATTATATAGCCTTTAGACAAACCAAAATGAGAATATGTGTGATTATTTAATACAGTGCTACTCATAGACTCTAGGAAAGATTTGGTTGGAAAATGTACATATAAATGTGACTATTTGCTAGTGTGAGCATCTGTGTCAGTATGCTGGCCAGATCGATAGATGTTAATATTACAGATGGTGCCTTGCCGGTTCCTGTGGTACATTATGTTAATGTGGACTTTTGAATGATTTTCTCTATTAAAGCACATTGGAACTGGGGCTAGCTCATCACACCTTTGCAGTTTTAGAAAATGGTTGCATCTACACTACAGTATTGTTTTATATTTATGTGTGTACACTAGCCTTGAATGAATAAATGCTGAGTGACACCACTGAGTGTAAACAACTATCTGGTTGCCTCAGGCAGACTTGGAGCACAGTGTGTCATCTGAAATGACCATAGGTGAGGAAGCCAGGACTTGCTCACCATACAGAGTTCCCACTTTACTACAGATGACTGCCAGTCTAACCACTTTCACCCTGGTGTCCCTAGTTTGGGCATGTAATTATAGACAAAACCTAAAAAAAATGGCAAAAATGGTAGATCTATAAGCTCACTCACAGCCTGTCACATTGCGATTGCATTTTCAGCTTGTAGATCTGCTCATTTTCGTTATTCTTCAAATGATGAAGTATATAGCGCGTCTGTGATTTAAGTGTAGTACAGTAGGTACAAGTCTAAAACATGTGTTACCTCACCCCCTTTAATGTATCATGCAGACATTGGTAAGTGACTTTTGTCTGCAGGAGCAAAGCCTTCAGGTTCCAGATAATTTCGCTGTGCTGTGGCATGTGCACTGTGCACAGCTATTGCGTCACTACTCAGGGGGTAGCAGAGGCTGTATTTTTAGATGGGAATGAGCATATTCTCTGAACGCACAACGTCAAGCACTCTGCTTACGTATGGTAGGATTATTGTGACCAGGCTATTTTTAGGTTCTGTGTGAGAGTGGTTTCTTTCTAGGTCAAACATGGTGCCAGTGCTCTCTCTAGGTTGCTGGTGGTACCAGTACATTCATGGCAGCATGTCCCATTCTGTTCACACAGCATCTGTAATTCATACTTTGTCTTTTGACCGCATTGCTGGATGAAAATAATTAATTTCTCAACTGGAAAACAGAGCAATCGTTTCCCTAAAACTAAGTATAAATTACAGTCGCACAGGAATCATGGGGACATTCTTGTGTACATTCTGCATCGGCATTAAGAGAGAGCTTTGTATGGCATAATGTAATTGTAAGATTGAATTATTAAACCATGATTACATTTCTGGATCAGGAAGGAACATTCCCCCAATTGTTTTATGTAATCTTGAAAGGTCACATTAATTTGTATTGTAACATTGTATTTGGAGAAATTAACAGTCTAACCCAAGCTTGACCATGCTGTTTTTGACCACTATGCTTAAGTTACTGTATCAGACTAAGTCACAACCTGACACTATTTACAAGCACCAGATGGATTACGGATGGAATTTGTCTTGAGACAGTTTGGGTGTGTCAGTTGCTGCTTGTGGCTGGTGGTGGTACGTGAGTTGAACTAGGGACGTACAGATATAGATGAGAGAGACTAGGTCAGGACAATGGAGAGAGAGAAGTTGGAGAAAATGCAAGGGACGAGTGAGGACTTTTTCTGAGCACTAAAGGGGAGAGATACATTTTCCTGGATGATAAATTTAAGTTTCTCACAGCTGATTAAAGTGAAGACGAAAAATTGGGTTGGGTGGGAAAACATTTATTGCATTTATATATTCTTTTAATATTTCAGTTGTAGGGAATGCTCCTACAAGGTATCATTTGTGCATTTTTTAAACAGTTTTAGCCCATTCAAACCGGGAAAGCACCTGTGTAACCACTTTAACCGTTATTTTACGACCTACCGCCGACCGACCCTCTAGGTATGTGACGCTCGCCCGTCACATGCGCAAATATGCTTTGTGTCTGACATCAGTGCAGGTTGTCCACCCAACCATCCGCCAATCCATTTAGGCAATGTTAATATAGGATATGAAGCCAACAGTCCTGTTTGGAAAACTAAACTGTTTAAATCTTGTTTAACCCATTAAGACCCGGAATGCATCTGTGTCATTTTTAGATTTGAGCTAAAAAGCATTATTTTACACTTTGGCTATTCAAAAATAGCAGATCTACAAGCTCATAGCGCGGCACCGAGTGCCGCGCTATGAGCTTGTAGATCTGCTATTTTTGAAAAATCGTTAAAATGTGTGCAAAATCTTTGAAATTTAAATATTTTTAAAGCGATTTTTTTTTTACTCAAATCTTTGCTTCTGGGGGTCCCTGAAACAAAATATTTTGAGATGGGTGTCCGCGGCCAAATGTATATAATTTTGGGGGCCCCCTTTGAGCACCACTGATATAGAAACATGCGTTTTTCAGAAAACTGTTGGGATTTAGAAGGCATTTGTAGAATCGGCTTCAGGTCTTAATGGGTTAATATAGGATATGAAGCCAACAGTCCTGTTTGGAAAACTAAACTGTTTAAGTCTGGTTTAAAACAAATGAAAATACCCTTTTTTTCCCGGGTTGGCAGAAGGGTACATAATTCATGTATTACAGTATCTCACTCTGCTCACTCTGCTGCATCAACCCCCAAGATCCCATTACATCTACTAGGTATGCCCAAAAGGTAGATCGCTATCTACCAGTTGATCACACAGGCTGTGCAGGTAGACCACATGACATGCCCCTAAAAAATACTAATTAGAATATTTAGAAAAATATTTATAAACAAAAATCACAAAACTTATCTTCTTGCCATCTGCCACTTGAATTAACTCATTCACTGCCACTGACGTAAAAAACGTAATTTGTCCCGTTTACCAATCCTGCCACTGACGTAAAAAACGTAATTTTTTTTTTTGAAAAAATTTTTTTTTTTTTTTTTTTTTTTTTTTTCAAATTTCACCCAAAGACCAAGGAGATATGATTGTTTAAAGATCTACACTCCCATCCACTTCCTTGTTAACTTAAAACTTAAAAATTCTGTATCTCGGCTCCTGAGTACTTTTTTTTTTAAATGAAAAATCTCTGGCAGTGGGCAAACGCGGCCAGCAATAATTGTGGCAGTGAATGAGTTAAGGTGACTTGATTGATTGACATTAAGAAGGGCCTGTCAGCTCCCTTCACGGCTTCTATAGTAAGCAAACCCACAATGTTATACAAAAGTTATATAAAATGTGCATGGCAAAGAACCCGAAAACCTATAACTTCCATACAGAATGCGTTTGTCTTACTGTATATGCAACGCCAGCGGCGCTACTCCAAAGCCCCCTCAGGTATAGTTTGAAAGTATTTTTAGCAATGGGATACTTATTTTTTGGGTGGGTAGATCTTGTTGAGCCGGTCACTTAAAAAGTAGTTCTCAAGTCAAAAAGGTGTGGGCACCCCTGATGGAGTCTTGACAGTGTACCAGCCTTCTCTCTTTGTCTCTTGTCTGCCTGTCTGTCTCTCTCTGTCTCACTCTTTCTGAGTTTCTCCCATTCTTCCTTTGTCCTATTCTTTCACCCTTTTGCCTCCTTGCTGCTTTCCATTTCTTTCTCCCACAACCTTGCTTTACGAACCTTTTCTCTCACTTTTAAGATTGTCTTAACTACAACTCTGGCAATTATTTGGTTGACAATCGGATATGAATGATTCCCTGTTTGGTTTTAATAGACAATGACATCCAGTAAAAGTCACGTCTTGTCCTTGCCATGTCACATTGAATGACTTTTATGATGGGCCAGCAGTATTTGACTTGGTGGCACTTAAATCTGAACCGCGTGCTCTCAGTCCTCTCTTTGCTGCAGCACAATACTCATTGACAGTCCACATTCAGTAGTACCCATGATGATGTCACATTGTTGTAACAGACTTCAAGTAGATTTTCAACAGATTGAGTACTGTAACCTTCCCTCCTAACCTCCTATGGTACCGTCTAACCTGTAGAAGCCCCTCAGACTCCTGGGCCCCAGCCTCCACTCCCGGCATCTCCAGCTAGCCTAGTTTTAACTCTGCCCTCCCGAGACAAGAGTGTGGTTATTTTAAGCAGAATATGATGTCCCGCTCTGATTTTGTCAATGTGTTGTTCTATATGTTCCGTATAACAATGTACAGTATATATTTCTTTTTTAGAAAATGCTGTAAAGAAGGGAAGAGAAACGGAACACTGTGCTGTCAACCCTAAACTGTCACACCTCCATGGTCTCTTAGCATGCTTGAGAATCTGGATGGACCCTGTGTTCTAGAGATGCGCGGATGGGTTTTTTTGTCACCCAAATCCGCGTTAACAAGTTCATTATCCATCCGCCATCCACCCGCGGTACTTATATCATCCTATTTATAGATCCGCACCAACCGCACCAAATAATTGTTATTTTCCTGACGTTAGTTTTCTTATAAACAGTGTTACTCACCACTGTCGCGATGCAGTGACTGTATACAATCCACAACCATGGTAACAACAAGCGAACGTCTTCATTAAGTTACTTTCGCTTTCAACCACTTTGTTGCCATGTCGGCTTTTTATAAGCTTTTTATAAGCGACTTTTAATATAATAAACTTTATTTATATAGCACCTTTCATGACATAAATGCAGCTCAAAGTGCTTTACAGAAAAAGAAAGAAAAAGTGAAAACAAAACACAGAGCAAAAACAATGCTCTGTGTTGCGACTTTTGGGCTTGTTTGGCACTTGTTTTGGGCTTGTTTTCATAGACCTGGCTACTTATTTCTCTCGCAACCTGGCAACACTGGCTGCTGCAAAGCAACATGTCGTGAGCGGCTATTTTGTGCCTGGTGTAAAATGACGTAATATTAAAATACTACAAACGCACACACGGTGAAATGTAGTGCTTTTTAAAAGCTATTATAGGCCTATAGATTGATATCATTAATTTAATTCCCGCATTATTTCACCCGCGGTTTATCCAATATGAATTAATAATTATATTTGATTGACCCAAATCCACCCAAACTGCGGTTAACTGCGGCAACCGCGGCTAAAACCGCGATCCGCGCATCTCTACTGTGTTCATCCCTGAGCTTACCTCATTAGATGAGTGTGTCTGGACTGGAGTAGAGTGGCTGTGGGCAAGCCCTTGACAGGTTGAGGACCCTGGGCACTATGGCGACACTGGGCCCCCCCACCCCCCCAATCTAAAAAGCCGGCTGAATGACGCAGTGGGAATATTAGTGCGATTAGTGTGATTAAATGGGATGGCCGTGCGCCAAGAGGGTGGTGCAGTTGCTGCCATGGTGTGGATGAGAGACAGAGAGAGAGAGCATTGGGCTTATGCAATGCTATGTAATCATTAAGTGGATGACCACAGGCAGTCGGTGCCAGGTCTGTGCCGTTTTCTTCCCTCAGGCCCACCCCCCAATCCTGAGATGGGTATTGTCAGCTGGGCTTTGATTAGCGTAATAAGTCTAAACAGAGTATCTGGTTATGGATTATGGAAAGTATGCCTTCACAAACAGACATCGCTAACCCATGCTTACTGCATTAATTACGTGGTTAGTTATGGTACAAGAAAGACATCACAGTTTAAATGAACTCCCAGTGTGCCATTTACACGATTCCCTTGCTCAGTCCGCATTTGGCTTTTGACAGACATTATTTCCCTAGAGGTCCCAGAAGGGCCTCTCCAGCTCATACACTACATTGAGTGTTATGTGTATGTACAACCAACACCTACCTACCCCTACCCCAGCGATTCCAAAACAGCTCTGTGTATAATTCCACGGAATGCTGTTTGTGAAGTTGCAAGCAAATATAGGGGGTTCTTAGAAGGTTATGTAATGCTCCCCTCTCTGAACAATTGTAATCCCTCTTATGCTGAGTGAGCCCCCCATGTGATGGTGCTAAAGAGTAGGGAGAGGCAGGGTTACTGGTTGTGAGGCACGGGTGTTCTCCATGAAACTGGTCAGGTATAGGCTGACTGGGCTCTACCCCCCCCCCCCCCACCGTTAGTGTATATATATATATATATAAGAGGCCATCTTTACCGTAGGCAGGGCCTTACTGGAATCTAGGACGCTGGATGGAGCCGCAGCACTGATGGTCTTTCTCGGAGCCAAGCCTTGGACTTGCACTATGTCCTGAACGACTCTGTCTCCTTCTATGCTGCTTTGTCTGGGTATAACTGTAAGCCTTTAAATGTGACGTCTCTTTTTGTCATCGCTTATGTATACTGGAATGGAACAGCATCTGTGAATACTTTACGTTTGAATGCTGCACTGTTTTTGTTTTCTTTTTTGCATGGGTCCATTTTGATGTGGCTCCATGGGGGGGCAAAAACGATGTCCCAGGATTTTAGGCTTTAATATCTTCCCAATTTAAGTGGTGTATTTAAAAAAAAAAAGTATTCACAATTTGCTTACCATAGTCTTTTTTTCTCACTTCTCTCCCCCACAGATACCATCGATGAGGACTTCAGCTGGTGATTTGACGAATCACACATAGGAGCCCCCCCTCCCCCCTGTCCCTCCCATCCCATTCCCTGTCCCTACTTCCTTCCTTCCTCATCTCTCCTTCCCATTTCTTCCCCTTGTGGATGTCCTCCTCTCCCCCCGTCTCCACTTCCTCAAAGATTCACCATGCTGATCAAGGAGTACCGGATCCCCATGCCCATGAGTGTGGATGAGTACCGCATTGCCCAGCTCTATATGATCCAGGTGAGGCTGTCCATAACATGGCCGTACACAGCACCAGTGGAACGCCTTCATCTGGTGAACAAGAGGCTAGTGAATTGCGGACTTAAACGGGGCGGTGGGAGCGAAGTTTGTCGTAACACTCAGGATTTTCCAAAACGAGCCGGTCACCAATGTGCTTAATTATGTAGTGATTGGTCACGCGGAGTCTAAGACTGGACTAGTGGAACAAAAGGAACAGTGTGCTGATAGATTATCCATTTTAACTCTCTGAAGCTGCCTATTTCCACCCATATAACAGGCTGTGCGTTATGGGCGTACACAGCTAACTCTGTGCACACAGGAACAGCAATATCCTCTTTCATCTGATCGTGGATTGACACATGCTTGTTGTACACATAATTCTATAATCACCTCTTTTGTTTGAAGGCTGATGATAAACTGTTAAATCTACACCTGAGAATCATATGTTATGCTCACCAACACCTGAGAATGATTAGCATTAGTCGAGTGGTAGATGGAACTCCAGCTGTCCTGTACAGGTTTAGAGATGGGTCCCAAACGATGAGTAAAGGCTAGGTCGCTAACAATAATTTTAATTAGGCTATTTTATGGTCATTTTATGACCTGTTGCCGTATTTTGTTTGCAAACTAGACCAGCCGAGAGGACTCGGGCAGGGATATATGTAAGCAGCTAAGAAGACAACTGAGCTTCATGTTGTAGTAAGAACAGTTTTATGAGAGAACGATGAGTAAACCTACACATTTAAATGTTGGTCACATTTCAGGACTACATTCTGTACATATATTAGAGTAGACTTTAAAAGAAACAGTACCTGATTTATTAGGCCTACTCATGCACATATTGGTTCAAAAACAACTTAAATGTAGTATTTTTCCAGCTTCACATGCAAACATAAATATGATAAAAAGGATCAAATATTGCCGAAAACGGGTATATTTATTTTTACATTGCTTCGATACTAATATTGCAATTACCGATATGATGTCTGATTAATTGTGCATCCCTACTGTTGTCTCACACACACACACACACACACACACACACACACACACACACACACACACACACACACACACACACACACACACACACACACACACACACACACACACACACGTGTTTCTATAACTGTTTTCTCAAGAGTGACAGAAAGATGAATGACTTCCAAAAGCACCATGAGCAAACACCTATCTTTTAATTAAAAGTGTTAAGGAGATGGACTGTGAAAGCAGTTAGATTAGTTTGTTCAGTTTTGGGTACAATGATGTAGCTGTGTAATTCTGTTTTGTATTAATATTGTCAGGTATGTCTTGAGCAAACGAGTACAAAAGGCATTGTTTTACTAAGGTTAAGTTTAGGAATAAGGTTAGGTTTTGGCATATTTTTTACTGAGGCTACGTTTAGGAATACCTGGTGGCGACCGTTCCGAGGTCATCGCATTTGACCCGGGCGAGCGTTCCTGCATTCCCTGGTTTTTGTTGAAGGCTGTCAAGGCAGTCCTTGAAATTTGTGTGGGAGTTGGTTAGTTTTGTCTGAATCAACTTTGTTCATAACTGTAGTCCCAGGTTTTCAGAAGGTTTCATGTACCAGTTAATTTCCCACAGCTTTGTTTCATTGGATCAGCACAAGGATTATGTAAAGGAGGTTAGGGCAGAAACATCACTTTCTTGGTCCAGCAATTCCATCTGGCAGATTCGTCCGTCAGGCACTGGGAGGCGAGCTGGAAGTTCCACAGAATACATTGAAGTCAATGAGAGACAAGCATATGAATAAAATTGCAACCTTTGTTAGATAATCTGTTCAGAAAAATAAAAGATGACATATCTCACTGCGCTTTCTGGTCTCTTGTTTTTTGATTTGCACACTATAATATTAATGAGGTATCTAAAGACCATAGTACTGTACGTTTCTTATTGGGCTGTCTAGCTTGGAAACTTGAATCTGCCAGAGCAAATATTGCCCAGTCAGAAACATACTGTGTGCTCTTTAAATGCCTTGATAAAATGATATAGTGTGCATGTCAAAAAACAAGACATGAGGAAATGTGATGTGATATGTCTTCTTTTATTTTCCTGAACCGATTTTCTGACAAAACATTACATTTATTTATATAAGCTGATCCAGCCGGCACCAGTTTACCTCCCAGTGCATCTATGTTGCATGCTCTGGTTCGAATCCTTGGTTCTGCACCAGGTTTGAACTGGAAACACATGACACCTTCACATTTCAAATTGGCTGCTGAGCCAATCAAACAAAGCTATGGGAAAATGAAGGTATACCACCTTCTGAAAACCTGGGCTGAAAACGTCACATGTTTCAGACACGTACGTGTGACCGTGCCCTCCACAATGTTTTGCCTATAGCGCTCTTTGTAAAATTACCAGGATATTTTGTTTACTGCCTTCAGTGCCTTGTCAGTTATTGTTTTGCTATTTATGATCCCCCTGTTGTTGTCCGACCTACACAGATGGATAATTCGGTTGAGCTGCATTGCTGCAGATGAGTGGGTGGACATGCCCCCAAGCAAGCAGCCACTTTTAGTCAATACAAATTAGTTCAAGTGCCATGCTCCCAGAACCATGTTCCTGTCTTTTAAATGTTAATTTATTTGCCACTTTATTGGGCATATTGTTGTGTACAGTGACCTGGAGTGACACATGGCATAGGGCATGATGCAGGCTTAGGGATAATTTACACTTCGTTGGAAGAAGGTGTTGCTTGAAGAAAATAACACATTCCGAGTGGAAGGTTTTCAGATGAAAATCATCGTTATTTTCTTCGAGTGTCAAAGTCAAACTTGATAATGCGGGTACAGTAGATTCCGTGATCCACAGACCACTCTGTGTTAGAACAGTCTGACAGTACATTATGCAATGAATAGTGGATCTGATGCGGTTCTCTGCAGCAAAGTTTTACTAAATTAATTATTCCAGACAACAAGGATTTATGTTGTGGTGCACGTGATGAGAAGCGAAAGGAAGACAAATCTTTCTATTAGTGACCTGTAGTTACCTTTTCCCCTGACCTCACCCTCTCTGTACAGCCTGGTTGCTGTGAGGTTTCCATCACTATGGCAACCGTGACATCAGCAGCGTGCCGGTGGTCAGGTTTTGTTAGAGAGAAAGGGAATGAGAAGAGGAAACGGAGGATGAAAAGACAAGCTGTAAATGAGGAGCGCAGGGGGGGGGGGAGGATTTCAGAGGGAGGTGGAGAGAAGGAAAAATAAAGCTATTTGAGTGGTCGTCAGAAAAATGAAACCCACGCCAAGTATGGTGGTGTTGATTCCCTTCTCTTCATTACTGTATGTTACCAGGGCAACTGTAACACGCAGGCCTGCCTGAGTGTGATCCATCCCGTATGTAAGTCTGATAGATGAAGTCAGGGTCTAAAGGACAGCCAGGCCATATCTACACTAGAACAGGCAACACCCTACCACAGTCAGAGTCCATTACCTTCTCACGTTGCCTTGCTCAAAGGAAACCGCCTTCTTGACTGATGGTTAATTGTAAATTCATAATCACAATCATGGGATTTGCAAAGAAATTCATTGCAAATGCCGGAAATTAGGGAAATGTAATACTAGTCTCTCTGTCTCTCTATCTCTCTCTCTTGGTCTCTCTCCCTTACATAAGCCAACATAAAGTACAAACCCCATGCACTGACTATAAGCTTTCTGAGTGAAGGGAAAGGCAGCATCTCCACGGGAAACATGTATCACTGAGCTGATGGCAAGAGGAAAAGACCAGGAAATGACTGCTATCCTGTCAGAGCAGTGGGATTTTCAGTGGACATTCAGTGGATTTTCCTTTATTTAAAAAGGGGTTTAGCCATTTTGGTTTAATTCAACAACACAGTTAAGAGTGACATTAAAGGCCTTGAGTTGACACACGGAAAGTGTCGACGCGAGCGCCACTGACGCATTTAAAATTTAACTCCTTGTGTGTCTAGAACGGTCAGACTAGTCAAAAAATACATACACTGCGATGCAAGTTTGAAATAAAAATAGGTTACCTTACCGTGTTGTTCCAACTCATTTCCAATGGTCTGTATCACGCGTCGCCACTCCAAAATAAAACCGAACACGTCAACAGGTTTTGACACGTTCACTTGATGCCGCCAGTGTGGCTACAGCAGTCTGAGGCTTTCAGTGTGTCAGGGCATTAACAATAGGAGAGAGAATGTTAATCAATGCCATCTTAACTCACAAATGCAGTAGGCACAATGGTCCATAATCTGTCAGACCATTCTATATCGGCCTGTCGGGCAGAAACCTTGTAGCTCCATATTTCATCTTTTTTTTTCTTCATAAATTAATGCCCTATTTTATACTCGTCTGACAGTGTCACATAAAAGTAGTAGAGCATGTAGATCTGCTATTTTTGAAAATTGACTATAATGGCATGCCCCAAAATAGACCCCTTCTATAAATATTTAACCAATTAAAAGTATGAACAAGGTACAGTACATTGGATCTTTTGGAACACTTTGGTTCTGTTTTCCATTTCCTGAAAAGTTACGGTTTTGGACATGCAAGGTTTCCACCCGACAGCGATGTTCTATTTGTGCGCCTGCTTATGTGTGTAGGCTAGTGCATCATAACCTGTATGTTTATGTATGCATCACAAATGGCGCTACGGTGTTCGAGCATGTGTGTTTGCAAAAAATGTACGTGCAGCGTGTGCTGTTCACTGGTGCTCGGGTGTCTGTGCTGTGTCTTTGGAGTGGTATGGTGGCTGTTGAGAGCAGGGCGGGTGGCTAATGAACGACCTGTCAGAGGTAATGAGCTCTGGAGGGCCGGAGGGTTGAGCGCCTGATGGGCCCCCTCTTCCCAAGCCACTGATTCACTGCCTGGCCTGCGCTGCCTCTTCCCTCTGGAGTCTGGACTGACTGGAGAAATCCACCTCACGCCAAACATCCTATTACTGTAACAGGCCCAGGGCAAATACATTTTCTGCTTTCATGTAAAAAGATTTAGACGAGTTAGGCTAATAACAGTTACAGTAAAGGAAGAGCCATTGAACGGGTATTGCAATTTCTGTTATATTTATAGAAATTCAGTCTTTGTCCTTTGCTCTCCCTTAGCGCTTGGACTCTGCACTGCCATCATGTTTCTTGTTTGATCCTCAATGATTTCCTAATAACTACAAAGCTCCCTCTTGGCGTGTCACACATTCTTGTCTTTAAACCCTTTTGAGTTACCCAGCTGTAACGCCAGCTAATGACATCTGAAGTCCCCACCCAGCGCTCTTCCTGCGTGTACCTGGAATGTAAATATGGAAAAGGTGTGGCTCTGAACTGGTTTGGGGGCTTCCTGCTTTGCAAATCTTATGTCATAGTATAGGTCTGGAGGAAGTTGTATTAGAACATGTGTTTTTAACATAGAAGTGGGCATGTCTATTATTATTCTTTTCTGATCTGGTAAATAAAATTCAGTTATATGACAATCAAATGTTAAACAAAATTTGTTCAGCTCTAATCTAGTGCTGTTTAATAATATTATTAAACGGCACTAGATTAGAGCTGAAACTGTACTCCTGTATAGCAGGGACACACATGTGTTAACACTAGGGGTGTGCCGATATATCGTCCCGCGATATATCACGATACGTTTTTGTGACGATATGTATCGTTTTGGAGGTAAAAAAATCGTTTTGATTTTTTTTTACAATAATAATAATCAGGCATGCAAACAGCCCCGAGGTGAAAAGGGTGACAACATGTTTTTTTTTCGGGTCAGGTGTCACATATTGCCCTATTTGGATTCAAAACGGCTAGTGGAAGCTGAAAAGCTACAAGTTTGCATGTCTGAATAATGCAAAAACAGAAATATTTGTTTGCATTTGCTTTTTTTCTCCCCCATATATTTTCATAATAAAAAAGTGCGTATCGTATCGAAGTTGTGTGCCCAATATCGTTTCGTGAAATTAGTGTATCGGCACACCCCTAGTTAACACACACATTTTAATCCACAGTTAAACAAGTAAAAGTTGGAGTCAAATATTTAACCTTGACCTCAACTTTATTTACTATTCATTGCAGCATTAGAAGCATCGATTTGCAAACATTACAATATAAACCATTAGTTAAGCAAGGTCAATTCATCCCATGTGTATATATACATGTGATGAATTGAATATGAATAAGATGTATCTTATTTATGGATACAGCAATGGTCACTTCTATACAGACAGGCTTCCAATTACAGCAGAAACAGAGCACTACTTAGCAGGTTTCTTGGCTTTGCTGGCCTGCCATCTGCAGTCCCTGTACCATTAGTCTGTGTACATGTCCTAAGCTTTCAAAAATAACGATTCAGAAGTTGACACCTACTGGAAACGGGTGATTATTTCAGTCAGCTCCTGATTTATCATTGGCTTAGTCATGTATGCTTGTTTCATGTATAGATAATTGAGCTGCCAATCTCTGGACAACACGCATCATCATGGCTCTCGTCTACTACAATATCAGTTGTGCTTGCTAGCAGTCCATAAATATCGTTAGACCTCTACTACACCACTTATATATATATTTTTTGTACGATGAATGGCGAAAACAGCCTAACTACAAGCTCACAATTCGTAGCAGCGCAAAACGTTATGATGCGACGTGTTGTGATGCGCTGTTTTCAAAAAGACTTGCTGCAGAACCAAGGATTGGAACCAGAGCATGCAACATAGATGCACTGGGAGGTAAACTGGTGCCGGCTGGATCAGCTTATATAAATAAATAAAACATTTCCCAAAATAGGGATAGCAGAGGGAATGTGGTTAACAACACCAGTTAGGACAGGTGTGTGTGTTGGGTTTGCATGCTACAGAGCAGTAGTGCTCCTTCCTGCAACACACACACACACACACACACACACACACACACACACACACACACACACACACACACACACACACACACACACACACACACACACACACACACACACACACACACACACACACACACACACACACACACACACACACACACACACACACACACACACACACACACACCCCTTTTCATCATATTGACCATTGCTGTTCTCCTGACAGAAAAAGAGCCGAGAGGAGAGCCATGGTGAGGGCAGTGGGGTGGAGATCATGGAGAACAAGCCCTACACAGACGGGCCAGGTGGCACGGGGCAGTACACCCACAAGGTCTACCACATTGGCATGCACATTCCCAGCTGGTTCCGTTCCATCCTGCCCAAGGCAGCGCTGAGGGTTGAGGAGGAGTCGTGGAATGCATACCCTTACACCCGCACAAGGTGAATCCCATGGGAAGAATTAACTACACTGTATCTACATCAGCCATTGGTTTGACGATAATGTCAAAATGTTGCTCTCCAGGCCATAGATTTTGAAAGAATTAAAAGGGAGAGAAAAAATAAATGTAACAATTAAATAAATCATGGAGTAAAAAAACTTTTTATACCTTTAAAAAAAATCCATAATAGCAGATCCACAACCTCACAGCACACCATGATACAATGCAGATTATTATTTAATGTCAACATTAAAGTAGAACTATCAGAAGGTGTAACCCAGCTAAAATAATGTGTCCCTCTGCAAGTTTGGCTTTAGTTTAGCTATAGCTAACAACCCCAGAGTTAAATTAACACTCTGGATTGTACAATGTGGTTCAGTGTCTGCCACCAACAACAAGCATTGATAGTTTTGCTTCCACACAGTAAAATACACTCTGGTGACTGAGCCTTTTCCTGTGCAGGTGTTGAGCTCCGTTTGTGACATGTAGGTGCTTAAAAGAGGCATGCCTCTGGCTGCATACTGACAAGATATTGTCAAGATATAGACTTGAAGTGCCTGTTGGCGCATTTATCCTGTCCAACCAGTGACGGCTTTACTGCAAATGTCTCAGCTGCAACATAAGGACATGTCTCGCACATCTCCTACCCTCAACAGTGTGACCAGAGAGGAGGGGGGTGGTGGCACTCTTGCTAAAATAGCTCTGGTTTATAATTAAATTGACCAAAAAATTAAGACCTTCAAATAGGAAGTTGTTTATCCCTAATACAGTAAAAATGTTAATTTAACTCTTTGAGTGTACAGATGTAACCATATAGATTTATATCATATATGGATATCAATATTTGTACACCCTCAGAGTTGCAAATGGATCAATTATGTGTGTTATTTATTCTGCGTAAAGAAAGCCGTGCCAGTCCCTGGTCAATGTGTTGTCAGTGTGACATTGATTGTGCCAATGTCATTTCTCCTTCAGATACACCTGTCCCTTTGTTGAAAAGTTCTCCATCGACATTGAGACACACTACAAGCCTGACACAGGCAGCCAGCCAGATGTCTTCAACATGTCTGCAGCGGAGAAGAGGCAGAGGGCTCTCGGTACGAGCCTGTGGTTTCAACAGAACAGCAGAGACTTTTTATGTTACTGTTATCAACATGTATTCCACTGTGCTTATTTTGAGTCTGCTACTTATTAAGATGAGTAGGCATAGACTGAGTAGTATATGTACAGCACTTTTATTAATATATTTTTTAAAGGGGGTGTAAGTCATATTTAACTCTGTATTCTGAGTGTTTGTTCAGTTACAGGGGTCTCCCCTACTCTCCAGCTCCAGAAAATAAAATGTCAGGTAGGGATGGAAATGTTATCCAATCAGCAGAAAGAAATCATACAGGATACAAGAGAGTGATTAAACAAATAATTAGCAGACAAACTTGAAACTGGAACACTATAAAATTTAAGATAATAAACAATCTTTATTAGGTTCTCTCTCCTGATTGGATAACATTTGTATCCTGACCTGAAAATATATGTTCTGTTTACTAAAGATTTAGAGAGATGAGGAGATCCCTGTTACTGAACATACACTATAGCAATGATTAGTAATGGAATATAGAGCTTTTTTGTTTGTTTGTTTATCACTTACACACCCCTTTTAAGCAGATCATGTTCAATTATAGTCAACAGTAATAATGTGGGGTAGTTTGTCCTGGAGAGCCTTTACAGAAAGCAATTTCCTCCACGTATGCTAGTTAATCAAGCTGTCAGGCCAGTGGGATTGCGTAAAGTCATTGTTATTCAAGGCTTCGTGATCAATGACCTTTTCTCTCTTAACTCAAGCATCAGTTAAGGCCCACTTTACTTGTGGCTGTTTGTTGACGCTACACCCATTTTCCCAGTTGCTGGTGGCAATAATAAGCTTGTCACAGTGACATTGCTCAGACACTCATGGTTTTAGGGCATGCGGCGACCCGATTAGGCCTACACTGTTCACCGTCAGTGTTTTTCCATTGCTACATATGACTCGCAGTATTACTTTAATCTTCTTGGTCACACTGAAATTCAGGAGGTAAGTGTTTTTGTATAATCAACATGAGCTTAAACACCTAAGCCCTACTTTATACTACGACGGTGTCACACAAACATTGCCAATCTAAAAGCCCACAAAATAGCCAATCTAAACTTGTGAGCTAAGCGTGTGAGCGTGTAGATTGACTATTTTCACAATAATAAAATAAAAGGTTTGTCTACAGTATATGATATGCCAAAAATAGGGATGTGTGCTGTTAGCAGCACAGTAAGGGAAACACAACCAATGTATACCATGCAGTCAAAATCTCACACGTTGCTCCTTGTCATGTTCTGACTTTAAAGTCTTTCTGTCAGACCCCATTGACATAGTGACAGATCCCATCGCCCCTCATGAGTACAAGGCAGAGGAGGACCCACGGCTCTACAAGTCTATGAAGACCCAGAGGGGCCCCCTGCAGGACGACTGGATAGAGGAGTACAACAACAACCCAGGGAAGACCCCCATCATGTGTGCCTACAAACTATGCAAGGTGGAGTTCCGCTATTGGGGCATGCAGTCCAAGATTGAACGGTTCATCCATGATGTAGGTGCGTATGAATTCGGAGTCACACAGTCGTCTATACTAAAAGTGACGTATTTTCAGCTAAACATTGTCAGTTGACTCATCACTTTTGCATGAATAAATAATAGTATGATAATAAATGAGCCATAACCACATTAATCCTGGCGCCCCAAGTTGGAGAAAATAGCCGATCTCCAAGCTGTGTGACGCGGTGTGAGCTTGTACAAAGTCTTATTTTCAAAATAATTTAGAAATCTGTGGTTAACAAGACACTTATCCTCTCCCAAGGGCTGAGAAAAGTGATGGTACGTGCCCACCGGCAGGCCTGGTGCTGGCAGGACGAGTGGTACGGTCTGACCATCGAAGACATAAGGCAGCTGGAGCTGGAGACCCAGCTGGCCCTGGCAACGAAGATGGCCCAGTTCAGCCAGGCCGAGGAAGCAACCGAGGCCAACGGAGGCGCACCGTCCCCGGACAAAGCCCAGGAGGCCAAGGAGGCCATCAGCGGTATTGAAGCCGAGGAGGCAGTGGTCAGATCGGGAGGTGAGACTCGACCGGCACGAGGTGCGCTCACCAAACAGTGGTCCACCTCCTCCAGATCCTCCCACTCATCAAAGAGAGGAGGTGAGGAGAAGGCCATTTTCACCATGTTGTCATCTACGTGCATGTGAAGCTGTTGTTAAATGGCATCAAACAGTGTTCATTATACATTCACATGATTTAATACCCTATTTAGCCCTGCCTGTTTACTGTCCCTAAATTATGCCATTTTTGTCACGTTATTAACGTCCGTGTTTGTAGAAAATGTAGTAGAAAATGTAATACATTCTGCGGCGGTACCCGGAAGTAGCGTTGGAAACTATAGTAGGTTATCATTTTTTAAGCCTGAGAATTGTAGTCGATTTGTAGGCGGCCCTTTATTTTCATATAAGAACAGTTCTTATACCACGTGATGTTAAAAAAGAATAATGGGATTTAGAATGGGGAAAAACATTTTCAGGGCCGTGGTTTTTGACGTCAGGCTCTGATTGACTCAAAATTTGGAGTCATATGTCAGATATGTCATAGATAACGATTACAGGCCAGCAACATTAAGTCCGAGATCCACAATGGAGCCCTGCCGTTCAATCATGTGGATCTTGCGATCCACATGATTTTTTTTTGGTTTTAAGCCATATTTTTGTAATACATTACAATAAAATAAAAATTCATGCCTTTAAAAAAAATTATAATAATGATTTAACTCTTTACATTTATTGTGCTATCCAGTCTACCTCATTTCACCCCTGCAACTTGAAAGCGCTCACCTGAGTAATTTTTGGCTCCCATATTGACATCACAAAACACAATGTCATGTCCTAACACACCCATCTGACAGAACAGCTGTCACCCCCACCACAGTGCACCATTCTTTCTGCCTCCCACCTGGACCCTGGTTCCTATCCCGCCCGACTTCTTACACCCTTCCCGAAGTTATAACCAAACCCCCCATGACTCTCCTTCACAGGGCTAATTTTAGCTGCAGTGTTGACATCACATTTCAGAAACGGCTGACGTGCTCTCACAGTAACCCTCCCCTCGACCACTGCTCTTCCACTCTGCACGCTGACAAGCCACAGCTGTGCCCCCTCTCTCACCAACCTGCCCCTTACAGCATCCAATACATCAAAGGCTTTCTAAATGACCTTCTGTTCCCATCGATGCTAATGAATTACAAGGATCACAATAAAGATATGTGATAGACATGGCCTGCTTTTAGCCTAGCATTTGTCTTTCTTTCTGGACAGTAATTGACTGTCAGAGAGCTTTTAGCTTGTCTGTAGAACTTTCTTTTCTGCTTGCTCCCTGACCACCATGCAGTCCATCTGGGATAAAGTAACCACAGAGACATTTTTATATAACACAATGTTTTATGTGAGCTAGGATATTGTGTGATGCTTCTTTGTAGTATAGACAGAATGAAAGGTGTGTGTGTGTGTGTGTGTGTGTGTGTGTGTGTGTGTGTGTGTGTGTGTGTGTGTGGTGTGTGTGTGGTGTGTGTGTGTGTGTGTGTGTGTGTGTGTGTGTGTGTGTGTGTGTGTGTGTGTGTGTGTGTGTGTGTGTGTGTGTGTGTGTGTGTGTGTGTGTGTGTGTGTGTGTGTGGAAGACAGATGCCCATGTCCCAAATTAACTGGCTTTCTTTTTTAGAACATTCTCGAAATAACTGCAATTCTTTATGCTCCTGTCTTCATGTGCGTCAGCGAGCCCTTCGCGTCACAGCATCTCGGAGTGGAGGATGCAGAGCATAGCGAGAGACTCTGAGGACAGCACGGACGAGGAGTTCTTTGACGCTTATGGTAACGTCCATTTTGATATGTGCACTAGAGTGTTAGCGGTGGCATAGTTTGATCATCACACATCTTCACGTGTTTCCGTCTCCCCACCAAGACCTGCCTGCTCCCTTCTCCCCCCTGACTCTGCATGCATCTCTTTAATACAGATCATTTCTTAAGCTACCCAGAGACCCATCATTCTTTGGGCCTGCAGTTGAACTAAGGTGGGTGTGATGTGGCACGTGGGCTCTGTCCTGGATGAGCCTCGGAGAGGACGCAGGCCGGGTGACTTTGTCCTGAAAGCCCTGTCTGACCAACATCCTCCTCCACTGCTTATGCTACCTTAACCTACCTACCACACACCGTATGTGTGGATACTAGAAAGTGCTGAGACTGTGTCATTTTAGTTATTTATTATATAACCGGGCTAGATGTCAATCCGCAAAATGTGCCCTTTGAAGGATGATTTCACATACCTCTTGGTTATGATGCTAAAGCAGTAATAAAATCATGCATACTTCTGTTATTTGTTAACATGATGCTGATGCTAGTTGTACACATGACACTTTAAGCTTTCATCTCTTTGAACTGTAATAAAACTGTGCATGTGACATTATGAATGACTGCAAATTAATTCAGCAGGATTAATGGTCTCATTTATTTTGTTGTATATTCCAGCATTTATACCCACGTGGATTGAAATGGATGTATAACATTTTACAGTACATGACTTTAACATCTCTTCATTCAGACATTCACAATAATCATTTAACTACATCAATATACCCCTACCATATCACTTTACCATGTTACAGGTCATTATAACCATTAATGTTGGATAAGCACCCCTCTGAGTTGTTTTATAACTGTTCCATGTAGCATCCTTCCAACAGTGAAAATAACTCCACCAACTGAACACAGTAAATGTACAAAGCCCCTACTGTAGAAAAAGGACCCTGGTTCAGTGACTTGCTGTACAGTGAAGACCAAGGGACCACACTATTATGTGTCTTGGCAAATAGACGGAAGGCAGCAAGTGTTAATAAACAATCATAAGATATGATCATGTAGCACAGGTTGCCTTTGATAAACACTCAAAAGCTCTGGCTCGTTGTTGTTGACCTTTTACATTATCCATCCATAAGATAAGGATTTAGAGGCATCTTATTACTTTGTGTTTAGCTTGTCCCAATGTATGACTGAGGATTACAGCAACAACCTGTAGGGTCACATTCTGTTGGGAGCTTAAGACTAGATTATTGATACAGATGAGGTGGATAAGTACACCGTAAAATACTGAGTTTTTATTGAACTCAGAGTTACAAATGGATAAATGAATTCTGAGGAATTTACGGTGTTGTGGTTCTAGTGATGAGTAATAGTTTTACACAAAACATTCTGTTCTTTAAGACACATTCCCTTGAAAGTTGATGACGCTGGTATATGCTTAAATTCAGTTAAGTTTTCATTACTTTTAAAGTCTGCTTATGAAAACTTGTAAATAAGCACTGTAATGGCGAGTAAACTGGTGGCCACATTTCAGAGAAATAGACATTGGCCATAAACCACAAAGAGGGTTAATTATTAAAAAAGATTAAGCCTTTAAAATTCTCAACATTTCCTTTTATAACAGATCGATTTGAATAAATGGCTGCTAGTCATGCTTTTTACTTTTGTGTGCATGAATCAGAATATAAGCATAGATATTGTAAATAATATTCTGTTCATAAAAATAAATGAATATCCCCCTGTGGAGATACTCTTAGGATAGATGTTTTTTCCCCTGAGATTATTAATAAGATTTATGGCAAATAATACTGATGAATTGGAATTCATATTTATTATTCTTTATCCTTTTCCTCTGTCTTGTAATATACTGTTGTATATTCGCCTGTGAGACTTGGCACTGAGGGATTAAAATAAATATCTGTTCATCTTTAAAAAGCATGTGAACCACAAAGGGTTACAGTAGATAGTTGGGAATAGAATGGAATAAACAAGTCATATTTAATCCCTTCTTTTTCATTTGATGTAACTGTTGTGCGAGTTGGAGATCATGTTGGCTTTTGAGCAGACAACATATATTCCATAGGAAATTGCTTAACTTCACAGAAATGTCTGTGGACACCACACCACCATCCAATGCAGCTGGGTTGCTTAAGAATTTCTATTGAGAGAACTTTTTCATTTTACAATATATAATGCAGTATATCTTAACATTTTTTTTTGGTTTTTAACCTGTAGCACTTTGAGATTTGTTTCAAATATAAAGTGCGTTACAAATAAAATGTATCATTATTATTATTAACAGTATTCAGGTTACCTGCTGCAGAGAACACTGCCCAATACACCTTATAATCCTCAGTGTTTGTTTATCCATTTGTAAACTCCAAGAGTGTACAAATGTAACAAAATGGACCTGGTTACATTTGTACACTCTTAGAGTTAAATGAACACAGGGTTCTTACTGTGTACCCAGTCAGATAATTGCATTAATTACAGTTAATTTTCAATGGCTCATGATCTGGTATGTCTTGTGTTCCCGTTCGCAGAAGACTTCTCAGACAACGAGGAAGTCTTTCCCAAAGAGATAGCCAAGTGGAATTCCAATGACCTCATGGACAAGATAGAGGCTGTGGACGGCGAGGGAACATCTGGTAATGACAAAACACAAGTGTTCCATAATGATGGGAGGTCATTGTGGACTAGGCTTTACATGATATCAGCCTTTGTCTCTGAATGTGTTTGTCTTTGCAGGTGAGCTGTATACGGAAATGGCAGTGGATTATGAAAGAGCAGCCAGTGAGGAAAGACTAGATGAAGTAAGTGTCATGCAGTTCTAACCAACAGGGTCTTTTCAGCTCAACTTAAATGATTGGACGGAGTTGCGCAGTGTCTCTGGGTTTTTCTCAAAGCCTTCAGAGAGACAATGGGTAAACCCTGACTTTTAGGACCCTACAACTTTTTAAATTTAGTTCCCTTTATGTACTTATTTATATTTAAGGTCAATTTAAGGTTCCTTATTATTTAACACAGCTGAGAAAATATGTATTAGAAAGATATCTCTCACAGTAAGGCAGTAAAAACGCAAGTGCAAGACTACGTTAAATTTAGATTGTCCAGATCAGGAAACTGCATGAGACTATTAGACAGGGGGATTGGAGACCAGCCTCTCTCCCTCAGCATCTCTGTCCTCTTGTGTTCAGATGCGTGGCTCTGTTAGCGGCCAAGCCGATAGCTCCACTATTCCCACCATCACCGTAACCAGACACCAGTCAGTAAGTAAACTTCCTGGCCCATTGCAAGTAGCTCCACATAGACCCCTTTAACAGACCCAGTGCTAATTGCCCTGCCCTGCTCTGCCCTGCTCTGCCCTAGTCCAACCCATCTGCTCCTCAAACCTCACCTCCCCGTGTGAAATTCCCTTGTACTTGTAGCTGTGACGTGGAGTGTACCGTGCAGTCTGTAAAAAAATGTGGAGTTTTGGGTAAAATATTGCAAAACTGCACATTGTGTCCCCCTATTTAATGTGAATATGGTAATGTATCCATTTGTCTATGGGAAGTATTGTCATTTCCGTTTGCTTGATGAAATAGTTGCCCAGGTGCAATAATGGTTGGCTCTGTGCTATTGTACCATGCTCCAGTCGCAAAAATGACAGTGGAACAGGCATACTGGATAGACTAGAATGGCTAATGATTTATATTCACTACAGCAGGTGTTGCAAATCACCATTTCCTCATGATATCATACTGTGAACAGTTGGACACCTGCAGAGGAAGTTTAAATTATCAGGAGGAGTAGGGTTGGGTATCGAAATTAGGTTCCAGTTAGGAACCCAACCAAATTGCTGGGTACCCATAAAAATGAAGGAATCAAAACTGAAATTGATAAATTCCTAATCATTTAAGGGTCTAGTATTTTCCTATAGATAAAAGCATACAACAAGCTTTAACTGCTACTGTTTTCCATTGTATTATCATAGATTGAAAGTACCATTCATTAATTTTGACAATTATTGTTGTAAAATTAGAGGGACAATTGTGTTGGGTCAATTTAAGCAACAGTATTTTCAGGACAATGTTTCAGCATTAGCTCTATCTTAGGTAATAATATACCAAGCTTGTTCTGGTAATGGTAAATGATGTATTATATACTTCAGTTATTGCTTATATATTTATTATATATTTTTATTATCTAAGCATTTGAACACCTTTTGTTTTTGACCAATATGGAACCCAAACAGGTAATCGATAAGAACGTAATTGATAAGCAAAATCTGAATCGATAAAATCCTAATGATGCCCATCCCTAATCAGGAGTAGCCATGAAAAGTATACACACACACACGCACACGCACGCACGCACAAAGAGGTCTTACAAGCGTTTGCCTTGTGTGTTTTTCTTTTCTTTTTTGTCTTTCAGTGAGCATGTAACCATAAATGTAGCTGTAATGAGCATGTTTTGGTTTTATAGCTTCACTTGAGCCCTATTTTTAATGTTTGCCTATAAGGATGCCAGGGTTAAAGTGGTTAATGCTATAGCCCTGTTTGAAGCAAGCCCATCAACCAACACCTCCTTAATTTACCTGTTGTCAGGATGGTTCCTCCCAGCAGTGTTTGCAGCCCTCCAAGATTCATGTGCTGATCTTGGTTCTCCATGGAGGTAACATCCTGGATACAGGAGGAGGGGATCAGAACAGTAAGCAGGCTGATGTGAACACCATCAGCACAGCGTTTGACACCGTCATGCAGGTTCACTACCCTACTGCTCTGGGAAGGATCGCCCTCCGCCTGGTGCCCTGTCCTGCAATATGTGCCGAAGCCTTCTCCCTGGTGTCAAAGTAATGACACACACACACACACACACACACACACACACGATTGGCTGAAAACTGGCGGCTTGTACTTATTGATTTGATTTATTGATTGATGGATTTATTTACTTGTATTATTGTTTGAACCTAGTGTGCTACAATCCGTATATACGTTTTATACAATTTATATTATTATCATTATTATAGTAATTATTATTAAGTAGAAATGTATTCTCTTTGTTCATGTTGTGCAGCCTCAGCCCATACAGCTATGATGTGGGCTGTCTGTCCAATAGTCAGGACCACATCCCTCTAGCAGCGCTACCTCTTCTGGCCACCTCCGCTCCACAGTACCAGGAGGCCGTGGCTACAGTCATCGTCCGAGCCAACCAGGTGTATGCGGACTTCATAAGGTCGCTGAATGGAGAAGCATTTTCTGGCCAGGTGAGGTACTGCCCTGTGATGTATCCACACTGGTGGACTCTTAATAACCTGTCTACGTTAGACTGGTGTCTCGTGTTGCAATTACTGTAGTTAGTGTGTTGGTGGATTTATTGTCTCCGCTTGACTTTCTCCTACCTGGCCTGGCAGAGCCCTGTGCTCTGAGGAGCACATTTTTCTAAGTTTGCAAATGTTAACATAATTACAGTCTGACCGCTGAGTCTATGAGGCCTCTAGTTTGAGTTTGGTAAATGGTTATCAGCATCGCAATTGATGGGGTCACAAATCTGTCACACAGCAGCTGAACTGGTAGTCCCGCGTGTAGTCAGACAGACAGAAATCTCTGCCTACATATACGTCTGGTGACATCTAAATTCAATGTAGGGGCTAGAACTGGGTGGAAACATTAACTAACTGCATTGCAGAACCAAGACCTTAGGCCGGTCTTTCATATTAGGACGGTATCAGGATTGGTTTTCAAAGCTATGGCAGTAGGTTTGTCTGGTTTTGCCACAGAACTGGTACAGTTTATGCTAATGGCTTAAAACAATGGGCCTAATGAAAAAGATCAACCAACCACAAGAACACTGACTTTTACTTCCATTTCATTATCTGTCTGTGTACCCGATCTGTCTGTGTACCCTATAAGTCTACACAGTTCTCAAAATAAAGGGGGAAGAGGACCATAATGTGTTTTTGCTGGTTAGGTTAGATATGGCTGTCATTAGTCAAAATTACACATTCTCAGCAGAATATTACAGACACAACCACAAGTACTGTAGCTGCCAGTTAACCACTCTCAATCTAGAGGCCCAAATCTCACGTAAGATACGGTATCAAACCATCAATTCAATTCAATTTTACCATCTCTGTTATTAGTAGTAGTAATAGAAGTAGTTATTCCCAGAGATTGCTTTTAGGTTATTCATTGGTTTGTGTCTTTTACTGTACTAGTGTTTGGCCATTTAGGAAGTCTTTACCTCTGTAGGTGTGCCTCATTGGCGACTGTGTGGGAGGAATCCTAGGGTTTGACGCGCTGTGCAGCAGCAACCAGACAGTGAGTGAGAGCCAAAACAGCAGCCGTAGGGGCAGCATTGTGAGTGCGCAGGTAAGCGACAAACCATGCTGTGTTCTGAACACCCAACTTCTTATTCACTGGTACAAAAGAAAGTAGAAAACAAAACAATAACATCTTAAATGTTCCTTTCTTCACCCCTGAAGGACCAGGACCTTCTCTCTCCTGGCATCATCATCAATAGTGGCCACGGATCGTCCTCTCCAAACCTTGAGGGCAGCCGCCACCTCAGCCGCAGTAACATTGACATCCCGCGCTCCAGTGTAAGCGACGACGGCAGGCGGCAACTGCCCCGCAAGAGAAGCGACTCTTCCACCTATGAACTGGACACCATAAAACAGCACCAGGCCTTCCTAACCAGGTGAGTGTGTTGAGGGGCAGGTCTAAACGGGTGTTTACATACTGTTACACTGATTCAATTCATTTTGTTTGAGGGACAGATAAATTAGGAAGGTTATACACAAGGAGATGTGAATTTGATGTCCTGGCTGTCCTTCCAGCTTGCACTCCAGCGTTCTGCGGAACGACTCCACGTCACGCAGGTCCAGCAGTAGCACCATGCTGGAGGGAGGTGTCCTGGGGAAGTTTGACTTTGAGGTGTCCGACTTCTTCTTGTTCGGCTCTCCCCTGGGCTTGGTACTGGCCTTGCGGAAAACTGTCATTCCAGTGTTGGATGGTAAGTCAACTACGAATTAGTTCTTGAATATTTTGTTTATAGCTCAGAAACCTTCTCCACAGTGTCTTTTCTGTCCACTCCCATGGCTTTTGGTTCTGTGTCTCCCCCTAGTGGCCCTGCTGCGACCGGCCTGCCAACAGGTGTATAACCTGTTCCACCCTGCTGACCCCTCAGCCTCTCGTCTGGAGCCCCTCTTGGAGAAGAAGTTTCACCTCCTACCACCTTTCAATGTGCCTCGCTACCAGCGTTTTCCCCTGGGAGACGGCAACTCAGCTCTACTGGGTGAGTCCTTTCTACTAAAATGTTTAATGTACCGGATACAGGACCCACTCAAACCAATACATTAACGCACTTCATTAGGAATGACAAGAAAGTTTAACTTATACACGACGTGGATGTGTTGCACAGACATAAATGCCTAATACATGCATTTATACTGTTGTTTTTCTTTTATCATTGGTAACTTTAGACCACAACAACTAGAAACTCTAGATTCTGCTTCGCTGTCCTGTTTCCCATGGATGCATGCATTAGGCAAAACCTGTTACCATTGCTGTTTGTTGGTCTTTCCTTCACACATGGAAAAGCCTTCCCACAAAGAAAAATAATGCATTTTTCAAATTTTGTGAAGCAATGTATTCATCTAAATGTGTCCATAGTCCCACTGCTGGTTACTGTTTGTACTTCTCATCATAGTGAAGTGACCCTTAGAGCCTCAGCCTACCCTTTTTATGTCTTTTCATGTTTTAACAGTAAATATATACAGAAAATGTGGCGATACAGTTTCTTTTGGGTTATTATTTTCCATAGTTGACATACTGTAGATATGCTGAATTAGGGACTAATTTGGAGCATCAGGAGGAGATGCATGGCGGTTAACAAACTGTAGAATCATGAAACAAAAAGTGTCTGTATCTGTAATGACTGCAAGCCTTGGTTTTGATTTATTAGATTGTGATAGTTTAATCAAATGAGCTGTCGTTGTATGCCCACGGGTCCACTAAGTGTAACTAATTAAGTTTTAAATATTGATAACGTTTTAAAGGTAAATTCAGGTACATTAATCACTTAATGCAGAACTTATTATGAATAAGAGCTAGCAGTTTAGTGACTTAAACCTAATCCTAATATTAAACCTTAATCCTCTAGTGCTTCACCTGAATGTTAATTTTACACTTAAATGTGCGATAATGCAATATCCAATATTTTAAATTAACACACTTAAGTGCCAAAATTGACTCTTCCCGTTCCATTTGTACACTCTCAGACTTAAAATATCCCTCAGGATTTCAACTCGGCTCTCTTGTCTCACATTCAGTTTTCCTTGTTATTACTACATATGTTTCTGTCTTCCTTGTCTTCTTTTCCTGCCTCTTGGCTTCCTGTCCCCATATCTGCACACCTGACCCCCTATGCCCTAAACCCCTTGATCTCCATCCCCTGTGCCTCTTGCCCCTCCGCCTCCCTCTCTAGTGGAGACGGTCCAGAGCAACGCTCATCTTCTACTCGATAGCGGGCCTCCTCTGTCTCTTCGCTGTCAGGAGACCATCAGCGAGACCTGCATTCCTGTACCTGTGTTAAACTGGCAGGAGAGTTTCCTCAAAGCCACACCCGCCACTCTGGAGTGTGTGTAGCCTCTCCCTTTCACCTGCATCTATCCTCAGTGTCATTGACTGTGTGTATGTGTGTGTGTGTGTGTTCTATGTTGTGTCCATCCAGCACCACTTGTCATATTTGTCTATTGGGGCTTTTCCAATGCATGTTACCAGGCGAGCTCTACTGTACTTAACTCGACTCAACTCAACTTGTCTTTTTTCGGTTTTCCATCTTGGAAAAGTTGTGGATGGTACCTGGTACTTTGTTTGGTATCACCTTCATTGGGGATCCAAGCAAACTGAGGCGATACCAAAAGGTGATGTGATAACACTGCAGACTAATGATTGTTCAGATGGAACGTCACCAGTGGCATTGCTTCATGACGGACTCTCCTATAACTGCATGGAAGCTCCTGATTGTTGTTAATAAACTTTTAAGCTAGCCAATGTAAATGTGAAATGATTAATGTTGATAACTGCATGACCCATTTGTCACCTAAAACATTATCAGAAACTGTTTTTGTTGGACTATAGACGTATAGAGATTAAACAGAGATTGTTTCCAGATAATTTACCATTGTTCTTAAGCGCTCTGCTAAATTGAAGGGGTACTATGTGGGAAATTAAGCACCTGGTACCAAAGCGAGCCGAGTTGAGCCGGGAACCATCTAGTGGAAGATTTTCATGTATCATGCGTCTTACTCTGAGCATTTCCATTGCTGTTGTTATGGCAAACTGAGAATATATACTGTACCTCCAGCAATGATCTGAGGGCGTCACATTTTTCCGAAGGCTGCTATACTCTTGCAGCATTCAGTCCTACAGCTGTGAGCATAGCTAGTTCTGTTCTGTGTAATGACTTCTCATTTGTCAAAGGTAACGACCCAACATGGAAATGTGATGAAAACGTAAGAACCATTAGTTGTTGTGGTGGTCCGTTTCGTTGTTGCCGTCATTCGTTTATATTTGGCGCTAGCATCTGTGATTGTGCTGTGATTTTTAAGCAAGATTTCAGTATGTCTACTTAATCTCCATAATGTCAGAAACGTGTGAAGGCTTGTTCTAACCCTGCCAATACACCCCGATCAGCTCCTTATGTGTTTGCTTCTGATCTTGTGATTATGGTCAAAGGTAATGTGATTATGAACTCTCCAGCAGTTTTTCCTCATGTCGACTAAAGTGAACAGCTGTTACATTACTTAAATGTGCCATTTTCCTCATTCACAAGAGGGAAAAGGTGAAAAAAAGTAACTATAAACAGTCAGTTATGAGTTTTCATTCACTACTTCGTATTTCCATATACACTCAATCTGCTCCAGACATCTGGCTTTGGCCACCAGGTGGTATAACCTTGTGGTTTCACATGCTCTCTGAAAGCATGGCATCTGCTGTTGCATCTCAACCCGTTTCCCCTCATCATTGTCTGCTCCCCTTACCTGTGTCTTTGTCTAATGGGATCTCCTTGTTTCGGCTCAATAGCGGATGTTGTTCAGTCTCATGGTGGTGTCTTCATGGACAGTTCGTACCCCTCCTCCCCCATAACGGGCCCCCTCTCCCGGGGCCAAAGGAGGGCCAGTGAGGCCAGCATTGCCAGCCAGGTCTCAGGAATGGCAGACAGTTACACTGCCACCAACATAGCCAACAGTAAGTGTTGTTGTTACCACCAAAATCTCTCTCTCTTGCCTTCACTCTGAACGCTGATCCTACACTGTAAAATCCTGAGTGTCATTTTAACTTTGAAAGTGTAAAAAATGTAGGTCCATTTGGTTACATTTGTACACTGAGGATAACGCTGAGGATTTTGCTGTGTAATCTCTTTCATTCGATTTCTCGTTCGCTGTCCAATCTGGCCTCTTTATCTATTTTACTCCTCTCTTCTATTGCACTTTTTAACTAACTCTCACTCAACCCCAAACTCTCTGACTCTACACAACCTACACTCTCAACTACACACAACTTACTCTGGAGCAACTTATTTAGCCAGCTACTCAACCATGCGTTCCGCCTACCAACAGTTACCACCTGAGTCATAGTGAGACATTCACTTCAGATGAGTCTTATTTAGCAGAGAGTAGCCTTGCGTGAAGCCCAGAAGCCTAATATATCCCTTGACCGGGAGGTTCCCCTTTCCCTGAAGATGGATATTTGGTTTCCCACGTGGGCCCCAGGTTGTGACATCGAGGGCTCGTCTGGGATCAGGTTTCCCCAGTGGTGGTTCAAAGGTGGGTGAATGTTCCAGAGTAACTATGCCTGAAGAATCCTGCCCGTTTGCATAAACTACTGTAAGTTTCAAACTTAAGTTTGTCCCTTATGCAAAATATTTCATAAGCTCAGTGTTTCATTTAGGAGCATTACATAAATCTTCTTCGGTTGTCTCCTTGCCTCAGGCTTTCATGGTAGTTACTGTCATAATACAGCACATGTTCAATTCAGGCCATGGTTACGCTTCACTCACATCTTTTAATGTTAATGTTGCTCGATACCACTATTCACAGTGTAAGCTAGCTTCTTCAAAATGGACAACAAAGATATAAAGAGAAAGAAAGCCAAACTTAACGGAAGATAAGAATGTAGTTCTCTTCTAAGAATACGGAAATCGCAAGCTAATTATCCAAAGTAATTTAACACAGCCATAATGACCAAGAACAAGAAGAAGTTGTGGCAGGAAGTAACTGACAAAATCAATGCTAAAAATCTTGCTGTGATATTAAACATAGACAAAGTTATGAAGAATTATGAACATATACTGTGACAGCTAGAAGGACACAGCCAAACATTGACATGAGTTGACAAAACTGTTCCTCAAATTAACTTTTAAGAGGCTTTTAAGAGACTATTGGTAATTAAGATTTTCTGAGGAGACTGGCTACTAAGGACCTTTGCATAAGGGAATACTTAAGTAGCTAAGGGCAAACATTTAGAGATCAATGGGCTTTCCATTACAACATCTTAAGCAAATGCATGACGATTCTATGCAACTGGTGGGAGGGTTACCGTTCCCCTTTGACCAAGTGCGGGGTGGGGGGGGTTGTTTGGTTTCCTTTGACGGAGACCCAGGTTCGAATGCAGATGGTTACACATACACAGTATTTAATTGCAAGTGTCAAGACATTGTAATGAAGAGGACTTGAGCTTAGATTCACTTTTCTCTCAATGTCTGTAACTCTTACCCACTGTCTCAATGTAAATGCAATGAACAAGTCCTGCATTTATCTAATGTTTGTAATGCATGTAAACCTGCTTGACTGCATCGTCCACTCCCTATCACAAATGTCCGCCCAAAAGACCAGTTGTGTTTGATGTGAGACTGTCTTTCCAAAGTCACTGCTTTCGTTGCTATTTTACATCTCTTACCATAGTGTTTCAAAATATCATATTTATACACTCTACCAGCATACTCTTCCCCATCCTTTACAGCTCTGAAGTTCATCTCTGAACACTAGTAGCAGCTGTTTGTTTTATTGATTGAAAGCAGAAATACTGTATAATAGCATATTTTTCAAACTGTTTGTCACTGTCATAACTTGGTCATTTTTACCACCATTTATGAATCATATGGTTTGTATCTTTTGTTTTCTTTCCCATAGCACAATCATCCCAAATTAACCAGTCCAAAATGAGCAGCCTTTTATCCCAACTTGCCCTGTCATCCCAACTTGCCCTGTCATCCCAAAGCAAATTCTTCCTGAGAAGCCCTCCTAAGTCCCGTAGAAAAGCAAAGTCTGTCGAGGCCCCTGAATCTCCAGAGCTAGATCTTGGAGACGATCCATTGGCAGAGCTGGAGCCTGAAGCGGAGGCTATTAGTGAAGGTCTTAGACGTTCTCACCAGTTTGAGAGGTGCCTGTCAACTGGATCTGACCTAGTGTCATTGGACTCCCAGGCTGAAGTGGACCAAGGTACTCTTCTAAGGGAGGGAACTTAACTAACTTGGTCTGAGGCTACAATTTCCTCTTCCCACCGCCCTCTTGTACTGTTCATATTATATAAAAATCTATGTCTTGTATGGCTTATTTTCTCCAAAATGTGTCTCTGCTTATAGTTATCGCCTTCACTTCTTTTGCAATGGGTCCTTTACATTCTGTTTAATAATGTAGTGTTCAAGATTTTATCCTCTTCCTCTGACAAAGTTGAAGGTGTCTTCAACTATATAGGCCTAATGGATCTTCTTGTTCCCCTGACAGACATTTCTTTTCAAATCTGCATTCCATCTTCTTTTAAGAGCATACTAACAAAAATAATAATGCTGGTTTGTCACCATTAACATCAATAAATACATTGAAATAGTGGTTCTCAATGGCATTCTAACGGTAACAAGCATATTTTTCCCTCTCATGCTTGGTTATGTTGGCAAATAACGATCGACTAATGACTTGCCTTTTCTCTAGCTGCAGAACTTCTGGGATCTGTGGTGATTGTGGTTTAAGGTGGAAAAACAACCTTAACTTTAAGGTGGTTGAGAATCAAGGGTGTGTCGCATCCGTCCCTCACTTCATGCTCCTCACAGCAGCTCTCCCAGCTTCGTTCTCACGTGTGTGCCCTCTAATCCGCTTGCAGTTGCAGCACGTTGGTGGGGCACTAAGCGAATGGACTTTGCCCTCTACTGCCCTGATGCTCTGCAGGCTTTCCCAACCGTGGCACTCCCTCACCTGTTCCACGCATCTTATTGGGAGTCCACTGATGTGGTGTCTTTCCTGCTGAGACAGGTGCGTCCAGTGCATAATACCTGCGCTGTAAAATCCTGTTAATTTAACTCTGAGTGTGAAAATGGACCCTTTTCATTTGGGTACGTTTTCTCATAGTTAAATTAACACTGCTTATTTGTGACTTGTTGGTGGTCACACCTCTTGGAAATCAGTGGTGTATGATTTAATCTGAACATCTCCTGCAGGTAATGAGACATGAGAACTCCAGCATTCTTGAGCTGGATGGCAAAGAGGTCTCAGAATTCACTCCGTCCAAACCCCGAGAGAAGTGGCTCCGGAAGAGGACCCACGTGAAGATCAGGGTTAGTAAGGGGAAGATCTAAAAAAGTGTATATTACTGCAGCACTGCAATAATGGCCTCAATGTTTATACTTCTGCTGCATGGTGATCGTTTGGTCTGCGAGACAAAATTAGTAGAAATGTTGTTTGTTGGGCGGCTGTGGCTCAGGAGGTAGAGCAGGTCGTCCAATGATCCGTGGGTCGGCGGTTCGAATCCCGGCTCCTCCTGACCACATGTCGAAGTGTCCCTGGGCAAGACACTGAACCCTACATTGCCTCCAATGATTCGGTCGGCGCTCGCTTGCCACCATTGGTGTGTGAATGTGGGAAAAGTGGGGACGCTGGCGTCAACTGTTCGCCGCTCCACCTCCCAATGTCCCCCACCTGTATGAATGAATGAACCATTGTAAAGCGCTTTGAGCACTTGGAAAAGCGCTATAAAAATGCAATTCATTATTATTATTATTATGTTCAATTCTGCACATACATATAGCGTCGCTGTCAGGCAGAAACCTTGTTTTGTCTTTTTATATTTTTTCATAAATGAATGTCCTATTTTATACTTTGTCATATGGCAATATTGCACAAAAGTAGCAAAAATTGCTGATCTACAAACTGACAACGCATCACATAGCGACATGCCCCGGCAATGCCTATAATGAAATGTCCAAAATAAAATAAAAGTGGTTAAGTCTGTCTGTGGGTTTTATGAATATTGAATCAATGAAAAGTATTAATAAGAACTTGTGACCAAGTAATTACTACATAGGATCCACTGGAACACAGATCATTCTTTGAATATCCTGAAATGTAATGGCTTTGTTTTTGGACATGCAAGGTTTCCACCCAACGGCGACAATATTTACTGAATATTTGTACACCTTTGATCCAGAATGTGACGGCCAACCATCGTGTTAATGATGCCGTGTTCATTGAAGAAAACCAGCAGCTTGTGACGGGTCGCTTCATGTATGGGCCCCTGGACATGGTCACTTTGACAGGGGAGAAGGTAAACACTCTTTAATCATTGCCACAACATGGAAAGACACGCATGCCAACGACAACTGGTTGTATGGCTTCAATGGCTTCTTGTGTCACTGTGTACAGGTATAATAAGGATAAGGTAAAGAATAATGAGTTTATTATCCTTAATGTGTTAACCTTATGAGTGTCTACAGAATAAGGATGTATACCTAGCACTACACCCCTGGTCCCATACCTGCAGATAGCTATTTATACATAAGTGAAGCCTGGCACACAACGTCATGGATTGACCATTGTATTAGCACTGCTGGTGCCCATGCTGTTCTGCGATCAGTGTAAATTATTTATGAGACATCTGCGTCTGATCGTGTACCTTTTGATGTTGATAGTCTTCCAGAGTTGACTTGGGTGTATTGTATAACAGTGCCTGCCAAGCTAAACTGAATTGGCCTGATGTAAATTGTAATTCGCTTCCTCACAGTGAAGCCCTCTGTGCTACTGTATGTTTGCAAGCCCAAAGGTTGCAGCTTTTCTTGCCATTTGTTTTACTGGTTTTATGACTCATGGTCTGCTGCCAGATTCTATGTTGCCTGTTACGCTTGTTCCTGTCATCAAGGACAAAGTTGGCATGGTTGGGAATATTGATAAATATAGGCTATATTCTGCTAGATATTGTTGATGTGAATATAGGCTAAGCATGGTACTGATTTATTTGTGTATCTATGCCTTGACAGAAGCATCTGAAAGATATAGAAGACAAACCCTGTTTTAATTTGATTTATTGATGCCTCTATGGCTTGAGTTGATCACCAAAGGTTGTAACTTGTTCTAGGAATCGTGTCAAAGGAGCATGTCTGACAGCTAAATTTGGCAGTTGCAGCAGCATTGTATGTAACGCAAAGGCAAACTGAGCATGCTGATACGCAGTGCACAGCTGAGCAACGCAATAGTATGCAGAAGAGTATGCTGGTTAAAAGGGACCAAAATATGTAGGGACGGTGGATCTGAGATTATTAATTCACAATATGTGAAAAATTCTGATATTAAGGGCAAAAGGGGATCCGGGTCTCAACTTTCCAGATTTGTATCTGTCAGGGTAAGTGCTTTGTGTTTGTAATAAAACAAAATATCTGAGGAAAGCTAACATGTTGGCAAGAAAATTCTAAGAGTCTGTAGACTGAGAATACTGCACTCTATACTGCCCCCTTGTGGGTCAGGTTTAAAAAGGCAAGCATGCAATAGCTTGACAGTGGTAATAGCTTCCTTTTGTGAATATTTGTCTTTGTGTTTTGTTTTGTTTGTGTTGTATGTGTTTGTTTGTTTGTTTTATTGGACTATCAGTCAGTAATAACATTGATGATGATATACTGTGTGTGTTCATATTGTTTGTTTTCCAATCCTGTGCAGATTGATCTTCACATTATGACCCAGCCTCCATCAGGAGAATGGGTGTACTTTGATACAGAGGTGACCAACAGTAGTGGCCGTGTATCCTTTATCATCCCAGAGAGCAAGCGTCTGGGCATTGGAGTCTACCCAATCAAAATGGTTGTCAGGTGAGTTTAGCATCTAACAACTCTTATGTGATGAAAGCATTTTTAATACAGTATATAATCTAAGCCACGTCTGAGCATGGAAAATATAGTACCCCATGCATTAATTCCAAGCAAAAAAATAGGAGACATACTGTATATCGTCGGTGTCCAGGACGAACCAGCTAACTCCATTTTCATCTTTTTTTCATAAACCAACGCTATTGAACACCCTTTACATCTGTGTAAAAAAATCAAAAAATGTGAACCAATGAAAAGTATTAAAAAGCGCCTCGGACAAATACTCCCAACTCCATTGGATCCTCAAACTGTCCGTCAAAAACAAACAACTCCCCCCTCTCCTCTCCAGTGCTGCCTTTTAACAGCATGATCAGAGCGCACTGCGCAGTGAGCGATGAGGAGGAACAACACGTAAACAAGCTCCCCGTAGTCTGTTAAAACTATGCAGTGTACCTGTTTATCAAACTTAGCACTGACGCTAATGTTATGAAAACAAGTCATTATATTTCTAAAATCTATGAAGTGTTTAATGAGGAGAGCAATGTGACAAGAAGAAAGGCGTTCATAGCATTTCTGTCGCCCTAGTTCTACTACCTCTTTGCAGAAGTTATTGTAATATTTAAAGTCCTGTTTATTATTGTAGGCCTATATAATAAGTGTCATGAAGCATCAGGGCATTAATTCACACGTTGTTGTGATGCATTGTGAGCTTGGAGATCCATTGTTAGCTTTTGGGAATTTGTACCCTTTTGAAACCTCTTCCTCAGCAGCGAGTGGAGCTATTGTTGTTTGGACACCTAACTCCATTTCAGCTTGATTTCTGCTCGTCTGAAACTACTAACTCCATTTGCGCTGGATTTGGGTAAAGTGTTGATAATATAATGACACATGCAAGTATCTGACAATATATAAAGTCACTATACCAACTTTGATGAGGCAGTATTGCTTTGTTTTAAAAATATAAGGTTTTCTTCATTTCCTGAAAAACGTATATTTAGTTTTTTCGTTTCCTGAACAATGAGCGTTTTGGAGTTAACAGCTTCGCGCTGGACAGCAGAGATATGTAGATTCAACTGTTCTCTGAGTGCTTTCAAAATGTTTACCAAGAAAGAGCATTATTTAAATTTCCTCTAATTGTACGTTTCTCTGTCTACCTTTCTACTGCATCTCAGGGGAGACCACACTTTTGCAGACAGCTACTTGACAGTTCTTCCACGTGGAACGGAATTTGTGGTATTTAGCATTGATGGCTCCTTTGCTGCCAGTGTGTCCATCATGGGCAGTGACCCCAAAGTGAGGGCTGGAGCTGTGGATGTTGTCAGGTAGCAGTCTCCTTACTTCATGGGAATTGGCCTCACAGATTCAAACATATGTATCTCCCACAGTTATTTCTGTTCTTATTTCCTTATGTATCAACTAGCTCAAGTCAAGTAAAAGCTCTTTGAGACCATAACCGTGATTAATGCCTAAAGATAAACAGCAACTAATTTCACTTCAGACACTGGCAGGACTTGGGCTACTTGATCATCTATGTGACGGGACGTCCAGACATGCAGAAGCAGCGGGTGGTGGCTTGGCTGGCTCAGCATAACTTTCCTCATGGTATCGTCTCCTTCTGTGACGGTCTGGTCCATGACCCTCTGAGACACAAGGCCAACTTCCTCAAAACCCTTACAGAGGTAGGAGCCACAGTGTGTGTGTGTGTGTGTGTGTGTGTGTGTGTGTGTGTGTGTGTGTGTGTGTGTGTGTGTGTGTGTGTGTGTGTGGGTCACTTTTGTTTGCAGGTTTCCTAAGTGCAAAGATCTTGGTGGAAAGAATACAGAACGTGATTTTAGATATGAAATAAAAAATGTGTCTGGCTTATGCCACAGCTTGAATATAACCACATGAGCTAAACTTTTGGCAAGTAGTGTACAAAGTAATTCAACAATTAAAATAATCTTTTCACTGCTGCCAGGCTCACATGAAGATTTTTGCTGGCTACGGTTCAACCAAAGACATCTCGGTCTACACCGCCATTGGCCTTCCTGCCTCCCAAATCTATATTGTTGGAAGACCGTCCAAGAAGATGCAGCATCAGTGCCAGGTACTGCTTACAAATCAAGAAAATAACTCATAACAATTTCAGATCCCATTCGTCAGTCTTTGTAGGAATGTGCAAATACTCTGCTCATAACTCATTCAAGCAAGATAACGTCAATGTGTAAAAGCACTGTGATTTAATTCACTCTTTGGCTTGTCTGGTGTTAAATGCTGGTACTGTAACAAACAGTAATTAATATCCATCATGTGAATGAGCTCTTGTTCTTCTCCCCAGTTCATCACAGAGGGCTACGCAGCCCACTTGTCCCAGTTGGAGTACAACCAGCGCTCTCGGCCATCCAAGTCCAGCAGTGCTCGTATGGTGCTGCGCAAGGGCAGCTTTGGCTTGGGTGCCAACAGCGAGTTCCTGAGGAAGCGTAAGCACCTGTTACGCACAATCTCATCCCAGCCGGCTCCCACCTCCCCCACGGGCAGCAGCCATAACAGGCCGGAGCGCACGCAGAGCCAGTCAGACAGCGAGAGATTCGAACGGGAGCGGCTTGAGCGTGCTCACAGCCAGGGTCACAGCCAAGGATCTGCTCAGCGCAGCATGAGCATCACAGCAAGCTGCTGGGGCCGAAGTAGCAGCACCAAGCTGGAACCAGGAGTTTTCAACCCGAAATGAGGTTGGGGTGAATGAAAGACTTTTGGGAGACTAAAGAGATTCCGAACTGAGAGAGGGATCAAGGAAATAAAGCGGACGGACAGAAAAAATGCACAGAAAGATGATGGAAATGCTGCGCGATTGCACCAGATGTACATTGGCAGGGAAAAAAATAGAAAATACGCGTTGAGAATATTTGGTGCTACAAACCAGTCTTTGTAAAAGCAATGCCATTAATATGCTATACTCCACCAGAAATAGCTATGGGCAGAGGTTATCCTCTTGTTGTCAAGACCATACATGCATTTCAAGAAGTATATTAATTACGTAGGAATACACGCAACATAAGGGTTAGGTAGATATCAAGACTGTTTTTGTTGCATAATACTTAGTATTTATTCATCTGATTCAGAGATAAAAACCTGCATTCTATCATTGTCCTAGAATAGGCTTTTAATTTGGAGCTGGTTTTATACACAAGTATCCCTGTTATGTACAGTTTTAATAGAAAATGGCCAAAGACAGCACATGTTAGGTTTCATAAGGTGACAGTTTTATTGCATACAACATTGTGACTACTCTTACTTATGTGGTCACTTTAAACAAACACAAATACAAACTCAAAACACAACAAAAAAATACAAAATACAGGTAATCTTGTCTATAAATGAACTGTTTCATAGGCTAATATCTGTTTTTATGTGATACTTGCTATGTTTTGCCTGATAGAAGCCTTAAAAGGCAGGTAAACTTGGAAAGAAGGTTTCTTTTCTGGTAAGAGCCTTTTTAAAACATTTATTCAGAATTGTCCTTGAAACAAGGCATTTTTAATTATTTATGTTGATTTGAGGTGAACAATTTTGAGATTTTTAAACTTTTGAGATTTCTACGGCTATCACCAGAGAACCAATCAATGCATTCCAGTTCTACATGTTTCTTAGATTACTCTCAGGCCGAAGAACCATCCTAATATCAAAATGTGAGAAAACAAAATTACCCTTTAAATATAGATACAGTTTGAAGGTTTGTTATGACATTCAATACATAACAAAATTATAATGACCTGCTCTTAGGTTAAATCGTATTACTGTATGGTTTGCTGTATGTGCCAAAGTGAAAAATGTATGATATGTTGTATGTTCAAGGAGAACTGAATCAAATGTCCTTATGTCAATACCTGTCCTGCTCTGAAGACTAACTATATTGTGCAAGTATACTGTAGTGAATGCCTAAAGCCTAATTTATACTTCCTTGTATATAAACAAATAGAACAGATTTTCAACTGAAAAACTTTTTTCACTTGAAAATCTTTTCTTTTCCTAGCAAAATGGTCATATGTCGAAGTATGCATTAGGCTTAATGGGTTTGTATATAATGTTGTATTGCAGTATATGCCCATGGGCACGCCACTTTCAAGTGTCTTTACTCTGGGGAAAAACCACCATCACTTTCAGGATATACTTTTATTATTAGTTATTTAAAAGGGTACATATATATATAAGTTAAAGAGTATATAGATTTGGTGAACAAAATATGTTTTAAGGTTATTTTAGCTATGCTGTGGTTCATTTTAAAGTTTATTTTCTCATAACTTTATTCGCAAGCAGCCAATACGCAGCAAAACTCTTTGCCTGGCACAGTATTTTATTTGTACCACTTTGATCCTTCAAATAACCTGATTTGTATCAATGATATCTTGTGTCATATATTGTGCTTATGATATATTTTCAAAATGTGGGGCATTGCCTCTTGTTATCCTTAAGCTGTAAATGAGGCATTGAATGTGCACATAGGTAGTACTATTTAGGTTAAGATCACTCTTTCTTTGCAGAACCTTCAGTGGAAAGAATCTGCTAAATGTAAATTATGTACAATATCCTTAAAGTAGGTACATAGAGTTCAGATTTACTCCATGCTGTTAATTAATTCTTTCTGAAAGAGATGACAATTCTTGGTTCATTCAATTTATGTACGTTTGTCCTTTTTGGCATTTAAAGCTGTGGATGCAATGGACCAATTGATTTGGGGCTGAAAATGTAATGAAGTGCAATATTACTGCGCTAAGGCTGTCCTCGACTAAAGAAATTCTTACTTGATTCGTTGATTTAGTCTGCAAATCTGTAAAATTGTGTTAGCCACAAAGTAATGAAAATGCCACCCTTTTCAGTTTGGTGAGGTTGAGAACCGTACATTCAAATGTTGGTTTCACAATGGCTACGGGCTATAGAAAATGTCCTATTAGACTGGTAGAATTAAAGGGTTGTATCTAGAGTTTACAAGAGATATGCTCATCATTTAGCAAGAAATAATTAATTCAGCATTGCTGAATACAACTAATTGAATAACAAAGTTTTGGTCGATTAAGGCCAAACTGACAAATGAATTGGTTATTTGACTATCAGGGGACAGCCCTATACTGTGCTGATGCTACCACCACAGAACCACCATTTTGAGAAAATGTCACAATGCACTGACAATCACTGAAACAGGCACATACTTGGTGTAGCTGAAGATGCCATGGTGTACATACATATACATGTGAATATGTATACAGTAAGTGCCCAGAAATTGGTGAGAGATGTGTGACACTGTCAAGTCTGAAAGTAGGAACAGTCAATATGCATACTAAAATCATTATCTGCATTACACATTACCTCTTATCAACATATTTGCTCAAGGGGAGTTAAGAGATTTCAAACTGTTTTCATGGTAATATTTGAATACCTTAGCAGCACCTCATAGGATAAAGTAAGATATAGGCTATAAATACAATCCCCCCGCATTTTGATATTAGGTTTGAAGCGAGATTTGTGTTTAAAATATTACCCTTTATATTTTGTAAGGTTGAAAGGTACTTGAGAATGGGTAGACGATGTGTAAAACAATCACTATTCTAAAGATGACAATTGAGGTGCAGTACCCTTTCGAAGATCTGAACTACCTGGATATAGATATAGATAATCTCCAGAGAATGTATAAATAACCCTGCACAATAATCATTGGAGTTAGGATATTTTCTGATTAGATACCAGGGGCCTTACATTTCCCCTTTTCTGCCTTATATTGAGCATATTACCCTAGGCCTAGACTGAACGCTGCTATTTGGAGTTGACCATGTATGAAAAAGGGTAGAATACGTGCAGGATTTCTGTGTGGAAGTACAGTAGGAAAAGGCCATATTTTCTTATAAGGCTTTGGAATATTAACATTTAAATGAATGGAAATACCAATTGTACAAAACACATCTGTAACAGCTTGAGATACTTTCCCCAACAACATCTCATGCTCTACTCCCCTGTGAAGTGCAAAGCCCTGCTACTGTGTTTGTTGTAAATACAAAACACCTTGGTAAAAGTGGGGAAAATATTTTCATTGTACAGGCTGTATCTTAGTTTTTGGATAATGTAATTTTCTTGTGTTTTTCTGTACAGTGTATAAAGAGAAATATGACAAACAATGATGTAACTTCCTTTTTATTTTTCGGATAAAGCTAGCAAAGTATCATTAATCACGAAATGCTAATAATGGTCTAAAATGTTTTTCTCAGATCAGTCCACAAAAATGCAGATATTTGTATGTGAAAACAATAGGAGGAGATGGAGTAAGTGGTCAATGCATTAGAGCTATTTACAGCAATATAGAAACAAAATAGAAAAAAACTATAACAAATTAAACAAAACCCAAAAAAGAATACAAAGACCCTGAGTCACATTAGGTATTGAATCATGTTTTTTTCTGAACCACTGAAATTCAAATACTTGGATTAACCGAATACACATATGGGGGATACTGTACATACATATGTATGTATGTATTTATGTTGACTAATTTGAACAACTTCAGCTAAAATTCAGGCATCTCAACAATGAAGCGTTATTGAAAATATCCTGAGAAGTTTGTTTTTGGATCAGTGGTTTCTTTTTCTTTGCTTTTTTGGAGAAAGAAGCAAATTTTCCTCACAGTTTTTTGGAACAAGGTGGTATACTGTGTTTCCATCGCAAAGCAATGATAGTGTCTATTGAAGTGGAATGCATCCGTCATCACAGCAAGCACATTGATTAGCTCCATTATTGATGACAAGCACCGCCTTTAGGTATCAGTCCTGGAAAAATGTAGTAACCTAGTCTTCTACCTATTCGTTCCTAGTTTCTTCTGGAAGGCATTTCCATCTCCCTTTGTGGCTTGCTGTAAGAGGAGAGAGAACGTTTTAGATACGAGGTAGAATTCTATTTTCAAGTAGTTCATGTTGCAAATTTCCTTTTCGTTTCCTTACCTTGTTTATGTCTTTGTGTTTTTCTCGACTAACCATCTCCTCAATGATCTCTCCCTCACCTCTCACCAACCTGAAAATTAAAACCAAGAGTCTTGTACTGTAGACACAATAAGGCCTGCACTGTAGAAATGATTCAAATGAATGGTTATTGTAGGTATGACAACGTTTAGTTCTAAAGCCCACAGTATACACGTACAAGTTAGTGTACTATACATTAGGCTCAACATACCTAGTGCGTCCCGTCTCAGGGTCCACAACTCTGCGGATGATGCTCTGCTTGGCCTCGTACTCCTCCTTGGTAATGGGCCTCTTTGTGGAGAGCCTGGCTTTTTGTTCATCTGTCATGACTGTATAACAAAACAAAGATAGAACGTAAAAGTCAAAACAAATGAATTGGCAGTTCAACCCAATAGTAGTTGCTTATGAAAGCCTTTTGATTTGTTTTCAGTGATCAAATCATACCGGGTCCAAGCTCGACTGCGGCTTCATCACTCTGCCACATCTCTAAGAATGACGGAGTCTTTTCAACTGATGAGGTGGTTATTGTGTTTGAAGCCTCTGCTCTCTTCTCCTGCTTCTTCAGTTTCTTCTCTTTCTTCTCCTTTTTCTTCAGCTTCTTGAGCTTTGCCTTTTTCTTCTTGGACTTCTTTTTCTTGCCTTTGCTTTTCTTTCTCTTTACCTTCTTATCACTTGATGATGAAGATGATGATGACGAGGAGGAGGAGGAACTGGATGAGGATGTAGATGAACTTCTGCGTCTCTTCCTTTTTGCTTTAACATCTGCACAACAGATGCACAGTCAGTTGGATCCAGTGATGGAAGAAGTACTCAGATGTTTATTAAGTATCAATACTGCAATGTAGATTTACTCTAGTCTGTTACAAGTAAAAGTCCTGTATTAAAAATGCACTCGACTCAAAGTACAAAAGTATTGGCATCAAAATATACTTAAAGTACCAAAGTAAAAGTACTCATTGTGCAGAATGTCCCAAGTTCAAGATGTATAAATAATCTTTTGAAAACAGACTATCTACGCATTGTGAGCTTGTAGATCGGCTATTTTCAAATAGCCAGACTATAAATAGGGTTTAGTGGCTAATGTAGGTTTTGAAATCATTATAAAAAATGACAAAATAACTAGTAACTAAAGTTTTCATATAATTGTAGTGGAGTAAAAAAGTACCATATCTGCCTCTGAGGTGTAGTGTGGAGTAGAAGTAAAGGTATTGAACATTGTAAATATTAAAGTAAAGTAAAATTACCTCAACATTTTACTTAAGTACAATACTTGAGTAAATGTACTTTGTTACTTTAATACCACTGGGGATCTGTTTACAATCATGTGCTACAGCCAGGGGAGCTCTTTAACCCTAACCCCTGCTGATACCATGCCTAAAACTCATGAAAACAGTTATGTTCATGTATAATAGCTCGGCTCACCACCTTGACTCTTATGTGAACTCTTCTTGGAGGACCTGGGAGGACTGGGACTCCTACTGGAGGAGGAGGACGACGACGATGAAGAAGAGGATGAGGACGACCGTCTCTTTTTCTTCTTTTGGTGTTTCTCTCTCCCGGGTCTGCTGCTGGATTTTTCCGAAAGTTTGTCGCGTGATCTGCTGCGGTCCATTTCTCAGTCAAGAGAAATTATTGCAAGTCCTTAAATTCGTAAAACAGAGACACATGACAGGTCAGACATCAAATTGCACGTTGTGCGTTGTTCATTTAGGCGCTGGAACTCCACCACCGTGTTAGCCTTTTCCGGTTTAAACCAGTGTTGCCAGGTTTTGTGAGAGAAATAAGCAGCCAGGTCTAGGAAAACAAGCCCAAAAGAAGCAATTATATAAGCAGCATGAGCACTTTAAAAACAAAATCGGCTATTTTATACAAGCTCACAACGCGTCGCATTGTAGATCGACCATTTCAGAAAATTCTTTGCAATAAAATGTGGACATTTTGGAATATTTATTTTTTTAACAAACAAATGTTCCCTGGCAGGCTGGCACAAAACAGTTTCGTGAAAGTATTTGAGTACCACTGGTTTAAATAATAACTTCTTTTTTTTGAAGCAAACCTAAATAAGCAAGTACACTTTGGAAACAAGCCCCAAAAAACGCAACCAATTTTTACAAGCAACTTTACAGAACAATAAGCCCAAAGCCGCTTATAATAAGCCGACATGGCAACACTAGTTTAAACGGAAGTGTGCTTTACAGAATTTGTTCCGTATGAATTGCTATGATCATTTAGTTCCTGGTGTACAGTGTCCTTATAAATGTGTATGTATTCTATGTGCAGGTATATATAAATGTATGTACTGTATGTGGTTTATTTCAAATCAGGCTGTACTATGAGTTGCTGGTTGGGTGTACACTGGAATGTTTGTAACTTAGTTTTTTGTTTTAAAATTGATGTGTCTGATAATCCCATGTGGGATGGGTCAAGAAATTGTCCGGACACGGAAATAAAACATTCATTCATTCATTCATTCGACAGGTATACCACACATGCGCACACGCGCGCGCACGCACGCACGCACGCACGCACGCACGCACGCACGCACGCACACACACACACACACACACACACACGCACGCACGCACACGCACACACACACACACACACACACACACACACACACACACACACACACACACACACACACACACACACACACACACACACACACACACACACACACACACACACACACCTGTACAGTACAGTCCAGGTGTGCTTAGGGATTTTAATTCTTCTTCTATACCATACAAAATACTCCCCACTACCAAATTATGTAATAATAGTAATAATAATAATAAGTGCTCTTGTAGTAATGATATTATGTCATTTCAATCTATCTATCAATCTACAACCTTTACTACTTGCAGAGGTAATAATATAACAAGTTATCTGGCGCCGACTGCTGGAGGAACTGAAAACAACCTGCGCGTTCACGTGAACGGGGAGTTCGATTCTGAGGGGAGTGGGGGGGAAATGATACCGGATTTAATTTTGAACCTGGTTTCCTGCTCAAGTGCTGAAATGTTTTACCATTGAGCTAATAGAGCCGGCCTGGTTGCTCAGGGGATACATTGAATGTTGACCATCAGGTGAAAAATGTCAGATCTTCCTTTGTCTAGGTGAGACATGACCTTTGACATGATCTAAATGTCTCAAAGAGCAGGGATACAAAATACAACTACCCCAATTCTAGAAGTTATATTGTATTAACATACTCTACCATACAGATTGGACAAAATTCAAATGTATTCATTAAAAAAGTTACATAGTGAGGCTTCAAAGCATCGATAAAATACATCTGTTAGTCTTGATCCAAGGCTATATCTATACCTATATGCTGTATCAGTGTTTCCCAAACGTTTTGGATCGAGACCCAAAAGTTTCTCAGGGAACCAAACTGGTGAAAATAGCAGATCTTCAAGCTCACATGTCTCAATTGTTGTGAGCTTGTAGATCTGCCATTTTCCCTACTTAAGTGTTTTAATTTATGGATGTTTTTTATTTAAAAGAAAATGCAAATCTTATTTAAAAAGTACCCACTATTTGGGAAACACTACTGTATATAGCCTACTTTACACACACACACACGCACACATTCCTGATATAAGTGTATGTATATATACACACACACACACACACACACACACATTCCTGATATAAGTGTATGTATATATACACACACACACACACGCACACATTCCTGATATAAGTGTATGTATATATATATATATACACACACACACACACACATGCGCCTTTATATTTGCATTGCTCTTACAGTAGTTAAATGTATTTGCTCCCTTCAGCATTCACTTATGCAGAATAGATATCATATGACACGTCCCCAAGTTATTTTCTCCTCTGGTATTCACAGGGCAGTAACAGATCATGTCAACGACAAGGCAGAACTAGGGTAGTATGTGCTATGTCTAAGGCCAAAGGGGAATGAACATGAGTAGAGAAAGTGTTAACAGTGAGTCACTGACCAAGCACAAACGAAAATATGTGAAACAATTCACATTTGCAACATTTATTTCAAAAGATATTTACAAAGGCATTTGTGATTTTTATTTATTTAAAGCTCATATTAATAAATATACTTTTCATAGCCCTAATCCACCTGTATAATGTTAAATAAAAGGGCATAATAGAAGTAACTATCATCCATGCACCTGCATACATTTTTTCTTGCCAACTTTAAATGACAAAACCTCTTCCATGCCTATTCTACTCATGTTTAAAGATTTCATGAATGAGATAAATAAAAAAAGAAAAGTGTTTTGACATGGCAAAAATAAAAGCTGTCTGATGAGAATGCATAGCAAACTGAAAACTGTTAAATGAATATGTAACAGCAGGAGGACAAACTTAAAACGGTTAAATGAATGTGTAACAGCCGGAGTATAATGTAACAGTCAGACATGGCTGGATGTGTTAGGATACAGGAAAGGCGTCAGCACCACAGGACGCAACCTCCAAAAGCGATCATGTTTTCAGTCTGTATCAGTGTGCAAGGGAGCTTGCCAGGTTTCTCTTCGTTAAAAAAAAAAAAGGATGGGGTAAGGGTATGTAGGGGTGGAATGTGTCACTGTTGCAGGAATTGAACATGGCTCATTATGAGGATGCTGCCATGCGGATCCTCTCAGGGGGAAACAGCAGGATGTTCTTAGCAGCTTTGATAGTGTTCTTCATTAGCATTGCCACAGTCATGGGCCCCACACCACCAGGAACTGGGGTAATGAAGCTTGCCTTTTTTCTGACACCTAAAGGTGGGCAGAGAAAAACAAAATTATCATAAGGTGAAATGTGAGAATATAACTGTGGAAATGAGTAACAAAAAACACTTTTATTAAGACCTACCTTCAAAATCCACATCTCCAACTAGTTTGTGTTTGCCAGTGAGTGGATCTAGCACCCTATTTATTCCAACATCAATTACTGCTGCTCCCTCCTTGATCATGTCTGCAGTAATAAGGTTTGGTATTCCTGACAATGCAGAATACACAGTTAGGAGATTTCAATTAGATTTTAATTAAATTAGGGTCGGCCACAGTCAGGTAAATTCTTACAGCAAAGTAAAGTAGACCTGGACAGTAAAAAAAACAACAGAAGACTCCTACCTGCAGCAGCAACAATGATATCAGCAAGTTTTGTGTGCTGGCGGAGCTGCTCCTTTGGAGTGTAACGGTGAGAAATGGTGACTGTGGCATCACCTGTAAAAACAGAACTTAGGTTGAGTATAGATGTGACCAGCTCTCTCTGCCTCTCTCACCTTTTCAAGTATCATAGAAATTTGACCTACCCCCAGGTCTCTCATGGCGTCCATCTGTATGTAGCAACATGGCAATAGGCATGCCAACATTCTTAGAGCGCCCTGCCACCAAAACATTCTTCCCAATAGTAGGAATACCTTTAAAAATAAGGGGGGGGGGGGGGGGGGAGATGATGGTTTTGACAATGCTGCAGGTTTCTGTATAACATTCAATAACATAAACAGACACTCTTTGATTGATTGATTGAATACTGTATTAGTCAAAAACAGCACGTGGTACAGTCAGACATTAAGGCTAAAAGGATAACACAAAAAAAGTCCTGGGGACTTGTTTCCATTGTGGTCCTATGTATTCAATTAATCAACATAGCATAAAAATAACAATAATACATAATACAACAAATACCTGTACGTTTGATAATTTCCCAGACTCCCCAGGGAGTGGCAGGCAGCATGGTGGACTGATCCAGGCACATCCGGCCAACATTCACCACATGGAATCCATCCACATCCTTGCTAGGAGAAACGGCATTACAGACTTGACGCTCGTCGATGTGGTCTGTGAGGAACCAAAACGGAGTTACGGTCAGGAGGAAAGGATGATTTCAGTTAATATGCCACATCCAAGCACATACTGTACATGCATGTATGTTTATCACTGGCTGTAATAGTGTCAGGAACTGGTAAATGACTTAAACAAAGTGAATAGTCAATAAGTCAATAAGAAGGAAATAATTATGTTTGAAAAATAATGTAAGAAAAACTGTCTATGACTATATATAGTTAGGTCGTCAAGGATGTTTGAAACGGACTGCTATTTTTGTATTTAATGTCACAACAACACGCCTGCATTCCCCATCCACTTGGCTGGTACCCGTTTACCTGGCAGAGGTAACTGGACCAGTAGGCCATCTACACGGGGGTCTGTGTTGAGTTTATCGATCAGATACAAAAGTTCCTCTTCACTGATGTCTGAAGGTTTTAGGATGGTCTCACTGCTGATTCCTATGATAGAGGTAAGGGAGAATAGAATTCAACTCAAAAACAAGTATGGCTTGCATGTGCCCGATGCATGTTGTGGGAATTATTGGAGGGCATGGGTCTTTTCTTACCAACATCAGCAGCAGCACGGGTCTTATTCAGGACATAAGAGTGGCTAGCAGGGTTGTCTCCAACTAGGAGTACACTAAGATGGGGTCTCCTGTGGCCAGAAGCGACCCACTGCTCCACATCAGCCCGGGCCTCCTCTCGGATCTGACGTGCTAGTGTCCTTCCTGAGATGACCACTGCCTCCTGCCTGAGAATATAAAAAGAGGCTGTGGTCTGAGGGCTGATTTATACATTTACTTATCAGGAATTCAACATAATTCCTCAGGCTAAATCAATATTAAATACAAACGTGCAGCAGAACAAAATTAAGCTTAAATGTTCAGCTACTGCTAAGCATTACCGTAATTAACAATTCTGTTCCCTAGACATGACAACTGGATGCAGCCATATCACTTGTGTTGTGACCAATTATTCTTCCATCTTATCTTCAGTGTGATGGTGCATGGGAAAAACACATTTTGGGTCGTAGGTGCTCATTTCTATAGTTAGCTTGTTTATCATCATGGCCAAATTTGTTTATTTTTAAATAAAGAATTGGTCAATTGATGTGTACATCAGGCAACACCTTGTTGAATAGGTAGACTTAGGAAATGGAACTAGTTGAGTTAATAGTAGGCTATATAGTGTGTGCTCCTGTCCACACTGATTCTACTGCCATTGATGGATTAATAAATCATCTTTTATGATGATGGCAAAGCACAAACTGGTAAAATAACAGTGAATAGTTAAAAGTAAAAAAAAAAAGCAAAAACAAGGGATGAGATCAGAGTTGTGCTGGCCAATCAAGGGTGGTATACCCACCCACGCCCCCTATAAAATTGCCACTGCCCACTGACCAGTGCCTGTGGCTCCTGGATGTTAGCCATGAACAGTTAAGATGACTAAATATAGTGACATGTAACCAACACCGCTATCACTGTCATTCAAGGAACCTTTTGGCACACCATGCTTTCCACCCAGGGCCAGGACAGTTACAGTATTATGTGTAGACTAAGCAAGCCAATACGCCACTGGTTACTTTCAAAGCCCCGAAATGGACGGCATGTACAGAGAAGAGTAATAACTGAAGAGTAATGAGCCATCAAGAGTGATGTAACCATCCCTTCATTCTTCCATGAGTAATTTAACTCCATAGAAAATCATCCCATGATTCCCATCCACTGACAAAGTATGTCCAGTACAGGGGCCCGTCTACAAGGTTTCAGAGAAATTGTTGAAGCTGTAGGTCTGTCAGGAAATCTACCTGCTTTTCAATCTGCAAGCACACCAAATAATTAACGACCCATATTTGTTGTTTAATAGGGAATTGGGATGATCCATTAGGCAGTCACTCAACAAACCATGAACACGATGACAGGGTGTCTGTCTGGTTGGCATAGAGGAGTAACACTTGCCCACCACCGGCTCAGGTTTAACTGCAGCGCCCCCGGCATGGCCAGGCACTCCAGCCTCCAACCAATACAATTCTTGCACAGATTGTGGAGCGAAGCCGGCAGGGGGATTGTGTCGTTTACATTTATTTGATTCAAAAGTCCTACAGGTACAGCACCCTGACTGCCTGCCTGTTCAGCAGGGAGGCAACTTCTTATGTGGCTGGTTGACCCCATGTGTATCAGAGGAGGGAGTGATAATCTATTCTAGACCCTCCCCAGGCCAACAGTGTTGGCAGGGGGGAATTGGCAACTAGTCTAGAATGTATGCTTTCCACAGGGGACATTTGGACTTGTCATAGTTAGATGGTAATGCAACTTAAAGTAATACATTCGATCTCTTTAGTGTTTCTGTGTGCCAGCATTAACTGCACAGGAGTTGTTAGACAGCAACACCTGGAACATAATAACATTATGGGTATTCATGTTATATAACATGTTATTACTACCATATAATGCATTTACAATACTGCCCACCAACACAATCAATATTGTATTGACCTTCTGCTGTATTTACATCTATGACACCATGAAGTGTTCATTGGGAAAAGGTTGCAGTAATTATATTGTGAAGATAATGTGATACTATGAGATCAGAGTTTAAGTTTCACACACCTGATGATTATGCATTATGATACCTTCTTATTTGCAATTTCTCGTGATCCGTCACTTTTTAAGTGATTAAGTCATATGCACGGCACCCGGCACGGGACACACGAGGTTTGTGATTTTTGCGATGTGCGGAGCATTATCTCATTAGTTTGTTCTCGATCATGAGGAACACGATGCAATCAATGAGTCTCGAATAATAACGGCACGGGATGCTGTACGTTTTGCTTTCTGAACCACAAGTGGTACCCTCAGAAATATACAACTTGATTGATTGAATACTTTATTAGACAGAAATGCAAACAGCAGGAGTACAGTCATACAATTGGTCTAGAAGGATAAACAAAAAAAAGTCCTGAGGACTTGTTTCCATTGAGGTCCCATGCATTCAATTCTACAATTCTGAACTCAATTTCAGTTTCGTATCTTTAGTAAAATTCCTATATTGAGAATAGTTTCAGGACTTAAAGAAAACAATGGTAATATTGAGTGTACACAGCAGCAGCAGCCTGCTATGATCAACAGAGCAGAGAGGACTGAGTAGGGTTTGGTTGGGTCTAGGTGGCCGCCAGAGGCCAGACACCACTGAATGCAAGCACTGTCAGCGATTTCATCAGCCAACCATTCTCAATGTTACCGGCAAACCGCTAGGGGGCGTGAAACACACTATGATATGAACATTGTACACTAATGTCCATCGTTCAAAATTAAACAACTGATACATTACATTGGAGCCGAGGAAACGAGCAGATGTAACGTTAACAAAAAAGGATTATTAATGAGCATTTTATTCTTGCCTGTAGTAATTATTGTTAGGTTAACTGGTGGTGGTGGTGGTGGTGGTGGCGATTCTGGCGAAGCGAGTACAATCAGATCAGATTGATCAACGATCACATTACTGTTATAAGTTGTTAGTTATAGAGCCGCTTACCTGGACGCAGACACGTGCAGTCTACACACTTGAAGTTGGGAGTGTTGGCATAATTTCTGAAGAGCCCTGAGCGTTGCCATTCTGATTATTACCATGGACAAGACAGGAAAAGAACACCGCGTTACAGTAACACGCAGAGAGGGGAGAGCCAAGGGCTGAAAGGGAGCCGAGTGGCTTTATAGACCAGCCCTCCCTGGTTGGCTACGTCATACGCACGGTCGCGTCAACGGCCACACCTCTATAGTCCATCCATAGCATCATAGAGTTATAATATGTATAATATGATATGCATACCTAAAACCTTTAGTAGTATTAAAAAAATTGTATTAAAAAAAAAAAAAAAATGAAAAAATAAAGCCTGATGCGTTAGGTTCAGTGTTGCCATGTCTGCTTTTTATAAGTTACTTTGGGCTTGTTTTTCTGTAAAGTTGCTTGTAAGTATTGGTGGTTGCGGTTTTTTGGGCTTGTTTCTAAAGTGTAGTTGCTTATTTGGGCTTGTTGTTTCCTAATGTTGTGGTTCTCAAATATTTTAGACCCCCAGATTAATATTTCTCCGCCCCCATCTGAAAATATGACTTTGTGTTGTTAAAATGTTTCAAAAAGAATCTTTCTTGCGACGCGTTGTCAGTTGGTAGATCGACTATTTTCAAAAAAAGAGGGGGGGAAATCCTGCAATATTCTTTTGGGCTAGTTTTCATAGACCTTGTTCCTTATTCCTCTCGCAGAATCTGGCAACAATGGCTGTGGGCTTGTAGATGTAGACCCGCTATTTTTGTCATACGCCACCGTCGTACGCCAGAGTAAATAGTAGGCAGGCATCCACCCTGATAACCAACTTCTTCGCAGCGCTCGTTTTCCCAACATCGGTTACGGCAGGCGGGCGGGAGTTCTTTTGGAGAGCTAAATTATTATAATATTGGAAACCCAGTGCTGTCGCGCATTGTTTGGGGGAACATGACGTACACGTGTTTTCGAAGCGCAATGCAAGACGTTAAAATTAAGAACACTATTTGAGCGAGTTAGAACTTGGAGGCAACGCGTGACAAGGCTGCTGACGGACATAACGACGCAACATACAGTGAAGGCGACAGACAGACAGACAGACAGGCTAGGAGTGAGGAAGAGGATTCTTCAAGTTAGCACCAACAACTAGCAACACTGACAAGTAGTTGTTGTTGTCCGACGGGGCGAGTTGAAAACTTCCACACAATAAACCGGAGTTGAAGCTGTATTTTCAGTTCATCATCCAACGAGCTCGCAACGATGAGCTTCCTATTGTAAGTATTTTAATGTACTGTGTGGGTTAGCTAGCCACGCATTAAACCCAAAGCAAGACAGTTCGTGTTAAACATTACTTAAGCTAACTGGAACTAGTCTTTTCCCCGACATTGATCACTGCATTGCGCTGCTGTGTTGACAAGTTATTCCCTTTTTATGATTGAAAAACTATTAGAGTAACGCAAATGAACCATAACGTTTATTTTCTTGGCATGCCAAGTGATCTACTAGATTACTGGATCGGTAACGCTAGCAAGTGCCAGCTAACGTTGAATTTTGATCGATAATGTTTAAGGATGGAGGAGGGTATAATGTTGTTTTACTTTTGCCAACGATCCTATCGATGGATATATATACTTAACACAGAAACGTTACCAAAGATAATCACTGGTCAACTAATTGACTGACTTATTTCTGGATTTAGTCGTCATTACCTTATATTGTAAACAAGTTAACCCAAAAGTTATGCAGCCTATCTTTAACTGAATTGCGTCCATGATCATAACAATTAAACATCAGTTTAATGTTATACAAAAAGTTTCTGGAACAGCTGTGGCTGAGAGAGGAAAGAGGAAGGGTCTTCGACTACTGAAACATGTCATGAGACAGAAACACCATCCACTATTCTGTTTCGTTTCGTAACTTGTTTGCCTTCACTGTTGTTTCTTTGCAGTGGCAGTCGCTCATCCAAGACCTTCAAGCCGAAAAAGAACATCCCAGAGGGCTCCCATCAGTATGAGCTGTTGAAACATGCTGAAGCAACCCTAGGGAGTGGGAACTTGAGACAGGCTGTAATGCTACCTGAGGGAGAAGACCTCAATGAGTGGATTGCTGTGAACAGTGAGTTGATGCTTATAATTAACCTTGTATTAAGAACTAGCATTCTATTGGCAGGGGTTGACATTAAGGGAAATATGTGACTTGTCTTTTCAAGATCAATGGCCCCACCATTGTTACCACTTGACCGTAACATTACTTTTGAATCAACACGACAGTCAAGAGTTGAACCTTGTAATGGAAAAATTGAGAAATGGAAACATTAATTGAAAATGCATTCTAAATTGGAAGATATTTAAAAAAAATATTTTAAGCCTGAAACTGTCTCGCATTGACATGTAGGCTACACAGCATTTGGTTCTTTTGCTGCCTTCTGCCTTTTCATACACATGCGTGTGAGAAATTTGTTTTTATGGGGGTCAAACCCTGTGGAGTGTTCTGCTAGTCAGCCTTGAAGAGTGGAGAATTCCTACAATAAACACCCCACAACCTCACATCTGCTCCCTATTCTATACCATGTGCAAATATTAATACTATATTTGAATACTAATATACTAACTAGTTACTATACATTTCTATAAAGTAATTGTTCATTATTAGATTATTAAAATAATTATATTCTGGTTACTGTAAAGAAATACCCGTCCCAGACTCCCATATTGATTGGCAGGAGGGGGAAATGACTGCTATGATCATGTTTTTATAATGTACTTGCCTGTCGTTGTCAGGAAGAAGTAGAAATATGTCTATAGGCTACTGTCAGTGTTTTTTTGACTGGGGTGGCATGGCACAAGTGGGGCACTGACTTATGCAGGGATGGAATGAAGTATGAGCGCATGCACACAGACACAGTGTCTGAAGAATAGCATGCATTGGCTCTGTGCATATCTGTAATCCCAAGTTTTCAGAAGGTGGCATACCGGTTTCCTGTTCCGGTTAATTCTCCCATAGCTTCGTTTGATTGGCTCGGCAACAGCTTTGAACCGGTGTAACAGCCAAAGAATATACCCCCAGCCAAACTATACCCGGGGGTTAAAGTGGGCTAGTGTAGTGTTTTATACCCTGGGGTATATTCTGGGCTAGTTCTGGTTTATATCCGGGATGTGCTGGCCTACTTTAACCCCGGGTATAATTTGGCCTGGGGTATATTTTTGGCTGTTAGACCTGAAACGCATGAAGCCCTTACTTATGTGTGAAGCTTTTAGTGTGCACAAGCAGTGCTTTGACTTGTAGCCAAATTTTCTTCAACTGTTAGAAGAAGCTTAGCAGTCAGTAGTTGCTTACCTTGTGGTGTGGTTGGCATAAGAATTAGTCAAGTTGACACAAGACATCATTGTTGTGTGTGGGATGGTACTTAATCATGTCTATCCTCAATTTCAGCGGTGGATTTTTTCAACCAGATCAATATGCTTTATGGCACCATAACAGAGTTCTGCACAGAGACCAGCTGCTCTGTGATGTCTGCTGGACCAAGGTAACCACTTTGAATACAATGCTTTTTGCAGGTTGGCAATGTTCAATTTCACATTGACAACCGTTGTCTGCTGCGATCACCCAACTTAGAGGAAATGTAATCTAAAGTATAATGAGTTACTGGGAATGGTTTTCTGTTGCATTGTTACTTTACTAGACTCAGATTGAGGTCAAACATGGACAAATGGTTCGGTTCTCTGGTAATTCTTAATGTTGAGGACAATTCTTATAATAAGTGAGTATGTATGCAAAATGAACATCAGGCAAATATTTTCTTATGATTGTGCAATTGTTAGTGAATCAGAATAATTCGAAATTGACAGGCACATTCCTCCAGATCTTAACACATTGACTGCCAGAGTTTATTCATAATGTACTCACCCCTGTGCCAGCAATTTGCGTGTTTTTTAATTTTTTTGTTTTGTAATTTTTCATTCAAATACATTCTCTGATTGTGTTGTCAAGCACCTACGATTGTTCCACCAGTAGAGAGCAGCACATCCAAACATTGATCACCTCGCTCACCCCCTCCCAAACAGGCCCACCTCATATCCGGTCATTCAAAGGATGTGACGTTTTCGACAATTCCCGGCCCGCTGATCGGCCTGAAAACGACGTGATACACTACGACGATGGCTGTTAGTCACCCGGACCAAAGAAAATAGAAGTTGAGCTGTCCGTTTGTCTTTTCTACCGTGTGAAAAACCGTGTTTTTCCTTATTCTGGCCGAAAATCACCGGAGAAAAACAACGTGACCCGGAAATGATTTTTTTTTTTTACATCCGGCTCCGGGTGAGTGTGACGTAAGTGGAAAACGAAAGTGTTGATGAGAAATAAACACAGCCGTGCGATCACAGATTAAACAATGAAAATTCAAAAGAACGTGTAAACAGGCTCTTATGAATCCTGGCACTCAAGCGATGGATTTGAAAGAACGTGTAGACGGGATCTTGGCACTGTATGTGTTAAATAGCGTAATACCACGCCCCAACCTCTCAATAGACACCAGGGTCGTCTTCGCAATGGAATAGGGACCTGTTAACATGGTGGAGTGAAAAGGTTAACCTGTCTTGGCATGCCCGGGGGTGCATTGGTCAAGGCATTTGAATTACAGTGGTTATAATCATAGTCATAGACATAGACATAGTTGTGGACAGACGTCACATGGTGGTCTGCACAGGAGTCATTTTTCTGTGTGCATGGATCTGTGTGCGACCTGTCCATGGGAAAGGTTGGGGGTTGTGGCTTTGAGTACATGAAAACCATACATTAAACCGTACTTGAAACTTGGAAAAAAAACTTGGTTCCTTCTTTTTGACACTGTTAAGCCCAGTCCAACCAATGATTCGCAACGCAACCGTTGAAACTTGCACACAGTTGCAGCGGTCTGTGCAGATTTAGGATTCTGTTGCAAGTGGTTGCAGTTGCAACTTATTGTGTTGCGAATCATTGTTGTGGACTTTGTTTAAGTGGGAACAAGCTAATATTTTAATACTAAATATTACTTCATTAGTCTAATGATCATGTTTATTATCACCAATACCAAATTAGCAATTATATACAGAAATCCTGACAATTAACATAATAGCCTACTGTGTACATTTAACAATTATATTGAAGTATTGTTTGCTATTTTAAACCTATTTTTACTACCAATAATATTCTTAGATACATTTTCATTTATTTTTGAAGACAATGGAATCTATACATGTATGTGTGGTCTGAGTCATTTCTAAATTTGTTCGTAGAGTAAGAACAAATTAAAGTAAGAATATATTGAAGAATGTTGTATAAAACATTGTATGCAGGGTTTAAGCTCTGATCTGTGCTTTACAGATGATGAATGAGGCCCAATATTCCCATAATCTAGAGCAGGGGTTTTCAACTGATTTTGACCCAGGGACCACCATCCTGACTAAGAGCAACCTGGGGACCACCACTATTGTGCGTGGTGGGTCCATCATATATACCCACCCCACACAATAGTGGTGGGGGGTTAATGCACCACAGGGAGCTGGAGAAAATAGCTATAATATCAATATAATATCTAATAAAATACAGTGATTCTGTTTGAATATGATGGAATATGATTAAGGATTACTGTGATTATGGTAAGCTCACATTTCATATCACACACACGATACAGTAAGAACTCCTGTATGTTATTAAAAGTAAAACAAATAAAATAAAACGTTTTTTAAGAAACTTTATTTTTTATTTTTTTATGCATGGCCAGGGACCACCTGCAATATGGTCCGCGGACCACCGGTTGAAAACCCCTGATCTAGAGGAACAGTTGCATGTTGTCAGGCGACATCGTTCAGATAACCTGGAGGTACAGTCACGCAGACTAAAGATCCTATAACCCAGAGGGACAGTCAAGTTGTAGTTGGCAACTACAGTTAGTTTTAGTTAGCTATTCAGCTACCAAAGTGTTCAGAAGTGTTCGGCAGCAGATTTGAACTGGAAACTCAAATGACACCTTTATGTGTGTTTACCGAGCTAATCAAATGAAGCTATGGGAAAATGAACCGAAACACAGGTATGCCATCATTTGGATACCCGGGACTACAGTCATGCACAGTGCCTAATCACTGGGCAGGGTCTCTGCAGATACAGAGCCTATCAATGGGCCATAAGAAATTATTGTAAGGAGGATGTCTGTATATCACTCAGTCTGCAAATTTGGCAACCAGAGTGTGCTGAAGTGGTTCACCTATGTACACCTCTTTAGTTACGTTTTTATGCTCAGTAATGTATACCTGCAGGAAAGTCCATGTTAACAGGCTTATAGTTCTACAACCCTGTTAATTGGTCTATTGTTTCAACTGGGATGCTCCTGTCTGCCACCCTGTGTTTTTTCTTTCCTGAATGGTGTCAATGACACATAATCAAACGATCCTGTCAGTGTGAATAAAGAGCCTAAACGGAAGCTCCTCTCCGTGATTCTTTTACCGGAGTCACACAGCCAGTGTTCGCCAGCTCTAATTCAGCACATCCTTAAAGGCCCTAGACCTCTAGTTCAATACCTGTAAACGAAAATGCTAGAAATTGTTGTATTTAAAAACTTAAAATGTGAAATATGTTATGGCATATGACTCCACTTAATGTCATTAGCAGCAGCTACATTTTGGGGATTATCCGAGAACCAAACCATGCATTGCCACTTCATGTGATTTAGACCATTCTTGAGGTAAGGAATCATCTGAACATCACATGAACGAAACAAAACGGGCATTATAGTTTGCATGCAGTCCCTGTAGAGGCTGTCTTGTTAGAGTCTTGAGTTGGTACTTCCCCTGTTTTCTGGCCTCCTGACTGTCTGTAATCGAGAGGAAGAAACCTGGCTTTGCTTCCTGTTGACACAGTCACAATGAAGAACGTCACTGTAGAGCCTCTTCTCTTTCCCCTACTGCTGTTTTTAGCTGCTAATATAGCACAACAAATGTCTTGTGTGTTAAGTCTGCAACCAGTGTATGTTTTGCATGTGGAAATAGAGGCATGCCATGTGTGGAGATGTGACTTTTTTAATATGTGAAACAAATCTCTTAACAGAATAGAAGTTTGATTATAAACTGTTCATGCTGTAATCCCTCTCTCCTCTTTATTTAAATTGCCTGAGGGCCTCATGTCCCGTTTCAAGTGTATTATTTTGTAAGTATTATAATGACAGACACAAGCTATTAAATATCACAGTATTTCTCTTCGCAAATCAAATTCATAGTTGGCATATTTTTTATTGTACAGCATATTTGCAGTGAATGAGAACACAGTGGGCAATGGAACATAAACTATGTTAATCATTTCATTCAAACTCAATTTTAGGAAAAGGTAATGCCCATACCGGTATATATTTATATAGGTTACAAACCATGTCTGGTTTTACATTGTCACGATCAATCATAAAAAGTATCTGATGCCCTGTGGAACAGTTGTAACCTTCCTTAAACTTTCATCTGAGACCATTTCTATCTTTTTGTCTAGATATGAATACCACTGGGCTGATGGAACTAATATTAAGAAGCCCATCAAATGCTCTGCTCCCAAGTACATTGACTACTTGATGACCTGGGTACAGGACCAACTGGATGATGAGACACTTTTTCCTTCCAAAATCGGTGAGTTGCATTTAATGTTTAGATTAAATGGATACACTTGCTTCTAGGCAAATGAAATGGTCATTGGCTAATTATTGTTGTGTGACAACTAGGCTGTTTAGTTGCTGTACCATTTCACCTATTTAGATTTTTACAGTAGAAGGACCATTGTATTATTTTTTTACATATTATATACATAAATCAATGAAATGATCTATGATAGCACAGCACACTAAACTTATCTGAACATACTCCTTACTTGTTTAATGTAATACTCAATTTAATTGTTAAGCATTTTCCCTGGTTAGCCTGTGTTCCTGAAGAATTTGATCAGCAAGGTGATATTGCAGTCTAACATGTGACTATTCTGATTTTTATTGTCTATCCAAAAAAGGATATACAAAGATTATGCTTGCTTCTAATGGCTCCATATTACAATGTCACATTTTCCCTTTGTGTTTTGCTGTTTCCCCTGGGTTATGTAAAGGGTAATCACCACAGAGTTGTGAGGAGGTAATGAAAAATCCAGAAACACCACCAGAACTCTTCTTCAACTAGCTCTGCTTGTCCAAGAAAATCAGGGACTTTGGTCAAGGCTCTAATTGACATAACCATTCTGTGTCTGTAGGAGTGCCGTTTCCCAAGAATTTCATGTCTGTGGCCAAGACCATCCTGAAACGTCTTTTCAGGGTTTATGCCCACATCTACCACCAGCATTTTGACTCAGTGATGCAACTGCAGGAGGAGGCCCATCTTAACACCTCGTTCAAGCACTTCATTTTCTTTGTTCAGGTGAGACTACCACACATTCTAATCAAGTTTAATAGTTTGATGTCATTTTGCAGGCAGAAAGTTAGCATCTCTTCTATTTGGTGTGTAGTCCAAAATCCCTATGAAACTACTATGAATGGAATGTTTTTAATCAGCATGGCTCCTCCTCCTCCAGTAAGGCCTCAGACTTTACGATCAGAATGGGTGACAATGTTATCCCAAGGAAAGAATATATTACCTATCTGACCCCTCCAAATTATTTGGCGACCCCTCTGTGAAATCGCCCTACTTTTGGGGGTGGGTTCTCAATACTGATCTCAATATGGACCCATTGTGAGTGTAAGTGTTGCCATAATCATGTAACAGAGGCACAGCCATGACAGTAATGGTACAAAAAATGTTTTTAAAAATACATTTTCTTTCGGTTTCACCCAAGTGTTTCCTTATTTATTTTTGGTATCGGACAATAGTTTTCCATTCGGTCCATCCCTACTCCCTACCCTCCTTCAAAACCGCCATAAAGGAGCACCTGTCTGCAATTTGCAACTGGACCTAGACAAGTCTTCTAGCTTGCCAAAAGAAATTACCCCCCTCTGTTTTTCTGTAAATATACTTTTAATGCTCCTAGTATTGATACTTTCTTGTATAGTATTGTATGTCTTTAAATGTCTTGATGAATTGAATACATAGGACCACAATGGAAACAAGCCCTCATGTTTTTTGTGTTATCATTTTAGCATTATTGTATAACTGTACCCCTGTACCTTTTGCAAACTGTTAATAAAGTATTCAATAAATCAATCGATGCCGCAAGTGCATAAGTCCTAATATTGTGGCACCAATGGGGTCATTATTATTTAGCCAACTATACAGACCCTCAATACTATTTTACGAATGATAGACTTATAATTTGTGTATTTTTGTCAATTTGTAGGAGTTCAACCTCATTGATCGGCGCGAGCTTGCTCCCCTGCAGGACTTGATCGAAAAGCTTGGATCCAAGGACAGATAAACACATGACCACGCATTTCCTTTTTTTTATGCTTTGAATTTCATTCTCTCCCTCTCTGCGACTGCTACCTCTGACTTCTGGTCTCAAATCTTAAACTTAGTGCCTTGTTCTTTTCACTTCCCTTTTCTGGATATTTTACTGTACGTTCTCTTTAATTCTTGTTTTTCTTTTTCTGTCTTCTTTTTCATTCTAGTCATTCTAGATGAGATATCAGAGTGTAGTATAATAAAATATTGTTGTCAGGATTTTGGTTAACAATTTGGTAATAGGGACCTACTGATCTTTCCGTTGGACCAAGGGATTTCAAGATTTGAAATAAAACAGTTTTTGTTTTGTTTTTTTAGTTTGCATATAGTGCTTGAATTGTCTAAATCATTTCACATACCTTTTGGTTATTGATGAGCAATTTTTGTTTTGAGTTTTTTAGCTATTATAATGACCAAAATGTTCCATTTCAGAAGATACTGTTGTATCTGCTTTCTTCATGAACAATTAGAGAGCAACAGGGAAAATTTAGAGAGGGGATGATTATGTCAATAGACATTAGACACGGTTCACACTCATGGCATTGACATTTTTCTTTTTGTTGACTTGAAGTCAGATGGTTATGAAAGATTCCACTGTTTGTTTTTCATCTTCTAGTTTACCTGTTGTGACCTAATGATGCGTCTGATAATTTAGGGGGGTGTCTGCAACTAAACACTTTACAAAACCAACATTCAAGTATGGCAGGTGGGCAGGGTTAATTCTTGACAAAACTACAGTATTTCACCACCATGTAGACTAGGCTGCTCATGTCTCAACATGAATAGCTTCTTGGAAAAACTTGAGTGTTTGCATTTATCTGCATTTATTACCAAAAGGATCAGAGGTGGTGGAGTGTAGTCAGGAAGAGACAAAAAACGAAAAATTGGGAAGGATTCACTAAAGCAAATGCAAGACTGTGGACAGCATTTTGTCCCACCTCCTACTTTAGGTTCTTCTGAAACGGTATGAATGACAAAACCGTCTGATATAAACGGACGTCGGGTCATACAAAAAAGTTTGTTTGAAGCATTTCTTCTGAATTTGGTCATGCAATATTCTTAATAAATGTGATTGAAATGGCATAACAAAAGGTTTTATTAATAATGACACTGAAACTTCAGAAAACTATATTCATAACAGATTTGTATTTTTTTTTACTATGAAAAAAATATTTACCTTACCCACTTAAAAGTTATATCAGAAACCCAACAAGGTGTTGTATGATTTAAAGGAAAAGCTTATGTGAAAATGAAAAGTCACATTGCTTAATGCAAGATTTGTTTCAATCCATTTCTGTGGTCCCTATTAATTATGGGACTCTTGATGGTCTGTCCCTTGAATGCTGGTACTTAGTTTTAACATTTTTGTTTTCCATAATATAAATATGTTCCCCTCAGTCTTCAGGAATGTGAAATCCAGTAATAACTTATCTTGCACCTCTGCATAACAAGGATGAATGACATGAGATGTATGTAGTTTTTCCATTGATGTGTTATTTGTCCAGTGCAATTGCCATTGTCATTTCCTGTGCTCAATTCTGGCTAAAACAGCAGGACTGTTTGCTGTGCCATTTTAATGTAACTTTATTTCCACATTCACAGACTCAATTTATTTGCAGTGTCACAGGAGGGGAGAATGAACAGGTGCATTATGCAAAGTCACATTAGAACCAATGTCAGACAATCATGAGTAACATTAACAGATGACTTTAAAAAAGATGTTTAGATAATTCAGTACTCCACAGAACCCAAACAATGTGACTAAATTGTGTATTTGATATCACTTTGTGAAAACACCGTCTTTAGGCCTGAGTGAAACAATAGTTCAAAAGATTTTGCATAATTTTATGTGTTGGTCTTACCTTTAGTTTTCATTGGATGAAACTCATTTCAAACAGTGCTAGGTCGTTTTCACGATTTTAATATATATATACTACTACTGTATTTTAATCTACAGTAGTCATAAAGGAAATGTATTGCTTTTCTCCCTAAATTTCATTTGGAAACTTTTGTGACTTGGGAGTTACATTTCAAATTTCACGGTAGACTTATTTGATTGAAACAACATAAGGGCTTTGGAAAAAGATGAAATGTTTTATATATTTGCAATTGTCATATCTTGGGGTGATTTTGATGGAAGAGAATGGGGGCTCGTTTGAACTGTCCAAATATTTGCTGTAAATATGATCAGTGTTTTTACCTGAACAAAACTGTGCCTTACAATTATTAAAATGTCTGAAGTGACAGTATTCGTAGATTGAATTTGAAACATTAATAAACGGTGAAAGGACACGACTGCACTTGTGTGTGTGTGAGTGTGTGAGTGTGTGCGCGCGCGTGCATGCGTGTGCGCTGCGTGTGGTGCTTCGGGTTCTCCCCGGCTACATTGACGAACGCACCAGAAATATCTTTCACCCAGTGTTGCCATGCCATGTGTTATAAGCGACTTTTTCTATAAAGTTGCGGGTAAATAAATATTGGTGGTTGGTTGCGTTTTTTTGGGCTTGTTTCTAAAGTGTAGTTGCTTATTTTGATTTGATTTGAATTATTTTGAAAAGCAAAACCACATGGTTGCAGGCAGCAGTTCGAAGATCACACAAGAAAGTCCTGAGACTTATTTCCATTGAGGTCCTCTCTCACACATTGTCATGTCATGTAATTGTCTGTAGACCCCCATGACCCATCTGAAAATATTTTATACCAGGGACCCCCGTACCAGATTTGTGTTGTCAAAATGTTTTTTTTTTTTTTACATTTTTATATATATACACATTTTTCACATTTTCTTCAATATTTTTCGGGAAAATAGCAGCTCTACAAGCTCACATCGTGACGCGTTGTGAGCTTGCAGATCGGGTGCGTTCGAAAATTGAGCGCACTGGCCAATACAAACTAATAGGCGAGTGTGCTCCGGTGCGTAATTTTCGAACGCGCCCTAAGTGCTCGTGTGTTTAGTCGCTTCTTTTGGGCTTGTTTTCCTAGACGTGGTTGCTTGTTTCTCTCGCGAAAGCTGGCAACACTGCTTTCACCCTATCAGATGACAGACAGACAGGAGGAAGTACGCCTCAAGTTTTCATTTTCCACCCAGTTCACCACGGCTAGCTAACGTTAGTGTTGTTGGTGCTAGTTGGGAATATCAATTACATTTACATTGACGTTACAGCGATTGAAGATCGTTTTCCATGGACTAAGTACTGCGACGAACCGGGGCGTCCTATTTGTGGATATAAGTTCGTTAAAAAGCCTATTCAGTTAAATATAGTTACCAAATAGTTCGCTATTAGTTTGTTTGACAGACGACAACGACAGACGACTCGTAACTAGCCGTTGCTAAGCTAGCGACCACTGCCCAGAATCAGGAGCATAAATCTACATACATAACATGGTTAGATTTAACGGATAGAAATGCTGCACCGCAACCAGCATATTTGATCATAAACCTTCATAGCTAACCTAGTTAGCCACCGCTGCTGGCTATAATCACTTGGAAAATAAAGGT